>NC_140077.1:73527681-74083810 GCF_964194135.1 Talpa europaea
TCCACCACCACCACCACCCACCCCCCGCCTGGGTAGCCTCTCCCTGTCCTGTGCATCCTTGTCCCCAGGCCTGCTCCCCAAGCAGAATCCTCCATCTAGAAGGGGGAGAGGCCCGGCATGGAACACACACACATGATGATTTGACACAAGCCCAGAAAACACATAAACAAATGCAGAGGAAAACCCAGCTGTGGGCGCTTTACACAGTCGTGGAGGATTGGGGGCTGTGGGGGGGTGGGCAGGTGGAATGAGCAGAGAACTGAACTGGGGGTGCCGAGCCTGAGCAGCTGGGTTCTGTGCTCAGGAACCAGTTCTGAGGGGAAGCACTAGAGGCATCAGGAGCCCCAAGGCCCTTCTGCAGACAGCCTGCACCCAGCACTGCTGGTGGGCACGCAGACCCGGGGACTGCAGCTCCCTTGGGTCTGCAGCAGGAAGGTGATGTGGTAGGAGACAAGGCATTGTCCCTGCCTAGGGCCGGCCAGGGAGCTTCTGCAGAGGGTGTGACTGCAGAAGAGCAGGCTGTCCTGGCTGAGCCTCGGAGCTGCACCAAGACCCCCACCTCGGTTCTACTGGACTCCTTCCCTGCTTGAACAAGCTGGGAGATTGGCCCTGGGGAAGGAGGGGACAGAAGGACACAGGCGTCAGGTCGCCCTGAGCCCAAGTCAGGCCTCCTGCCTTCCAGCAGTTCTTCCTCCCCACTGGCTTCACTTGAGATCTCCTGGAGATTGATTTAAATCATGCTTTTAAAAAAATCCCTACCTTGTATCCCTTGGTTTATGTTCCCTGGGCTCCAGTTTCCTACTTGTAATTTGGACCACACTGAAAAGATATAAACATCTCTCTGTTTGAAGAGCCTCCGAGGAACTGACAAAGGTTCCCTGGCCCTTATGTGATCAGGAAGGGTGGGGGTGAAAGATGCCACCCTCCCACCCCTGCCTGCCCTGCCCAGAGGTCTGGGGTACCGGGAGAGGATGGGGTCCTGCCATGCTTGGTGCTCTCGGGGAGACCAGGCAGGAGGGCCCTGCTCCCTGTGCCACGGCTTTTTCTGCAGTTTACAGCCCAGTACCTAATTTATAAGCTGTTTTTACTGCTGTTGTCAAACAGCCACAAACCAAAGAAATAAAGTAGCCAGAGGAACAACGGCTGGCTCCGCCGGGGCCCTCCCCGCCTGTCTGCTGTGTCAGGGCCTCTATCCTTGGTGATGGGCCCTCCAAAGTGGTTCCCCTGGGGCTCTACAGGGTGGGAGGCACATTCCAGGAGGCTTCTGGCACTGGAACACCTCTGTGGAGAGCTCCCCAAGCCCCCAGAGAAATGAGGACAAGCCCAGACCTCACTGCCTCCTGACTCAGCAGACCCGGGAACTGCTCTCTGGCCCTCCATGAGGCTCCCTCGCCAGCTTCATCCCCGGTCCAGCAGCGAAGGGCCAAGGATATTTGGCAGAAAAAGACAATATGATGTGGCCACCCTGGACTCTGTGCGGCCATCACTAGCTGCCACCATCTGCCTGGCCTGGGGCTGGCCTCCAGGTGAGTGCTTGACAGATGTGGGGAATCACCATTCCTACAAAATGGTACCTACAAAATGATACCTACAAAATGGTACCTTAGATTGCTTCGGTGTCCCCTTCTCATCACTTCTAGACTGGGTCTGCAGAGGGCAGGTGACGGGGAAGTACAAGAGGGATGAAGGGATGAAGCAAGGGATTCTGGGAGGGAGAGGAGGGGCAGCAGGCAGGAGGGTGCTGAGCGTGAAGGGTGAGGACCACCCAGGGAGGAGCTGGTGACGGCTCTGGGAGGAGCAGGGGAGGAGGATGGCCACTCCTCTGTGGTGGTTCTGGAACACAATGTGTTGGTTCAGATACGAGGTTCCCAGCAGGGAAAAATGTCAAGGCACAGCCTCTCATGAATCACGCTGGAGCACAGCTGGGCACAGAGGAGAGCGTGTCCTTCTCCCAGGCATCTGGGAATGTGTCATAGGGGGGTGACATTTTGGGCTGAGGCATTAAAGACCCAATTTCCCTACTAAAGAGAAGACAGCAATTTCAAGTATGGAAAGGCATGCCGGACATGGTTACGGGGGCCTGGGGCCTGTGTGTTGTGGTCCAGAACAGATAAACTGCTCTGCCACAGCTGAGTTAAGACCACCCTCTCTCCAGGGACACCCAAACCACAGGCTCATCTGGACCCCTTCAGAAACCCTCTTGAAAACTGCCAGGTGAGCAGCTCTCCCAACCGCACTCTTTATCCCAGGTCTGGACAGACAAACCTCTGCCCGCCCCTCCTCCTCTTCCCTCCAGGCCTCTCTCTGCTGAGCCTCCACACTTGCTTCCCCTCCCCTGTTACCTCAGTGCCCCCATCCCACCCAGCCTGGCCCCTTCTGCTCCTCCCACCCACCACAGCCTCACTATTCTGACATCCATTCCACAGGGGAAGGAACTTGGGCTGATGACCTATTCCTGCTCTGGAGGTGCTCACAGAAATGGAAAACCATGCTCTCAGCAAGGTGAAGACCGCCTGGCCCAACCGCCTCACTGTGAGGAAGTGGGAAGTGTTAGCGACTCCCCCGCTGTCACAGAGCTGTGGCTGGGCTTGTGCATTCTGCCCAGACTGCGTGGTGACAATTTTGGGTTAGGTGGCAGGCCGACCTGGGGCAACTCCTGCTGCCGCCATTTTCTAGCCTTTTGTTAGGGGAAAGGAAGTCCTGAGCAAACTCCATACAGACTTTGTGGAGTTCACCCCCACTCCAGACCAAAGCCATCAAGACACTGGAAAAGACAAATCCCGTCATCACCAAAGGGAGGGTTGCTGGGACCTGAGGGAGGAGTTAAGCAGCCAGGTTTGGTACAAAACCAGACACCAGACAGGGCCTTGGGGCTCTCTTGGCTTCACGGCATTTGGCTTGCGGCCAGCTCTCAGCGTGCCATTGGGATTCCAGGTCCAGGGTAGGACGTATTTTTTTTTTTTAAGATTTATTTATTTATTTGTACAAGCACTGGGTACAGTCAGAAGCGTGGGAGGGTGAGAGAATTCACCAGAGCTAGAATGGGGAACAGAACAGGCAGACCAACGAAATACACTGCTGAGGGGAGCAGTGGGCGAGACAAGAGAGGTCTGCGCGCCATGTGGGACCCTCGCAGGCGGCCGGGGATCAAACCGGCGCTGCAGAGGCTGCAGGCAGCTTCGCAGCCCAGCGCTCAACCACTGCCCCACCAGGGGAGGCCCACGGGTAGGACGCATTTAATACTTTATCTCCCTCTTTTCTCCCTGAGTTGTGCATTTCCTCATTCCCCTTCCCTTGTAAATAAACCTTTTATCAACCGTTTGTGTGTGTCTGCAGTTTAGCATTAATAAGTCCCTTTAAGCCTGCGGGTGAGGACCCACAATCAGGCAACCTGTTTTATATCGGGGCTGCTCTGTAACATTTGAGAAGTCACCAACATGCCTACACCTGAGTCTTAGTTTCTTGGTGTTTACAACCCTCCGGGCCCTCCGCTTCCAGGGTTCGGGTCAGGGTGAGGTGAAGTCCAGTGCGGGCTGCAGAATGAAGTGGAGGTGTGGGGAGGAGAAGAGTAGCGGTGAGCCACTCTGCTAGTCCTCCTCCTCCTCAGAGACCCTCACAGTAGGCACTCTGACTTCTGTAAGGATTCTCAGAAGAGAGACTGAGAAAGTGAGCTCGCCCAAGGTCACCCCACTCGTGGACTAGTCGGTGGGGCAGCTTCTCGTGGTCCCCGCCTGCAGCCCTGCCTGCAGGCCCCTCCTGGCTCTCTGCCTGGGGTGACTCCTCTGACTTCAGCCTCTGACCACCCGCTGAGTCCCTGAGGTTTGCTTTGAACAAGGGAAATAGAGAAGAATAGGATGCCTTGCCCTCTAGGAATTAATAGTTTATAAATGGTGTACATAAAGGACATAAATATGAAAGATAACTGGTAGTTCAAAGCAATGTCAAATAAGTCCCATGTGAGGGTCAAACCAGGAAGGACCGCAGTAGGTTGGAGTCAGGAGGGGAGGTTTCGCTGAGGAGGCAGGGATTCCAGATGAGCCTAGAAGGACGGGAATGTTTTTTAGAAATGGAGAAGTAGGGATAGACACTCCAGGGATAGAAACAGAGTGAGCAAAAGCCCAGAAGCAGGATTAGTCTCAACGAAAAGAGAGACTGTTGAGCCCCACCCTTATATATCATCTTTCCATTCAATCATTCATTTCTTTACCATTCCACTCACTCAGCAAGTATTTCCTGAGCACCTGCTATTGTCAGGTGCCATGCAGAGCTTTGCGGATAGAGGTGAACAAGGTAGGGATCCTTCTCTCAAACAAGATCCGAGTACAATGTTGACATAATAAGGGAAACCAGTGTGGTGTGCTGGGGGGCCCAGGGGAGGGACCTTTCATCCATACCTGTGGGGTCAGCAAGGTTTTCTAGAGGAAGCAGGTTCCAAGCTAGCACTTGAGGGACACATGTATGGAAAGATGTAGAAACACTCATACTCACTAGCACCACAATCAGCGGTGTCCAAATAATGAGTTATTTCATTCCTTGAGCCCTCACTAAATGCCAAGGGACTTGTGTTTATTTACATTCTCTAAGACTCACGACAATCCAATGAGATCGACACCACTCATTACCCCTTATTAGAGACGAAGAAACAGAGGCCATAGTCACATGGCAGAGCCTGGATTCAAACCAGGTTGGAAGGGTGTGTGCTGGGGAGGGCACTGTCCATTCGGTTCACAGTATCCTCCCAGCATCACTCCAAGGGCCCCTGCCCTCAGGCCTGGCCTCCCGCCCCTGGAAAGGGCTGGGTCCCAGCGCGTAATCTAGTGGGGCAAAGACGAGGGAGCCACCAGCAGAGTCCCCATAAGGGCTGAAGGCATCTCCTCCTTCGTCTGGAGTTTTCCCACCCCTCTGTCCCTTCTGAGGAACTGACCCCAGGGGAAGTAGAAGCTGGGGGCAGGGAGCTGCAGGGCTCTCATGAAGTTATTTCCAGGGCGGCTCAAGTGACATTTAGTTTATTGTCATCAAACTCCCTCAATTGACGAATGTGAGCTATCAACCAGGATTAAATGTACAGAGTCTAATCTCTGTACCCACTTCAGGCCTCAGGGCCTTCACTCACTAAAACAGGGGCTTTGTGCAGCAAAGTCTAGTCTGCTTGCAAGGAGAAGTACATGCTGGCTTGTGGTCTGCCTTCCTGGGAGCTTCACAAGACCAGGGCACAAAAGGTGGTGGGTCTCCACGAACAGGAGGGAGGCAAGCATGAGTAAAGAAGGACAAGGCCTTGTCTTTTCCTTCCAGAGATTTAAGGGAGGTAAGAACAATGCTCCTGGCATTTCTCCAGTGGGGAGGCTGACCCATGGCTGTTTCAGGATTCACCTGGTGACCTCTATGGCAGCTCTGTGTCTTCCTGCCACCTGGGGGCAGAGACTCCAATGACCAAGAGCCCAGGACGAGCTCAGAGGGTGCAGGCTGGACTCCAAAGCAAAGCAGCAGCAGAACACAAGTCCCTTGCTAATTAAATTCAGGATCCTCCTTAAACTTGAAGGTGAGCTGATTAGCCATAGGATAATCAAATAAACAAAACAAGTTTATAGTCCTACTTCACAAGGTGGAGAATCCACTTAGAGTATAATACCCTAAGAGGACACATAGGCTGGAAATATAGAGTGCTCCCAAATGAGATTATAATGATTCTGGGAAAATGGATTCATTGTGGGTGAGAAGGAGAACTAATGTATTTTAGCCGTATTCCTAATATTTGAGAACGCCAGGAGAATCTATCCCTTCCAGATGTACCTGAATGTCATCCCAGACTTCAAGGCTGACAGTGAAAACAAAAGCTGAAGGCTCGTTTTTAACACAAGTGACAACAGGAAATGGACATGATACAATTCACAGCATGTGTTTGGATTTCGTCGGGTTTCTATACACTGTGTGCATGTGAAACGTGTATGTGTTTCTATGTAATTTTATCACATTCATGTAACCGCCACTGTCATCAAGACACAGCTCTGTTCCACCCACCAAGCTCTCTCTGTAGTCCACCAATCCCTTATTCTCTTAAACTCCCCCACTTCCCCAAACCCTGGCAGCCCTAGTCTGTTCCTCATCCATATAATGTTGTCATTTCAAGAATGTCATATAAATGGATCAGGCAGTATGTGACCTTTTGAAATTGGCTATTTTCACTCAACATACTGTCCTGAGATCATCGGAGTTGCATGTACATCAATAGTTCTCTCCTTTCTACGTGCTCTGTGGGTGGACAAACCACAGTTTGTCTAACCATTCACCCATTGAATTACTTCTGGGTTCTTTCCAGTTTGGGGCTATTACAAATAAACATTCATGTATAAGCTTTTATGTGATAATAAGTTTTGATTTCTTTGGAACAGATATCTAGGAAGATGATCACATGGTAAGTATTGTCTAGATTTTAAGAAATGGACAGATGGACAGAGGTGCCCACAAACCAGAGGCATTCACTAAGCTGGGCCTGGGCTGGGAAAGGAGTGGACACTTACCACTCTACCGAGACTGAGACTGCAGGTGACAATAGCCGGAAGCCGCCAGAGGCAGTTTTGGAAGGAAGAGGATCCTAACTCCAAAGCTACTCAAAACAGCCCAAGGGGACTCAGAAATATTTTAAACTGCAGGGTGACTGACACTGGCCTCCACAGAAGCCCTAACCACCTAAGAACAATGGACCTCCCAAAAGGACTTTCAAGCCATCATCAAGTGCTGGTCAGTCAGGGCCCTGTTCGCATAGCTCACTCAGAGAGGCTCAGCTGTCCTCTAAGGGGGCATACTGTCCAGCCCCCCAGGCTCTCCCTCACCCGACTACGGGGGCTGCCAAGAGTAGGGCAGCCCTCCACAACCACTGATGTGGCCCTACTATGGGCAGGACAAATGGTTCCCATTTGCAGGAGAAATAAATTCTGCAGAACAAAAGCATCCCATCAGCGGAGCTTCTCAGACTGCAGCACAGTGGCCGAGCCCGGGTGTCGGGGACCCTTGGGATAGTGGCTATTGGGCACCGTGTCAAGTACCAGGCACCAGCACTCTGCCAAACACTGGATAATTATTTCATACCGTAAGATGGATGCAACATCTACATGAGCCAAAGGAGATGTTGATTTCCGGGATGGGGAGAATGATTTGGACAAGAGATAGAAGGTCCTGAATAGACCCGGCTCACCATGGCCAATGCTTCTCTGATGTCCTCTGCTAGATATTAGGGTGATTAGCTAGTTCTTCAATGGGAGGGAGTGGGGGAGCTTAATCTCTAATTTGGGACTTAGATATTGAAAAAATATTCAAAGTGGCTATTGTAAGTCTGAATTTAGAAAATAAAAGTACTTCATTTTTGCAATAAAAACTAGAGTAAGTCAGCCTTGATAAAATGATCTTAGCTACAGAAAAATAAAGACTCTCAAAGAAGACCAAGCTCTGGGGCGAGATGCAGCCCAGTCTCTGAGGTGTAAGTGCCAGAGTCATGCTTGGCACAAAGAGACTGTGTGAAAAGGAAAACAAATGAAAACACTGTATTAAGGGGCTCTTATGTTCATCTCCGCCCTACCCACTTTCTCAAATTCTAGACCCTCCCTTTCCCAACCAAAGTCAAAAGGACACGCTTCCGAACACCAGTTGGGGGCCCTGCGTGCCTCCTGCCCCAACTTTCCTTGAAGAACTGTTTCTTCCTCAAGAAACCCTTCCCCTTTTATCTGAATTCTATGTAAGGGAGAAAACATCTCCTTCTGGAAACTGACTGGAGTCAGCCCTGGCTAGAAAATCTCCCTCTGCTGATGAATTTGTCTGGGGGTTTTCTGAAGGGCTTGGGGGGTGAGTGCTGCTGCATCAAGCACATTCCCAGTGGAAAATCGGATGGTCAGAGGGCAGGGAGGCTGGACAGAAGGAGACAGAGGGGCTTCGTCCTGCAGCACCAACTAAACAGCATCTGGTGACCCCTAAAATGTTCTAAACCTCTATCAGTGGAAAAGGAGCAAGATCAGCTTCTTCTCTTTGTCCTTAAGAAAAAAAGATACATTCCAGATAATTTCACCGTGATGAAAGAGGAAGAACCGCTGAAGTAGCAAAGGAAATAAATTAACGCCATCTCAGCTAAAATCACACACAATTAAAACCTGGATCTGAATGTACTTTCCTGTGCAGAGAGAGCATCTTGAAAATGACATGCATTAGTCATCCCTTCCAGACACCCTACTCGACTCTCGTGGGGGATCATCTCTGACACTGGGGGGGAGTAGGAGGGGAGTGGCAGGGAAAGAGAGGGGCACGTACCCGGGGCACCGGGCCTCAGCTTTCTACTCCCCGGTGTGGAGTCTGAAAATTCCACTCCTCTGGGACTGAAGCACCCTGATGAGCCAGGTGGGAAGAGGTGTCTTCAGGGGCCATTTCCCTCACCTGCCCTTCCAGGGTGGGGTCCACCCAGCAGAGGCAGGGTTTTGGGGTCTGTGAAGGGATTTGGACCCTGAGCCATTCATTCAGGAATGCAAAGCCAGGGCCCAAGCTCCTGGACTCTGGGGGAGTCCTGACCTGCAGGAAGCCAGCATTTGGGGACTCATCCCCTCATCGGAAGGCAGGTTCTCTCAGGGTGAGCCAAGCTCCCTTTCTTCTCCCTACACATTTCTCCTTCCTTTCTTTTTGATGGTTCTTCCAGAAAAGAAAAGCCCCAGCAACAGAGAAGGGGTTACAGTGCCTGGAGAAAAGAGAGAAAAGCCTTCATGACCCAAAAGTCCCCCAGATGCCCGCACGCAGGCGGGTGACCAGGGACAGACTGTTCTTCACTCCCCTGCGCTTGAAAGAGAAAGAAATGTGATTTGTGGCAGGGGGAGCAGTAGGATAAGATGCAAGGATGAGCTTCCTGACAGAGGAGATGTTAATCCCATTGACAAGTAGCTCTTGGGGACTGTGGGATCTCTGTTCCCTGAGAGGCAGAAGACTTGTGGAGGGAAAAAAAGGAAATAGCAAACAAATAAACCAGTGGCCCTTAAGTCAGAGGAGATGGGCTGATTCTGGGGCCTCTTCCTAGCCAGGCGACCAGCCCAGGGGACCTCTAAAGACTAGGCACTGAGTGCTCCAGAACCAGAGGCTCAATGTCAGTCTGACCCAGTGGTTCAGCACGTGGGGCAGCAGCCCGCCACGCTTACCTCTCCCTGAAGAACTGTTTAATCTAGAAACTGGCCAGCCATGTCTTCCTCGTCCTCTCTTCCTCTGTCTATGTTAAGGTCTAAGTGTCAGGATTGACGGCCCAGGATACCTGGTTTTGGTTGCCCAGCAGGGCTAGGATGAGGGTGAATCAAGAGAAGAGTCAAAATGTAAGGCCCACTCTCGGGCCTTTCAAGTACGGCACCAGCACCAAGAGTACCTGCTTTCTTAAATGTGTCCTTGGTGTCTAGCTTGCCTCTAGTTCTAGCCTTGTGACCAGCCCTCTGCCTTTGTTGCTCGATGTGTTTCTGGTTGGGAAGAATATAATAGCCCTTGATAAAGCTCAAGTCCCAAGGGGGTCATCTGGACTCATTAGTTTTTACCGATTCACTTCTTCCCAAACCCATGGAGGTGAGATGGAAAAGACAAAGTCAGATAGGGCTGATGTCACCCAATCAATAATGCAGTTTGATCCAGGGAACAACTCAGACACCTACCTCGCCTGAGCACTCCTTGTGCTCCCACCCTGGCCAAGGACTGGGAGGGGCTGGAGGAAGGGGGGTGGGGGAAGCTATGGGAAGTCTGCCAGGAACAAGGTCCTCTGCAGGGCACTCAGGTGAAACAGTAATAAATGACCCAATTCCTGGGGTGAGGGGGTTATAATTTAAGTAAGAAGGTTGGGACTCCCGAAGAATTCAGACCAAGTGCAAATGATGGCAAATAAGCACAAACTGGCATAAGCCAAGGTATTCCTGCAGAGGGGGTGGGTGGGGAGTCATCAGTCAAGAACAAATGAGGGAGGGGCTCCTGGAGAGAGCTGCAGTTCCTCCTTGTTTATAGTGCCCTCAAAGTGTGGTCCTTGCAATCTCGTGGGGAGCTGGTCAAAAACCCAGTTCGGGAGCCCCACTTCAGGGAATTGCATTTTTATCAGTTCTCTAGGTGGATCTTTTGCATACAGCTTACAATCAGGATGCAGAAAGCCAACAGCAGGCCAGGTGGCGGTGGCTGGGACAGACCTTAAGCACCATTTCTGTGAGCACTAAGACCTATGTTGAAGTGAATTCAAATATTGGAAGTGGGCCTACCTGGTTGCCTAGGGGTTAAGTCTCGGTGCCACCACTATGAGGGCCTGAGTTCGATACCTGGCCAGAGAACTGACCCACATGGTGCAGCAGACCTCTCCTGTTGCACCCGCTGCTCCCCTCAGCAGTGTATTTCAGTAGATCTGCCTGTTCTGCTCCCCACTCTGTCTCAGGTGAGTCCTCTCACCCCCCACCTCTGGCCTACACCCCAGTTCATCTACCAAAAAAAATAAATAAAATTTTCCAATATTGGAAGAAAGACCATAAAGAAGATCTCTTTCTCTGAGGTACAATAAGAAGAAGATGTAGGGGTCAGGGGCAGTGCAAGGAGAAATGTTCAGAAATGAGCCCAGTCTGACTGGAAAAGGAGACAATCAACAAAAGCAATGCCAAGAGAAAAGGACAGATTTGGGTAAATTATCCTTAACGTGTGCAACACCATGTGCACCTCATTTGCAGGCTTTGAGAACAAATAGCTGATGTTTGATAGGGCCCCACAGTCAGAAGTGCACTGCACCCCACAAGTCAGTACACACATTTTACATGAAATGAAAATAAGAGTATTAATGAAATATGTTCCGTTTCAATTTTCTAAAAAAGTTATTGTTGTGGTTGGCAAACACCAAAGCAGAGAGAGGTGGTTAGTGAGGGGGACCCCGGGCCTCCTTCTTGACAGCTGTGGGTTACAGTGAGGAGGGTCAAAGGCGAATTAAAAGGCTCTTGAGGGTTCTGGGAACTTTCAGGAGGCCAAATTGTTCTCCTCTCCCTCCTTGAAGTGTCTTCATAAGGATTTTGTCTTCTAGAAAGCCTTTCCAGATCAACCTCATCAATTTCAAGCACCCCCAGCCCTTTCCCATGTCCCCATTCCTGGTGGATATGCAGACAGAACTTGACCTAAGAGAAAGCACCAGAGTCAGAGATGCTGCTGCGGGGCTGGTGTGTTCCCACATGGGCCACAGGACGCTTTTCCCCCACCGTCAGGCCCTGCGAGTCTCCCCTTGTTTACACCGTGTGCATGGAGGGAAGGAGAGTCCTTAGCCCCTCCACAGCCCCCTCCTCCCAAAACAGCATTTCTCCCAGGAATTTTTGAACACATAAAATTAAACAGAATGGGTTTTGGTTCCTATATTGCCTGGCTTAGCTGCTTTATATACTCAAGTTCAATTTAACAAACACAGAGTCCAAGCGTATCATTTGTAGCTGATTAAATATGGTGTTTATGGTGTTTATACTTATTCCTATAAAAAGTTGGGCACCAGGACCTTGGTGAGGAATGTAATTTCCTTTATCACATTGTTTCTAGGCAAAAACAAATTCAACCTACATCATTTTTACCTGCAGTGCCTTTTCCAGGAAAATAACCCAAGATCAATTTGAGGCTTCCCTGCAGCTGCACACATCTCTGCCACCTGCAATGTCCTCCCACCTTTCTGGTTCTCTGTGCTCCAATGTGGGTCCTGAGAGCTCCCTAAAGGCAGGGCCCAGGGAGACCCAGGTTTGCGAGGCTCGCTTAAGAAAAAGAACTCAAAATCACAAATAGAAAATTAGGTCCAATGGTGGTACTTCTTTCAAACTAGAAAGGTCATGACAATTTACATGCACCTTAGAAATTCAGATCCCTTTCTCCTGACATCTCTCCATTCAGTTTACCAGAAATGCTGACATGAAAATGCTTCCTGTTTGCAAAATGGCCTCCTCTCCCACCTAGGACACTCTGCAATTCCTCGCTGTCATAACCAGCGCTTCCCTTGCCCCCCAGAGTGAGCAACACTAAAGGTTAAACTTTATCAGCTGCCGTGTCCCTGCCTCTGGCAGGAATCTCCTTCTCCTCTTGTCTCCAGTAGCGAGAGCCCAGAGCTCTGCATTTGCCAAACCCAGGCAGGGAGAAGTCAGAGAGTAAGGCGCTCTCCGGGCCAGCTGATCACAAAGCAAGTTTCATTCAATTGTGTGATTCAGAATCACCTAGAAAGTGTGTCCCATCGGGATCTGCGCGTTTCCTCACATGCCCTAGATATTGCTGGCGCCTGGAAATGCTGCTCTAAGGCTGCTCTCTACCTGCGTGGGTCACTGGTGGGACAACAGTGCACTTCGACTCCAAAGGCCCAACCAGCCTTTCCTGATGGGGGCCAGGCAGAGGCTACATCCAGCGGCGGAAATTTCAAGAAGGAGGTCATGCCACAGCCCCAGCCTCCTTCCTCTGACTTAGCTCATCTCCAGGCATGAGGAGGAGTCCTCCTCTCTTCCTGCTCGCACAAATCACTCAGCACCTGACCCTCCTTGCAGAGCGAGTGGCGCTGAGCAGAGGAGCATTTGCAGGGGCATGTAATCCCAGCATCCTTCTCCGGAGGCACCCTGGTGTCCAGCCTTCCTGGCAGGAAGTTAGGCAAGGCTAAACCTAGAGATTGAGCAAGAAGGTGAAAGATCGGTAATGGGGCCATTAAATCTTCTGGGTAGTTATTTCAGAGCTTCCAAAGAACTGAATTGAGTCCCCATCTTTTCCCAGTAAAATATCTTGTGCAGAAGGGCAGCCATGGGGCCAGGGGAAAGGGAGGGAGGGGAAGAGGAGAGGAGAGGAGAGGAGGGCAGGGGAGGGGAGGGGAGGGGAGGGGAGGGGAGGAGAGGGGAGGGAAAGGGGGGGAAGGGAGAGAAGAAGACAGGAGAGGAAGGGAGGGGAAGGGAAAGGAGGGGAGGGGGAGAGAAGAGGAGAAGAAGGGAGGGGAGGGGAAAGGAGGGGAAGGGAGGGGAGGGGAGGGGAAAGGAGGGGAGGGGAGAGAAGAGGAGAAGAAGGGAGGGGAGGGGAAGGGAGGGGAGGGGAAGGGAGGGGAGGGGAAAGGAGGGGAGGGGAGGGGAGGGGAGGGGAGGGGAGGGGAGGGGAGGGGAGGGGAGGGGAGGGGAGGGGAAAGGAGGGGAAAGGAGGGGAGGGGAGGGGAGGGGAGGGGAGGGGAGGGGGAGGAAAGGAGGGGAGGGGAGAGGAGGAGAGGGAAGGGAGGGGAGAGGAGGGGAAGGGAGGGGAGGGGAGGGGAAACGAGAGGAGGGGGGAAGCACTACCATTTACTGAGATGCTGGAAGCACCAGACACCAGGCTCACTGTCGGATGCGCATAATCCCTGTTACTTCTCACACCAGCCCTGCGCTTGTGAACATGTACCCATGTTGCCACCCCTCTTAAAGTAGCGCTGCAGAGGAGTGGCTCCGTGCTTGGACTCTGCAGATGTCCTGGGTTCAGATCTCAGCTCTATCATGTACCAGCACGTACATGCTAAGCCTCATTTTTCTCCTATGCTGGGCATCCTTGGGCTGGAATTTTCAATGAACCAATGCATAAATTGCTTGGCATCATGCCTTACACGCAGTAAGTAGTCAACAAGTATTAACCGCTATTACTTGAATTAATATTTTTACAAAGGAAAGACTAGAACTCAGAGAAGTTAAGCACGTTTCCTGCAGCAACACAAAATAAGTGTTAAGCAGATTTTCCAATTTCTGTCTCTAAAGTCAACACTCTGCTCTTTCCCTGCCGCCGCCGAGTCGCGCGGAGGCGGAGGCTCGGGTGCATTCAAGATTCGGCTCCACCCGTAACCCACCGCCATGGCCGAGGAAGGCATTGCTGCTGGAGGTGTAATGGACGTTAATACTGCTTTGCAAGAGGTGCTGAAGACCGCCCTCATTCACGATGGCCTAGCACGTGGAATTCCCGAAGCTGCCAAAGCCTTAGACAAGCGCCAAGCCCATCTTTGTGTGCTCGCATCCAACTGTGATGAACCCATGTACGTCAAGTTGGTGGAGGCCCTTTGTGCTGAACACCAAATCAACTTAATTAAGGTTGATGACAACAAAAAACTGGGCGAATGGGTAGGCCTCTGTAAAATTGACAGAGAGGGGAAGCCCCGTAAAGTGGTGGGCTGCAGTTGTGTGGTAGTTAAGGACTATGGCAAAGAGTCTCAGGCCAAGGATGTCATCGAGGAGTACTTCAAATGCAAGAAATGAGCAAATAAAAAAATTTGGCTAATCAAAAAAAAATAAAATAAAATAAAGTCAACACTCTTTCCTCAGTTACATTGTGTTTTGTTTTTTTTTATTATTTTTTTTTTTGTAGAGAAGAGCTGGGGTACAGGCCAGAGGTGCAAGGGGTGAGCAGATTTACCAGAGACAAAGTGGGGAGCAGAACAGGCGGATCTACTGAAATCCACTGCTGAGGGGAGCAGGGGGCAAGACAGGAGAGGTCTGCTGCACCATGTGGGTAACTCCCTGGCCAGGATCAGTTCCAACTCAGGCTGTGGCAGCGATAGCACTGAGACTTAACCCCTAGGCTGCCAGAGAGGCCCCAATCATGTTAGTTTACAAAAAGTTTGGAATTGAGAAAAGAGCAGGTTCCCCCCATTCTGTCCCCACCAGCAATGCCATTCCCTTCTCCCTCACTAGTACCTGGCTCACGGGCCCAGCCGTTCAGGATCAGCCACTTGGCAAATTACTTGCTCTCACCCACTTATTCTTCAATATTGAGATGTCAAGTATCTATAATAGCGCATTAGTCCTGAGGCTGAGCAGGACAGTCCTAGCCCTCCAGAAGCTCACCCTCTGGGTGGGAGCGAAGACACTGCAGGCATGTGTGCCCAGTATTGGGAGGCTGGGACATGGGAGCTGGCAAGACTGGTAATGTGTCTTCGTGCTCATGACCGGTCTGTTTACGGTGACAGTGGCCCTTAGGACGGTGAGGCGGCTTCACGGAATTGACAAGGGACACAAACGTTCACACTTATAAGCTTGGAGTCAAGTTTTAATCCCTTTCACTCAAAGTTCTGCCATGTCTTTTTCTTTTAAAGATTTATTTTATTCATACAAGAGCTGGGGTACAGGCCAGAGGCCCAGGAGGGTGAGAGGATTCACCAGAGACAGAGCGGGGAGAAGAACAGGCTGACAGCCTGAAAACACTGCTGAAGGGAGCAGGAGGCAAGAGAGGAGAGGTCTGCCATGCCATGTGGGTATCTCCCTGGCCAGCCGGGAATCAAATCCATTCTGCAGAGGCTTTGGACAGCTTCATAGCACGGCACTCAATCTGTGCGCTGCTGGGGAGGCCCCTGCCAAGTCTTTTTTGCAGAGACCCATTACATCTACTCCCCATTCTCACTGCTCTCCTTGTGCCTCCATCAGGCCCTCACTGCCTTGTCTTCCAGCCTCTTTCACTCCTCTTTCACTTGTGCACTGGGCCGCAGCTTAACTGCCTGTCCTGGCAATTCAGGCTCTTCATCAGCTGCGTCCACACTGCATGCCCAGTATGGTGTCTGAAAAAGGCACTGTGGGTTCCAAGAGGGTTCAGATTTGGCTGTAAATCTTCAATACTCTGGGCCTCCATTTTCCTATCTGCTAAATGGGACAAGCGTCAACTCACAGGACAAAATGAGAAAGAGGTGAAAAGACCTGGCATCTAATAGTAACTGGATAAATTCTCTCCCTGGCCCCCTACCCACCAGACAGCCCATTTTACTCTGCTGGTCTCCACTTTCCTGCCTTTGCTGGGCCCTGTTTTCTCTGCCAGTTCAAACCTTACCCCTCCATCTGGGCTCAGCTTGAAGCTCAACTCCCCCATAAAACCTTCCATGAATAACCCTAGCCCATAATGGCTTTTCTTTCTGTATTTCTATGGCACTTCTATTGCCTTGAAATGTTAAAATGTGTTTCATATAGTTCCAACTAGTCCCTCTAAGCTCCTTGAGGCCATTATGCCCCCCAGCATGGGTGGAAGGTGGGGGTGGTTAGGAGGTATAGTGGGAACTTAATACATGCTTACTGAATACAAGGAGGTGAGAACCCCCTCTGTGCATACAGAACACACAGACCTTTAAGCTGACTTTATAAAAGCTTCCAGGCATGGAGTTACCACTGGCTGTGCCCTTGGAAAAGACAGAGCCAGAATGCTGTGTCTGTGTTCTATCCAGAGTGTGGCTTACAGGAGGCACTGACTCAAGTCCTGATGAAGGAAGACAGATATGTGCCACCTCTGGTAGGACTGCCCAGACCCTCGCCCACTCCCCCATGGCTGGTTCCATAGGTTCTGGTCAAGACCCAGCCACAGGGTGTGGCCTGTCATGGAGCTGGGCTCCTTGCTCCATTCTGAGTGGCCCAGGCTTAAGGACCCACTGAGAAATGGGCCATAGGCCTTTGCTCCAGCCGGAGACCCATTCTCCTAAGTCCTGACTGGTGGCAGTGACCAGCCTTTCTAAGCCACCAGGTGGTAACCCGGCACCCCCGTTCAGTGCAGATCAGCTCCTGCTCTCCTTTCCCAGTGCCCCTAATGCCTAACTGCAGGGTGGGATTCCCCCAAATCCAAGCCCCTGAGTGGGCCTGCCAGTTCCTGCTTAACACCTATGTAGCCTGACATCCTATGTTAAGGGCCAGAATGGGACCTTCTAGAATGCCAGCGCTGCCCAGATAAGGCAAAATTCGGGAAGGGCTTGAGAACTCAGGGAGGGTCTACTTCATAATGAAAGGTGCCTGGCCCTGTGGACAATTCTCACCCAACCGCTGCATTCCCGAGTCCACGGTTAACTTTGGGAGAGGAGCAGCACGCAGAGCAGAAATGTGGTCTCAGACACATGTCTTCCCTGTGAGCTGCACCTGCCCTCTGAAAGCCATTGAATTTCCCATCAGTCCTCCTGAGGGCCTGTGCTGGAGGGTGAGAAGCAGTATCGGAAAAGCCAGCCCCTTCTCTCACACCCAGGTGCAGTGACCCCTTCTTGCAGCCAAGCCTTGAGCACAAGGCACAAGAACACCACGGGTCCCAGATCCTCGAGCTCTAGCATCTGGCCCCACCCAACTCCTCCCTCGGGGTGTGTATGTGTTTTGGAAGAGGGGGCCTTGGTCACTCAAGAGTTAAAATGGCAGCGGGACCGGAGGGGGGTGGCGTGGCATGCAGACGGGGAGGAGGCGCCCGGAGTGGGCTGGGGAGGTTGGGAGAGCGTTGGAGCAGCGAGTGAGCAGGGCGAGCGCGGAGCCAGGAGGAGGGGCGCGCGAGGGGGCGCGGGGCGCCGCGAGGGCCTGCACCGTGCACTTGCAAACCAGCAGCGCGCAGAGGGATCGCCCCGCTGGCCCGCCAGCCCCGGGCCACCACGCGCAAGAGAGGCGCAGAGCCCGGGGCGCTGGGGGCGCAGGCGGGGGTGGGGAGATTGTTATTCTGCCATCGCCCTCCCCGCCTCTGCCCCAGAACCACTCCCAGGAAAACTCCACGGCTGGGAAGACGCCCCCGAACCGCCCCGGCCTGTGCAGGCGGCGGTGCGCGGAGGGCGGGCGCGGACCACCTCCCCCAACCCGACCCGGGCTGAAGCCGAGAGGTGCGCCGCGGCGCGGGCGGCAGACGGCGGCCCCGGGAGCCCGGACGGCGCCCGCGGGGTGAGTGTGCGGCTCCGGGCTGACCCCTCGGCTGCGCTGGGGCTTGGGGGGCTCCGAGGTCGCTGGCGTGGCTGCGGGGGACACAGCCCCGCTGCTCTCCAGAGCCGAGCGGGGGCGGGGGGAGGGCCGGGCCGCGGGCGGCCGCCGCGATGCCTGCAGCGGAGCTGGGGACTGGGGAGGGAGGCGGCCGCGAGGGGAGAGGGAAGGCGGGCTGGCGAACCGAAAGAAGGTTGCCGGCTGCGCGCTCTGGACGGGGCGCCGGGGAGGGGGCGTCGGGTCCTCATCCACCGAGAGGCCTGAACCACCCAAACTGTTGCTGGGTGGAGATGTCGAGGAGCGGAGCGGCGGCAGAGAGGTTAGGGAGGGCGTGACTGGGGCGGGCTGGTGAGGTGGAAGCGCTCCTGCGCCTCGGGGACTTCCCCTTCCCTGGAGCTCAGGTGTCCGCGCCGGGGTGGAGGGACGCAGTGGCCTTGGTGTCTATCCGAAGTCTCTGCAGCCAGGAGTCAGGCCCCTGGTGGGCTGGCGGCCTGGGATGGGACCTTTGGGGTGGGGGATGGGAGGGCCCTGGGCCCTGGGAGTGGGAAGCAGAATCCTCGGGCGGGCGAGCTCTGGCCCACCGCAGCCCCCTAGACACCAGAGGGGTTGACCAGCCACAGGTGGTCCGTCTGTCCTGCAGGCGAAGGGCGGTGCAGACTCTAGACGCCCAGGTTCGAAGAGCCACTGGGTGAGGGGCACTGGGCTGCTTCTAGAGCTGAGCTGAGAAGCTAAGGAGGTGTGGAGACCTGGCCCCTGGGGGTGGGCCTAGGGGTGTTTCTATGCTCCCCCTCTCTTCCTGTTCTTCCTCCCCCTCCAAACGAACAGGAAGGAAAATGTCAGCCTGGCTTTGTGCTCTGTTCTCAGGCTGCCGCAGCTCCCATCTGTTGGAGCCAACGCAGCTTCTAATTGGGCAGCGGGCAGGGTCGGGAAGGGTGGGCTGGGCACAGCACTCAGTTGCCAGAGATGGACTGAACAGACCTTCTGCTTAAAGACCCCAGGATGTGGGATAGTAGAGTGGTCAGGGGGTGGCTTCCTGCCAGCTTGCTCACCTCCTCCCAAAGATCCTCCATGCACACAGGTCCCCAGCAGCACCCCCTCCCTTCCCTGCCAGCCTGGAACCGGCTCTGGCCCAGCGTCTTCTTGAATGACAAGACTAGGATCTCCTCCCACTGCCCACTGCTCCTTAAAGGCCCCTCCAAAAAAGAGCGCTGGACATGGAGCCGGCAGGGCTGTGTGCAGGCCACTGGAGTCCCTTTGCTTGCAGGCCTTATTGTTATGAGAAAAAAGTCACATGTGGGTGACCTGACCCATTTCCTGGCTGGCCAGCTGCCCTTGTGGGGAGACGATGGGCCGAGAAGGGCACAGCTAGGGGCCCCAGCCTTGCAGGCCCTCTCCATCTCCTGGGCTGGCTCTCTCCAAGGCTCCTCCTTCCTGCCTGGGACTGGATGGAAGCTCTTTATTTGGAAAGATTGGAACTACAGCCTCTGTACCTCAGGGGCTGGCAGACACCTGGAATCCAGGAGCACCCCCAAACCCACAACCTCCCCCAGCGTGGCCTGGCCCGAAGGAAACACCCAGTGGCCACGGAACTCAGGTCTGCAGAGCCATTTCCACCCAGGCTGATATAGCAGGTTTCCTCTCTAACTCTGCACAGTTCCACCCCACTCCCCATTCTTTTTTCCTGTGCCTCCCTCGTCCTCCACTTCTCTTTCTCCTTCACTCTTTCCTCCAGAAGAATCTAAGCTCCCTTTTCCCTCACTCACGCTGCCCTCCCCCTTCCTCCTCCCACCTCTGCCCCCCTTCCCGCCTGTAAACCTGCAGCTGAAGCCACGAGCCAGTTCTGTGCTCGCACTCCTGAGCCTCTTGAAGGTGGGAACACACGCTCCAGTGGCTCTGCTGCATCCCCTTTGCAGAGGAGGAGCCCAGGCTGGCAGGCCTGGCAGCACAGGTCCCTGGCGCGTCTCCTGGACCCTGCCATTTGCCCCACCTGCCTCCACTGATCTTATTTTTTTATTTGGAAGGAAAAAGAAAACCTACTGGTTTTCTGCAAAATTCATTCATTCACCAATTTACTGAACACTTACTATGTGCCTTGCACTATTTTAAGAGCTGAGGACACAGCAGTCACACAACCCTCCATGCTTTGGAGCTGAACTGAACTTGTATGTGGACCTCCCAGTTGATTAGTTGTGTGCCTACTGGGTTCTTTCAGAGACCAGCTGCTGGGGCGGTGGGGGGGGGGCGGTGAACAACGTTAGTTCATCACGGATGACCCCAACAACTGACAGCATCCCGGGGGCTGCTCTGACATGAGCAGAGTACATATTTCACCATTTATCTGTGACAGCTGAGGAGAAGGCAAGTGCTTTTAGACAAAGGAGGGAGAAAATAGCAAATGTATTATTGACCCCCTACTAACGAAGTAGTAGCTTTATACAAAGGACCTCATTCAATCCTGACAACCTTCGAAGGTTGGAATTCTCATCCCCTGCTTGAGATCTGAGGATATGGAGCACCAGATAGGGTAAGCCATTGGCCCAGGTCACATAACTCTCCATTTTGAAATCACTAATTAGCTGCAGTTCATTTGGGCCCCATGATACTGTGACATCTGGTAGCTTCTACAGTCATCTGAAGATGACATTTTAACTGACTTTTTGAAGAGCATGCCCAGTCTCTTCAGAATATTAGAACACGTAGGGATTTACTGAATGATGGCATGAGTAAGCTTTCTCAAGTGATCAGGGAAGGCTGCCTGGAGGAATTTGTATATGGAGTCGGGAGCCTGGGAGAGTAGACAGGGAGGCTGGTCCTGCACAGACCTGTGGCAAGCTAGGCAGGCAGCCACCCCACCTCCACCCCGCATCCAGGTAGAGTGGATGGGAATCTGTCTCCATTCAGGGTCAGGGTGTAGGAGCTTGGTCCACAGCCAGTCTAATGAGTCAGTGTCACTGCTGTTCTCATCCTCTGGACTCTATAAAAGCCCGAAGGAAAGAATGGAGGCGGGGCCTTGAGTCTGCAAGAACTACCGGGAAGGACACGGACAATAGACAAGGCTGGATGGGACAAGAAAGGGGACGTGCCCTAGAAACAGAAGGGGAGGGGGACAATGGCAGGAGATAAACTGAGAAACAAAAACCAGAAGGCAAGAGGTCTGCAAACAAATGAGGACACAACCGGACAGAGAGCTGCGTGGTGGGATTGCTAACTAAGAGAGGGCAAATAAGAAGGATGCCTTTCTTATTCTTCCCTGAAGGTCTTGGGCTGCTCAGAGGGTCTACTGCTCAGAGGCTGGAATATTCTCCAAGTTAGCCATGGGCAGCCACATGCTTACTCAGTCAGCCCATCTTTTCTAAACCCCCGCTTGGCCCTATGTTAGGAGCTAAGGACAAGGAGACAAAGGAGGGGTCGCCCCCACCTCCAGGAGTTCACAGTAAGAGTGTAGATTCTGGAGCCACACATGGGTCCAATCTAGGCTCCACCACTTCTAGCTGGGTGACATTGTGACCTAGTGAAGTCGTGTAACCTTTCTGTGCCTCAGTTTCCCCATATGTAAATGGGGTAATAATAGTATTCATGGAGTTGTTACCAGGGCTAAGTGAATTAATACATTCAAGGCGCTGAGCGCGGTCCTGGCCTATAGTGAGGGCCTTGCAGACACCGCTGTCCCTGGTCCCTCAGTAACGGGGGGTCATTTGCACGCTGAGACAGGTGCTGTAATCCAGGGATGAGCCAGTAAAGAGGTGACTGTCTGCAGGTTAGGACAGGAATTGCAAAGCGCATATTTGGGCAAGCTCAGAAAGGCATCTGCCAGGCAGAGGTGTTGGGCCCAGGGGTGCTGGTGCTGAGGGTGCCCATGGCATAGGAATCACGTGTGCGAAGGTGTCGGCTTGTGGAAGTGTCTTCTGTGTGTGTGAGGAGCCCTGAGGACATCATTTCTAAACCTATGAGAGTGGGGGCCCAGGCAAGGGTGGGCTCAGCCCCGCGCTGGCAGGGGTGTGTCTCACAGGCTCATGTGCTTGGGAAGAGCAAGTATGTTGTTCATGTTTACAAACACCTCACAAGGCAGATCTGGAAAAAACACCTCAGACTTTTCGTTTCCAATGCTCAGTGCTGAGCTTCCAGTGGGGCTGGCAGGTCATGAAGAACAGCCTAGGGGGGAGCTGGTGCGTCCCTGCTGGGACCAGTTGAGTGACCTGCCTCCTAAATATTCCAGGCCACATCAAGCCATCTCTGCTCCAGACCCAGGGTGCTGTGGCCCTGGGCCTCTGGTTTCTTCCTTGGTCTGAGGGAGCTGCCATTAGGAGCTGAGCTTAGCCAGGTGCGGTGTAGAATAGTGTTTCTCTCTGCATATTTCTTCCACCCTGCTGCTCAGCACTCCACGGGCTTGAAGCAGGCACAAAGGCGCAGAGCAGGCCCAGGTTCCTTGGGTGATACCTCTCTCCACGCCCACCCTCACGTTGTCACAGTGCTGGGTATAGAGACTGGCATTTACTGAGCTCTCGCTGTGTGCCAAGAACTGTGCCAGTGCTTCACCTGCATTATGCCATCAATCCTCAAAAATACGCCTCAGGTAGGGACTCTCAGATCTTTAACTTAAACACAAGAAACCAAGAGCGGGTCAGTCATTTGTTCAAGGGCACACAGCCAACAAAACCCTGGCGACGCCTGCTCCTTACCCACCCCCAGATTCTAGTGAGCCTTTGGGCCTGGGGAGTGTTCTGGAGTCATCTGGCTCATTCCCCTTCCTCCCTGTGAGAGGAGGTCCTCCTGCCCTGTCCAGGCCAGAGATAACCTGTCCCCTTGGGGGACCTTCGGAGAGGGTTCTCCCATCTTCCTCTGCACCCCAGGTCACAGCATTGTTTCTGCCAGCTCAGCTCAGTGCCTGGGGCCCACACAGCTGCGGCCTCAGAGAAGCTGGTCCCCTAGTAGCAGAGCCAGGGCCACAAAGGTGGGGGCTTGGGCAAGAGTGGGCTCAGCCCCACCCTGGCAGGGGCCTGTCTCGCTGGGGAAGAGCAAGTATGTTGTTCATATTTACAAACACCTCACAAGGCAGGCTGGGAAAAAAACATGAAAGAAGGGGCAGGCAGCTTGGGTCCCTCAGAAAAAGTGGGTCTGTCTTACCTCATGCTTCTCGGGGGCAAGAAATAAGAGGAAGAGAGAAGGCAGGAGGGTCTTCTCTGCATCTGCTCACGTGAGCATTCTGAGGTGGCCACTACCTGGGTCTGTCCTCAGGGAGACCTGGGTGGTAACCCAGGAGGTGGAGCCACCAGAGGTGGTTGGTGGCCAAGCCAGATGTCACAGCTGAGCCGGGGAAGAGGCACCTGACGCTTTACCTTCGTGCTCCCTGCACCACCTTCTTCTTCTGAACAGACTTGGCAATGGGAGGAGGGGAACTGGGGCCCAGCCTCCTTCAGGTGTCAGCTTTCCCAGAGTGGGGCAGGTGGGATGGTGGCCTCCGCCTCCTGGGAGAACCAAGAGCTGTCCCTGTCCTCTGCCCCCTGAGCACATGGGCTGTGCTCTCAATCCAGACAGTGGGTGGGACTGGCGTGTCTTCACTCAGCAAGTGTCCATTAAGCCTTTGTGTGGGCTCTGGGGCACAGACAGAGGCCTCTGCCCTCATGGAGCTTATACTTTATTTTCTGGGCAAACAGTAAAACAGATAGTGTGTTAGAGAGTGGCAAGTGCTGAAGAGAAAAAGCAAGCAGGAAGAGGGGATCTGGAGCTTGTGCACAGTGGCCTGGGGAGGCCTCAGTGAGAAGGCACCAGGTGAGTAAAGATGAAAGGGCAGCCATGGGGATGACCCACCAGGCAGAGGGAACAGCAGGCACAGGGGCTCGGAGGCAGGGCTGTGCCTGTTGGATTTGAGGATCACAAAGCTCCCTGGCCTGGGGAGCCCTGGAGTGAGGTGTGTGGTCCCTCCTCAGAGTGATATGGAAGCCTTTGCAGGGTTGGGGCAGGGGTGACGCATCTGCGCCAGTGCTTCACTCGGTGGGTCTCCAGCCATTGAAGTTAATTTAGTCCATCAGTGCTTGCCCAACAAGTGCCCTCTGAGCGCTGTTCCAGGCGTTGTGGGGGGCGGGCTGGGGGGGCCAGGGTGCTACAGAACATAATTCTCAGGCTTCACTGGTGAGGCTTACTGATCCTTGGAGAAGCAAAACTTATACTCACAAGAAATAACGAGGGAATAATACAGACAGTATTTAAACCAAGTGCTAAACTGTGCGATTTAGACTATAAATGTTATCAGAACTGTGAGCTGTGTGTGGGAGTGCACAGGAACGCTTCCTGGGGGAGGTGCTGTGACTGGGGCCTGGAAACAGGTGGGGCATGGAGCTGCAGGAGGTGGGGGGGGCATGTCCTTCGTGGGGGGGGGGGATGGTGGCCACACTGGGGAGCCAGGGGGCACCTGGAGGTGAGTAAGGCGGCAAGTGTGTACAGTCCCTGCCCCAGTGCTTGCCCCACCATCTGGGTTTCTGGCATCCCATATTTGCTCAGGGACAGGAGGCATTCAAAGCGTGAAAACCCCCAGCGTTCTTGCCCTGGATCACAAGGCCAGCTGATTTCTGTCCTCTGAAGCCCTCTTGTTTGGAGAAGGTCCCTTTTCCAGCTCTCTAGTCATTTCCTTGGACCTGCAGGCTCCGAGCCTGTGGCAGCCCATGAGTCCCATTCGGCCCGCTGCTCTCCTGCCCAGTTCTCTGTGGCTCCCTCAAATCTCCTTTTAATTCCCAGTCTGCCACCAGCTTATTGTCTCCCCTCCTCACTATCTCACTACCTGGGCTTCTGTTTGGTAGGTTACTCTAGAACGTTCCAATGAATTTCATAGACAGTGAATGGAAATGAAATCACACTCAAATGAGCGAACGTTGGTTCCTGTGACGGGGGTGGGGGTTGTCCTCTGGCTGGAGAGGGGGCTGCCTCCAGTGAAGACGGTGCCTTAACCCACCAGAGGCCTGGCAGACCCTCCCTGCCCCACCCCACCCCCAACGCCATCAATCCCCCCCACCCCCCCAGCCAAAGAGCAGGAGCCAAGGGTCACGAGGGAAAAGCATTCTGCTCCACAGCCCTTGCCCCTCTTCTGTTCCTGAGACAGGCCCACCAGCAACTCCCCAGAGGTTTCCTGGCACATCCACCTGAAAGACGTAGGCATGAACCTGCCACTTCCATCCTCAGGACTCACAACCCAGAAGAACTGGAGTCAGCTCTGGGTTAGGGTCCATCTTTGCTACCCACATGCCCTTGGGCATTTGACCCCTTTGAGCCCCAGTTCCCTCATCTATAAATCTAGGTTAATCACACCCACTTCTTGGGGTTTTTAATAAGAAGAGCTAACATTGTTGAATGCGTATGATGTACCCAAAGCTCTGCTGCATTTATCTCATTTGATCCATCGAACAATGTGAAGTAGCTTATTTTTCCCCACGTCGCAGTTGAGGAAACCAAAGCTGGGAAGCATTAAGTAACCTGCCCGAGGCTGCACGTAGCCAGCAAGTGGCAGAGCTGGAATTTGGCCCCAAGTCTTCCGACTCCAGAGCCCTGTTTCTCAGCCACCGCACTAAACGAGCTAATCTGTGTAAAGTGCCTGCTACAAAGTAGAAGCTCAATAAATGTTAGTTCCTTTTCTCCTCAATTTCCCCAGGGCTGCTCCTCCAAAGAATAGCTTTCCCCTACCACATCACATTTCTTTTCCGGGATCCCCTGGGACGTATGATGGAAGTTGGAATGGGAATGAGCTGCTGGTTTATACCGAGGGGGGAAAAATCAGGCTGAGGGAGGGTGAGTAATTTGCATAAGATCATAAAACACCAGGGCTGTGATTCATACCCAGGGTACCTTTCTCCTCAGAGCCTTGTTACTCAGCCCCACCGGGTCCCAGAAAGGTGGCAGAGGCTATCTTGCAGAGGCTAGGACAGAGGCGAAGCTATGTGGGAGGAGAAGAGAGGCCACCGTCTCCCCAGGGGCAAGTCAGAGCCATCTCTCAGCTGCTGGAGTTGACCGGCGTGGGCCTGGAAGGTGCTAGCAGGAAGATTGTAGGAAGTATTTCCAAAGTTCCTTAGAAATAATCTGAGGGCTCCACTGGCTACACCTCGGAACACATCATGCTCTTCTTTCAAAACAAAACTATGTATGTGTGGTAGGCAGAGAGAGAACCCCCAGGGATATCAGTGTTCTGACCCCCAGTACCTGTGAATATTATATCACATGGCAAGAGGAGTCGGGTTGCAGATGGGATTAAGGTTACTAATCTGTGACCTCTAAGGAAGCAGATTCTCTTGGAATTCATTGTAATTATGTCATATCACATCATATCATATCATATCACAGTCCTTTTGGACCCAGGTGGCCCAATGTAATGGTCCTTAAATGTGGAAGAGGGAGGCAAGGTCAATGTCAGAGTGAAGGGATGTAAGATTTGACCAGCCATTCCATTGAAGATGGAAGAGGTCAAGAGGAATGTGGGCAGCTTCTAGAAACTAGAAAAGGCAAAGAAACAGATTCTCCCCTAGAGACTCCAAAGGAACACAGCCCTGCCACACCTTGCTTTGGGCCTGGTAAGACATTTTGGATTTCTAGCCCTCTGAGCTGTAAGACAATAAATTTGTGTTGTAACACAACCCGGTTATTTTCCAGATGATGAAACTGAGGCCTGGAAGTGGCTGAGTAAGTGAAAGAGCTAGGACCCCGTCCAGGGTCTGCTCCATCTGGTCAGAACCCCAGATGCTTTCACACATTCCCTCATCCACTGATCCATTTTCAACAATATGTGTTTATGTTTTTATCTATAAAGGCCTCAGCACTGAGCTAAGCCCTGGGCAGAAGCAAATGTGGGTCCCAAGCTCAGGAAGAGGAGCCCTCAGACCCTCACTGGGTCTCAGTTTCCTCTAGACAAAGGTAACTAGCTTGGATCGCTCAGGGCAGGGCCTGATTGGCCCCAGTCTGGCCCCCAAGCGGGCTCTCTCACACCCACCCCATAGGAGGGGACACATCTCTGTCACAGAGGGGGCTGGGCCCACGCCAGGCTGTGTGGGCACTCCAGCTCCTGGGAGAGGAGGGGAAGAGGCAGTGGAACAGTGCCCCACCTAGAACCAACACCCCTTTAGCAAGCGAGTTAGCTCCCGTCTTCCAGGAGTTTTGGCCTTCCCAGCCTCCCCACTGCACACCTGAGCCATGGGCCAGCCCCCAGGGCTGCCAGTGCCTGGTGCTGGTCTCCATGGCAACCCCACATTTGCCAGTCTGGTTCTAATGACTTATTGGCATGTGTGGTAATTTGCAGAGCTTGGCAGGCAGAGCTAGGGGAGCTGGTAAGGAGGGAAGGAGAGAGGTGAGGAGAGAGTGAGAGGGCAGCAGGAGGGGGCTTGGGGCTGGGTGGACATAGGGCACACTTTCCTCCTGCCCTTCCTGTTCCCTGATGATTGATACCCCACGCTAGGGCTGCTTCAATCCAGGCCTCCCTTCTCTGAAGAGTGTCAGCTCTCTCCGGGCCCCCGAGGGAGACAGATGGACAGACAGATGCAGAGCACAGCTGCTCACCTGTCAGGCAGAGGCGGGCAGGTGTGAGGAGGCTGACAGCCATGTTCCTCCTCGGCAGGTCAGACCACGCATACTTGCGGACACTGCCTCTCCCCGGCCCTGGGAGCAAGGGTACCTCCTTGCCCGTGGTCACTCTGTGTAGGGAGGGGAGCGAGGCAGCTTCCTGGCCTCGGGTATGCCCAGCGCTGGGCAGCACTGAATGAAATGGCAGCTTGCACAGGGAGAGGGTGAACCAGCCAAGCAATCAAAGGAGAGAGAGGAGCAAGGCCCTGACCCTCCACTTCTCTTACCTGACCTCAAAACTGCTTCCGGGGGCAAGGTGAGGGTAGCTGCCGTCTTCCTGTGCACGCTTCTCCGCCTGCCCCCTTTGCACGCACTTCTGTCCTCTACTTAGCCCTGAAGGGCAGTCTGGGTGCTGCAAGAGCACTGCCTATGAAGTTGAATGCCTCCGGCTTAGAATCCTCTGACTGCTGCTTACTGCTCGGTGCCTTGGACTGTCTCCTTTGAGACTCAGTCTTCCCTTCTGTGAAATGCACTTCCTTGTCTCCCAGGGTGATGAAAATGAAACCAGCTCAAGCTGTAAAATTCTTGGCACATAGTAGGCACCAATAAATATTAAAGAATTTCTAAAGTGGACTTTATCATCTACTCAAACAGGAGCAATATGATGCTTAATTGAAGAAATTCTGATGGGTTTTCTAGGCTTGTCTTTTAAAAAAAATATTTCAGAATAGTCTAGATTTACTCAGCAAATATTCATTGAGCATCTACTTAGTGTCAAGTACTAGGCTGGGTGCTGCGTCTTTCCTGATGAATTAGGTTGCCTGTGTATTCTCTAAGCATCTAGCATCTGAGAGGGAGACAGAAGCCCCCAGGAAGCTGCTTGCCCGGGGGGATGTAGGGGGAGCTGCCCAAGGACAATGTGTTAGTGGATTTTCCATGGCTTTCCGAGAAGGCACTGGCCCAAGAGAGGGGTCTGCATTGTGGAGCTGCTGTCTGGGCCACGGGCAGCGAGCTATGCTCCCCGACTCCTCAGAAATGGTGTCTGTTTTTTTAGAACTGGGAAGGGGGTGAGGGAGCCACGGGAGTGTGCAGGGGCACCCCCACTTTCATCTGCTGCTGCTGAGGCTTCAGGGGCCACTGGTGACCACCCAGCCACCTGTCAAGAGAGCACCTGCCTTCACCTGGGCGGCCAGCAGGTGTTGGATACCTCTGCTGATGCAAGGAGGGGGCGACGGGAGCAAGGGGGTGCTGGGAAACTTGGCTTCCTCTTCTGCCAGCAGATGGACTTCTGCCTCAGGGGGAACCTGTCTGTTCTCTCAACTGCCCCGCAGCCCCTTCCAAGAAGGCTCATCAGAGATGTGCAAACAGGACTTCAGAGGGGCCTGGGGCCCTGCCAGTGTCGGGCCTCTGCTTCCCGACTTTGCGCTCACTCTGGACACCCAGGCCTCCGACTGAGCCAGGGCTAGGGGGTCAGTATCTCAGTACACTCGCAGCCCATTTGGTTGGGAAGCTCTTGTTTAACCAATTCCCCCAACCTGTGTTTGTTGATGAGAAACCTGGGGCCAAGGAGGAGAAAGGATTTGTCCAAGGTCCTTGTTCGAGTTTGTTAGCATTGCTGGGACTGGATAAACTCTCCTGACTTCTGTCCCGGGCTGTGTCTGTGTGACCCCTTCTCAGACCCCTCCCGCTCTCTTCTGACCTTTTCCTCTGGAGAACATACTCCCTAGATCTCTAATCAGCCTGCATCTCCCTGCCCCCCTTCACCAGCCACCCTCCTTGCTCAAGCAATCTCAGGCTCTACCCGGAGACACCCCTTTCCAAGGCCATTGTCTGTTGCCCTGGGTGGGATCAGTGCCCTGACTGGCAGCTCACCCAGCCTCCTCAGCCCCATCAGCCCCTTCGGTGGCTTTCCTACCTCAGCCACGCCCTCCCAAGGTCACACCCTAGCTCTGGCCACAGCTTGAAAACCACCGCAGAGCACGTGGTCTGCCATCTGGCTGCCATGTCTGGCCGTGCGGTGACTACACACCCCGTCCTTTGTTCTCCGGACACCTTTTTCTCACCATCCATCCCCCGCTGCCTTCGTCTCCAAGTCTACATGATCACAGATTCCATATTCCATCATCTTAGGACTCGCCTGCCAGTATCTTCAACTCTCTTGACCTCTGTTTTTTTATTGCCCCAGTCTGGCAAAATCCCAGTTCTGGATTAATCACTCCGTCGGCATCCAGACAACTGAACCTTCTACAAAGACAAAAGGAGGCAGATTGGTACCTCTAAAAATTCATCATCACCAACCCAACTTTTTCTTCAAAAGTGCCTACCTACTGTTCCTGCCACATCCCTCTGTTCGCTCTCCTGACTCTCCACAATGACTGTTTCACACCTTCCGCCCCAAACCTCCGCCCACACCCTCACTCTCAACCGAGGACCTCACCTCCTACTTCACAGAGAAACAGAAGTCACAGAACTCCCTCGTTGCGTCCCCCCACGCCTCGCCCACCCCTGCCTCTGCACCAGCCCGCCCTGCAGCGGCAGAGGAGGCCACGCTCCCTGGCAGGCCAGTCTGTTCCAGATCCCGTCCCAGGAACAAGCTTCCCATCTTCAAAACAACAGCAGCACCAAAAGCCTTCCTTAAGCAAAACTTCTGCCACCAGCCGCCTTTTCTCTTTTCTCCTTATAAGCCAAATTTCTTGAAAGCGTTGAGTACACGGGCTCACTCCACTTCTGCACCTCCCAGGCTGCTTCCTCCCCCATCGCGCTGCCAAAACAATCCTCCATGTCGCTCGATGCAGGCAACGTGTTTAAGTTCTCAGAAGCATTTTTCACTCCTAATACTTTTGCTTGGCTTCTCTCACCCCGTTTTCTTGTTTTTTCTCTGCTGACTCATCCTCCCCTTCTCTATCTAGAAACGTTGGCTATCCTTAGCCCATGTGTTCTGGGAGTCTTATCCTGAGGCCATCTTGTAAAGGTTTCCATTATTGGCCACAAATAGGCTACACCTGAATGTATGTCTGTGGCCTGCGTCTTTTCATCTCCGCTCCATCACCTTCTTCCTGCCCAGTAAGTTGGATGTCTCAAAAGAAAACCCAGACTTGGCACATCTAGAGACAGAGTGGTGGTCCTCTTCCTAAATCTCCCACTGCTATCTTCACCCCAACCTGAACTTCCTCCAGTGTTGCCGGCCTTGTAGGTGGTGTCACCGCAAAGCAGATCTGTGTGCCGTAGCTGCAGGCACCATCAGATCTTCTCTTACCCATCACGTCCAGTCCATTCCCAGGCCCTCCCTAGTCCAGCTCCAGAATAGCAGCTGGATCCACCACTCCTCCCCATCACCCCAGCCTCCTCTTACCTCAGGCTGCCCTTGCCTCTCCCCCGGACCTCTGGAATTCCCCTCTGACTGGTGTACCTGCAGCGACCCTGCACCTCCAGTGCAGTCTCTGATTACCTACTAGAATGACCTTTTAAGGACACAAGTCTGATCTTGTCTCATTCTTCCAGACTCTCAAAATTCTTCTGTGATCCCCAGTGCACTTTAAAATGACCCAGCAACCCCTTGTAGGTCCAGACCATGCCTACCTCTCTAGATTCTACCACCCCACTTCCGAACCCCATGTTGTATGCTCCACAATGGCTTCCTTTAATTCTTTAACTGCTGAGCTCTCTTTTGCCTCATGACCTTCACACACACTGTTCCTGGATCCTTATTTATCTTCCCACACCATACTTCTCTTCCTTAATTGTAGTTATCTTTCAGATCTCAGCTCAAACAGCCCTGCTGTAGAAAAACTTCCCCACGGTACCTCCAGAATTTTATCAGGCCCTTGCTGAACATTTTCATCATGTCCTGGATGCTTCCGCCATAACACATGTCATGATATTTAATTATGTATGTGGGTGCTTTTTAGATAAACATCTGTTTCTGCCACTAGGCTGTGACCCCATAAGGGCAGAGACCCTAACTGATTGGTTCCCCATCATAGCACTTGTGCTTACCACAGATTAGGTGTTCAAACAATGTTAGGGTGTGAGTTCATTAACAAAAAGTCCTTTTTTTTTCCTAACGATTCATTTATTTATGTATATAAGAGCTAGGGTGTAGGCCAGAGGGGTAGGGAGTGAGAGACAGAGTGGGGGGTCGGGGCAGAACAGGCAGATCTACTGAAATACACTGCTGAGGGGAGCAGCAGGTGAGACAGGAGAGGTCTGCTGTGCCATGTGGATCAGCTCCCTGGCTGGGGATCGAACTCATGCTTCAATGGCTGTGGATAGCTTCATAGTTCTGAGACTTAACCCCTTGCGCCACCAGGGAGGCCCCAACAAAAAGTCTTCAAATACAAAAAGGATCTCATAGAAAAAAGGAAAAACCACCTCCTGGGCACCAGTGGCTTTGTTAGACCAGATGACCCTGCTTGCTCCCTTTCCTTTCACTGTCCTTGCCGAGGTAGGATTTGCCCAGATTCAAGGACAGTTATTATGATTGTCCAGTCAGGGACGTAGACTCACCTTCACCCATGGATCATTCAGGAATAGCTATCACCCCACATGGGAAGGTTTCTTTAAAATCTACAGCTCTTTCACATATTTGGTGTGAGTTTTTTTATATCTTCTGGGCCCACCTGGCGAGGAAACCAGAGTGTATATTTTAACTACTTGTCCACGGTTGGGGAAGCCCGCAGCTCAGAGAGGCGGAGAGGCTTGTCCCGGGGGTGTCAGCAACGAGTTGGACTTTAGCCTGGTGTTTGTGGCCCCACCTGTGTGCTCTGTGCTGTGTAGACCCGCCCCTCGAAAGTAGTCTGTGCAGCTTCAGTGTCCGCAGTGGAGGTGGGGAGTGGCACTGAAAACCCAGCCCAGTGGGAAGCCGTGGGCCTTCGTGCGAGGGAGGCCAGGCCAGAGGGGTGCGGTCCAGGCCAGGCCATGTTGGCTTCGTGGAACCAGGCTGGGCCTCCCACTTGCCGCAGACACTCAGAGTCCCTCAGTCAGTTCCAAGGGCCAAGAGTGGCTGTTCAGGCCCCTCTTGTAATCGCAGGAGAAGGAGCGCCCTGAGACTCTGCAGAGCAAAGCATGGGGTGCTTTAATTGCCGGAGGAGGTGGCCTCTATTCCCTCCCGAAGGACATCAAGCCCTTGAGGCATCACAGCCTCCCTGGCTTGCCTCCTGCCAAGTTGGCCAACCTCTTCCCCTCTGTTCTCTGCCCCCCAGAGCCCAAGCAGAACCAGCAGCTCCCGGGTCCTCAGCCATCTCATTTAGCCACTCCACACTCAAGAGCTCCACTCACACTGTTCCCTCCACCGGCTCCCCTCACCTTCTCACCTCCCCCTTCCTTACCTCCCCAAGCTTCAGCACTGTGCACGTGACATCTTTTCAAGGAGACCTTCCCCCCTCCCCCCCCCCCAGCTCAGCAAGCTCCTCCCACATCCTGAGCACACTGCATCATCTATTAAAAATCTCTCTGTGGGGGCGCCCCTGGTGGCACAGGTGGTTGAGCGCCACGCCATGAAGCTGTCCACAGCCTCTGCAGTGCCAGGTAGATCCCGGCCTGGCGGTGAGGGTCCCACATGGCGCTGCAGACCTATCCTGTCACACCCGCTGCTCCCCTCAGCAGTGTATTTCATCAGTCTGCCTGTTCTGTTCCCCGCTCTGTCTCTGGTGAATCCTCTCACCCTCCCGTGCATCTGGCCCGTATCCCGGTTCTTGTATAAATAAATAAATAAATAAATAAATAAATAAATATCTCTCTGCTGGGTCTTCATCTTCTGCTAGGTTGTAAGCTGCTTGGGGAAAGAAACGAGCCTTACGTGTGCCTCTCCTCCTAGGGCCTGGCCTTGGGGTCACCGGTCCTCCCAGGACCTGGTCTTGGGGTCAGCAATGTGCACTGAGGTGCTAGATGCCGTGTCAGGGCTTTATATGTAACTCACCGAACCTTACGGATGACTTGTGGTGCAGGTACTAGACCTTTTCAAACTTTTTAATTTAAAGTAAGTAGGAATCGGGGCCTCCCCGGTGGCGCAGCGGTTGAGCGCTGGGTTGCGAAGCTGCCTGCAGCCTCTGCGGCGCCGGTTCGATCCCCGGCTGCTCCCCGGCCACCGGAGGAGGGTCCCACATGGCACGCAGACCTCTCCTGCCCTCCACTGCTCCCCTCATCAGTGTACTTCAGTCCTTCTGCCTGCTCTGCTCCCCGCTCTGGCTCTGGTGAGTTCTCTCACCCTCCCGCGCTTCTGACTGTACCCAGTGCATGTATAAACCAAAAAACAAAACAAAAAAAAAAAAAATAAATAAAGTAAGTAGGAATCGCTGAATGTACAAAGCAATGTGCAAGAAGTCCTGTCCTTCCTTCAGCTTCCCCTAGCTTAACATCTGATTTAGGTATAGTGCACTATGTGTGTGCACATGTGTGTGCGCATGTGCATGTCTGTGTGTGTGTGTGTGTGTGGTTTCTTGTAACCACCACCACAATCAAGATACTTATGTGCACCATCACAATGCGCCCCTGTGCAAATCTTTATAGCTGTGGACATCTGTCCCCAGCCCTGGCGGGGGATCTGATCACCACCTCAGTGATCGCTACTTCACAACTCTTCTATAAATGGAATCATGTTCTCTTTCTGTCAGCATAATTTCCTTGAGGTTCCTCCAAGTTGTTGCCTTTATCAGGTTGGTTCCCTTGTGTCGCTGAGTGATACTTGGAGATCGGGACGTGCCAGGCTATAAGTGGTTCACCCACAGAAGTTCATTTGTGTTACCCCTTTTTATGAGTGAGAAAGCTATTTTTGCCTAGGGTCCCCCAACTAATAAATATTTAGTAATGGGCACTTAGTAGACATTTAGCGTACCAAGTTCAGCTGGGCGAGGGCACTCAGGATGCTGTCTTAGCACTCAGCATGGTGGTGCCGCAGACTCAGCGTTTGCCAGTGAGGATATGGATGAAACAGCATCTCCCTTTACACAAGTAGTAGAAGTGTCTGATTTATCCAGCACGGAGACATTCAGGAGAGAGGAGTAATCCCTCCATCTCTTACATAACTGCACTTTCAGTTTTACTAAGAATATCAGAAAAGGAAAATTGGGACAGTAAATATGATCACCTACAGGGCTGACGTTTCATTGTCTAAAATGCCCAAAGCTATTGATTTCAAATTAATATATGCCATATTTGCATGGTATTTTGCATGTAATTTGCAGGTTGCACGTTTTATCAAAATGCAGAGAAACCCTTCCAGCTCCTGCTGCTTGTCACCACCTCCCCCCCAGCTGTTGCTAGTCAGGCCCCACTGCTCCCGGTCAGGCAGCGCTGTGCAGTCTGCAGACCTATGGGCTGGGTCCCGAAAGGGCCCGCCTGGAGCTGAAAAGCCCGTGAGCGTCGATGTGCGTGGAAGAGGAGCAGGGGCCTCGGGAGGATTCATTAAGGAGGATTTGTGGAGCTGTCGGGAGTCCTCAACCTCAGGTGTGGAAAGCCAAATGCGATTAAGTGATTGGAAAGGAACCACAAGTTGGACTAGTGCTGAGCCTGGGCACAGTGCCCAGAAGATGGGCTTCCTTAGCACCTCTGCCACCCTCTGTTTGGAGAGGGGCAGTGCCAAGAGAGCCAACGCTGGCCTCCAGGGACACGCTGGCCTCCAGGGACACACTGGAGATAAATGGGGTCTCCAGGGTGGGGCTTTCACCAAGGTGCTGGGAAACATGTCCCCTGGACTTCTAGGGAGCCTGTGGTTTTAATCCCTGCCAGGGGCTGTGGCCGGAGGAACAGACAAGAAGGGCCAGGTCGTGGGCCTGCCCTCAGGGACCTGCTAAGGGGCTGACTCACAGAGCCAATAGGAATAATTAAATGCCCAACCTAATCCAGGGCCCGACCAGTGGGAGCTGTGGAACAGGAGAGGTTGAACTGGAGAGGTGTCCTGGAGGCGCTGGGGCTCCCGCTTCGTGGCCAGTGGTGGTGCCATGTGGGCTCAGACTTGGGGAGCAAGTGTTAGAGGAAAGAACTGCAAAGACTTCAAGGTAGCATTGACCTTCAGCAACTGCCCCCTCAGGCCCCGGAGCATGATCACCTCTGTTGTCAGGGGTGCTTCAGAGGCAGAGCTGAGGAATCCTCTTCCTGGAGCTGTGGAAGGACAGTGGGGGACAGTGAGCTGTCAGAGAGTGGCTAGCTTGAACATGGGCAATGCTGGGCAGGGGCCCGAGAGTCTGACTTGGGTTCAGTGTTCCGAGGACTCCGGCAGAAGCTTGGTGTTTTCAGAAACTGAAGGGGGAGAAAAGATCAGAGCAGGAGATGGCCTCTGGGGCAGAGCGACGGTGGGACTGGCCTGAGTGCGTCAGGAAGCCCGTGAGCCTGCGGGAGACGCAGGTCGAAGGACGAGCCAGCCCAGAGTGCTGAGAGCCAAGAAGGCCGGTGTGAGCCACACTGACCAGTCCATCAGGAGCTCCCAGAGACTGAAAGCCGAGAAAATGCTGGCTGGAGAAGAGTATGAGATTGAAAATCAACTCACAGGGGTATAAGCAAGAAGGCTCTGTGTTGAGAAAGAGAAACAGACAAGAGGGGCATTGTTATTATTGTTTTTAAAGGCAGAGAGCGGGTCAATGAAGGACTGAGTTTCCTGTGGAAGTGGAGAGGGAGGAGATTGGTTTTGCAGAGGAGCACGCATCTTTCCTGAGGTCAGAGGGAAGGAAGGGAGAAGGAGCAGGAAGGCAGAGGTGTGGGGAGTGAGGCAGGCAAGTTGCGAGGGAGGTCAGGCTGCCTGTCTCCCCGCCCCCCATCCTCCTGATCCCATGAGGTTAAGGAGGTCCACACGGTCATCTGTCCAGAGGATGGTGCAGATGACAGCAGAGTCTCAAGCGGATCTAGACAAGGGCTCTGCGGAGCATGCCTGGGCAGCTGTGAGAGAAATAAAAGGATCACAGCAGAGGGTCGGGTGAAGCCGGAATCATGAATCTATAATAGGCTACCCTGTCGGCTTCCGGCTTCCATATTTTCTTGCTGTGATGCTTTGGGAAGAGAGGAACAGGGCAAGGCAGGGAGAGTTGCTAATCATGAAATTGAGTTGGGGCAGCTGTGACCCCAGTAACCTTTGCCTCATTTTTCAGCGGGATGGGGTGTTGAGCCTTTTGCAGAGACCCTCTTAGCCTGGAGCCACACAGAGAGGAGGTCCATTACCTGGCCTTGCCGCCTGGGGAGCTCTGCTTTTCAAAGCTTCAGGCCATTTATTCTCGGTCTGACTTATCAATGGATCCGCTTCTAGAAGAGTCCTATTTGCCCTCCACTGCTCTCCATGCACTGTTTTCATTTTTCTCCCCTCCTCGAGATCTTGCAACAGCAGCTTAATAGCCTGCAAGAGGGTCAGGCTGGGAAGATGAATGCTGGGCCCGTGGGGCACTGTGCCCTGCCTCCCCATTAGGGAGGTGATGGAAGGCGGGGAGCAGAGAATGGATAATCCGAGGAAACACAAACAGACACGACAAGCGGTTCGCGGGATAATCCAGCTTCCCCACGTGGGCTCAGAGTATGAGATGTTCTGAGCGCCTCTGATCTGCTGGTCTAATTAGGTCTGGTTTGGAGAGCACTAGCAGAGGAGGCAGCGAGGAGAAACTAGGATGGGCTAAGAATGGTTGTTGGGGAGAAGCCAGCAGGTGAGTGATGGATCCCCAAGTGCATAGACAAGCAGACGGGGGGCCGCGCTGGCTGCAGACAGGCGCCCTGGAGCACAGCTTTCAAGGCAGCCCATTCCTCCCTCATTTGTGTCAACCCGGTCACGGGCAGGTGAACCAGGGAGAATGCCTGGGACAATCCCTTCTGACCTGTGTCAGGCCACAATCCAGTGGCCTGTGACATTCCCTAGACCCGCCACTTCCAGATGCTCTTTGTACCTGCAGACCCCCAGGAGCGCCGCCCTGCTCTCCACCCACCCTCAGCATCAGTCAGTGCCTCCTTAGTACATTTGGCATCGAGCCACAGTCCAAGGGCCCCTGAAGCAAAGAATACGAGCTTGAGGGAATAGCCCTAAAGCCTCGAATGAGCCATTGAAGAAACATGGACTTAGTCTCAGGCCTAGCCACATAGTCCTGTAAAACCATGAGTGGCTCACCAGGCCTTTCTTGGCCTACTTTCCCTTGTTGGGGGAGGCATTTGTCATTTCAGTTCCCAAACTAATTTCAAGTCATCATGGACCCAGCCATGCCCTAAGCAGTAGCATCCTGGATTCCAGAAACTTAGGACTGTGAGCTCAGGTCCAGACAAGGGAGAGTGGTGAATTCAGAGTCACTGACTTGTGTCCATGGCCCAGGTCCCAGCCACTTAGCAGCTGCTTGACCCTGAGCATGTTATTCTTTACCTGAAAGTCAATACTTCATCTGTTAGATGGGACTTGGACTAATCTAACACAAGGTGCTCGTGAAGATCAAGTGAGAAGGCATTTAGCAAATTCTCAGAGGTCCAGTCCCTGTCAGAGGTGGGGAGGAAGCACAGGAAGTGGGGAAAAGACTGTAGGGTTCAGTCATTTGGGCCCGGGCTCAAATTCCAACTCTGAACTTGTGGCCTCTGACAAATCGGTGAACTTTCTGGGTTTTGGTTCCATCTGTAAGGTGGAGAGAAGTGGGCCTTGGCAGGGAGTTACTGTGAGGATTAAATGAGATGGTTTCTGTAAAGGGCCTGATACCCAGCAAATTCTCCCCTAAATGTTGCCCCCATTTCTTTCCCCACACTCCATATTTATCTTCCCCTTTCTATATCTCAGCCCTCCTGGGCCTTCCCTCAGAAGACACAATTTACACACAGTTACGGACACTCAGTCTGCCCGGCTTTGTCTGCGAAAATACCACACCTTCTCCATCCTCCAGGCGCTCCCGCTGTGTCTTCAGCCTCATCGTCCTTCCTCCTGACCAGCAGCAGGTGCTTGCTGAGGAATGCTCGTCTCAGCAAACCCCCAGACCCGTCCTGGCACCCCCCCTGCTGGGGCCAACTGCTGTGAATCCCCAGTCGCAGGCATCCAGAGCAGGCGCTGGGTACAGAGCGCTTGAGGAGACGCCTTCCCCAGAGCAGTTGTCTTTCCACCTGAGGTCCCACCCCATCCTGCTCCTACTTGGGCACCCAGGGGCGCCCCTCAGCACCCACCACCACTCCTGCTGTTTTGATAGTACTTCCTCTATGCAGCAGCATGGCCAACCTCTAGCCTTCCCTGCAAGGGCATCTGGGAGCCCTTCACCGCCCAGCTGCCCCTCATGGCTCCCAGCAGGAGGGCACTTTGGCCATCTGCCCAGGGAAAACGTCCAACTGCCTGTGTGGTCTGGGTTGGTCTGGACCACCCATCCCAGACCACCCTTCGGGAGGAAGGAATGTTAAGAATGCAGATTCCCAGGCGACACTCCAGACCAACTCAGCAGCTTCCAGGAATCTGCATTTTAAAATAAGCCCCACAAGATTCTTACGCACAGTATTTGAAAATCACTGATGTAACTTTCCGCCTCATGTTTATGGAGGGAGACCTCACAGCAAATCACACAAATGACAGGTGGGCAGGGGTGAAGCCCCGGTCAAGATGCAGAACATGTCCATCTCCCCAGAAAACGGCCCGTGCCCTCTGTGTGCATAGTGACCCTAAAGAGGTAACTCCTGTTGGGGGCTCTAGCAACATGGATCAGTATTTCCTGTCTTTGAATTTCTCATGATGGGTATTTGGCTTCTCTCGCTCAGTATCATGTCATGTTGTCCACTTTTATTTTTATTATTTTTTTTAAGATTTTATTTTTATGTAGAAGAGCTGGGGTGCAGGACAGAGGTGCAGGGGGTAAGAGGATTCACCAGAGACAGAGTGAGGAGCAGAACAGGCAGATCTACTGAAATCCACTGCTGAGGGGAGCAGCAGGGCGTGACAGGAGAGGTCTGCCATGCTGTATGTGGGTCAGCTCCTTGGCTGGGGATCAGACTTAGGCCTCAGCAGTGATAGTGCTAACACTTAACCCCCAGGCCAGCAGGGAGGCCCCGTGTTGTCTACTTTTAAAGGCCAAAAAACCTTAGTCTCCACTCTCTGCACTCATCCTCCCTCAAGGTAGCTAGGTAACTGGGTGGCTAGGTGGCTGAGTAGGTAGCTAACTAGGGGGCTAGGTAATTAGGGGGCTGGGTAGCTACGGGGCAGGGTAGCTAGGAAGGGAAAAAGGAAAGAAAGAAAAGTTCTTCAGGCCTAAGCTGAAGCCCCGCTCTCTGCAGCCTCCTCCCTGCCTCCCCTTGGGCCTGTGAGGGTGATGTTGGTCACCGGCCCCCATGATTTTAGTGCCCCTGGAGGCTTGGGACCCGTCTTGGGTCTGCTCCCTGCCCGTCTCTCTCTGACGCAGCTCCTGGGGACACTCATCTGTTTTGTGTGGATTGCCAGAGTCCAAGCACATTCCAGATAAAATTGGCCAATTTAAGCTACAAATGAAAAGACAAATGAGATGGAAATTGCACGGAACAAGCCTGCTTCTCATCAGCAGGTAGCAGTCCTGACATGCTGAGCTGCGCAACCTACTTAAGCCTTTCCCTGCAGTGAGGTCGGAAGGGCTTTCCCGGCGATGGGAAACACCACCTCCTCACACCCAGCCGGGCAGAGGCGGGAGCAGCCCAAGAGGCTTGGAGAGGGGGCAGGAGGGGGCAGGCAGAGGACACAGGCTGGCACAGAAACAGGGCACTATAGAAAGAGGGCTCTACCATTCCAAAAAGAAAAAAAAACAAAAAAACATTGAACATAATCTGGTTGCCAGGCCCCAGGTTAGGCGCTCAGACTATAAAGAAGGGCAAGATTTGGCCTTAAGGGGCTCCCAGCCTAGGAGAAGAAGAGAAAGGGAGATGACGGTGACAATGACAGAAAAGGCAAGGACAGATGGAGACACTTTTTGTGAAAGGAAGAGAAGGAGCTGCTGGGAAGGAGCCCTAGGGGTAGGAGGGAGAACTGGGGGTCACGCAGCTGGAAAGAGCCCAGCGACCAGCTGAGCTAGGGGCCAGCTCAGGCCATTTCAAGACCCAGAATGTGCTGGAGCAATAGGTTCATTGCAGGGAGGAAGTGAGTGGGGTTTACCCTCTCTGCACACACATACAGCTGGACCAGGGAGGGCAGCCCTGAGGACAGCCTGGAAAGGGGGACTCACAAATAGCTTTCAGATGTCATCTGATTGATTCTTGAAAGGGTGTCAAGGAGGAGGGCAGCAGGGCGGGAGCTCAGCAGTCTAGCCAAGGGGTGCACCAAGCAAAACATTCGGATAGTGGGCCTCCCCGGTGGCGCAGCGGTTGAGCGCTGGGTTGCGAAGCTGCGCGCGGCCTCTGCGGCGCCGGTTCGATCCCCGGCTGCTCCCCGGCCACCAGAGGAGGGTCCCACATGGCGTGCAGACCTCTCCTGCCGCCCGCTGCTCCCCTCAGCAGTGTACTTCGGTCCTTCTGCCTGCTCTGCTCCCCGCTCTGGCTCTGGTGAATTCTCTCACCCTCCCGCTCTTCTGACTGTACCCAGTGCATGTATAAACAAAACAAACAAACAAACCAGCAAACAAATAAATAAAAGCATGCCTCTATAAAAAAAAAAAAAAAAAATTAAAAAAAAAAAAAAAACATTCGGATAGTGCTTTAGTCCCTATTGTGCAGAGTCGTCTAAGATCCAGGGATTCTCAATCTCTGGGTCTCTATCTCGTCCATTTCTGAGTTGAGGGAGTTGCAGAGAGACAGGGAATGCAAATTTGTTTTCACGCAGGCCCAAGTTAAGTACAGTTTTTATAATAATAATAATAATAGCAAACACTTACAGAGCACTTACCCTAAGCCAGGCTGTTCTAAGCACTTAACATGTATTAACTCATTTGCATAGTAAATCTACCAGGGAAAAAAATACTAGTGCATTTCAAAGCCAAACAAAAATGACTTTTGACTCTGTATCTTCCCCCCACACACACACACACACACTCTGCTCTGAAGCAGATTATGAGCTTTGACCACTGCTGGAAGTACTCTAAGCCAGCCCTCCCTTTCTTGGGGGACCCTGAGGCAGAAGTCCTTGGGGGTTGAGTTTGGAAGCAGTTTGAGGAGCACTTGAATGACTCCAGATCCTGCTGGGCCCCCTAGGCTCCTTCCTTATCCTCTGAGCTGAAATGCTCCCCAGACCCCATGCTGGGTGCTCAGGAAGAGAGGACATGACTGGTCCTTGGGGTGAGCGTGGCCCTCTCTCCCAGGACGTCTCTGTCTATCACCAAATCAGAATCTAAGGTGCACCTTAGGGACGTTGCTAAGCCTGTCACCAGGGAACTAGTTACCATAGCAACAGAGGTACACGGGACCCTTGACATTCTCAAGCAATACATCATAGCCCTTGATGAGTCCACGGAGAGATACCACATAATTTCCCCCATGAAGTGCAGGGAAGTATGGCTGAGCCATGGAGTGAGGATGACCGGGGAGGGCAGTGCCATCTCCTTGGCTCTCCAGGGAATTTCCCTGAATCGTCCACCCAGCTCTTACAAGTTAGCAACGTGTGCTCTTTTTTTTGGGAGGGGGTAGGGGGCTGTAGAGAATAAACCACTTTATGATAAACCCAAGAATGCTGCTTTTCCAATGACCGGTAATAAGGAGGGACTCGGGTTAAACACGAGAGGCTGAACGGGTCTGTGTTTCTCTCTGCTACCTCCCCAAACCACGCTAAACTAGAGCAGAGGACTGAAACAGCCTCCAGCTGACAAGCCAGGGCAAGGAGGCCAGAGCGAGTCGATGGTGTCAATGCAATTGTGGAGGAGAAACGCCCTGACTGGGCTTGATAGAGACCCACGGACCCCCCCAAAGCCAAGGAGAGGCTTTACCCTCCCTAGTCATCCTCACTCCATGGCTCAGCCATACTTCCCTGCACTTTATGGAGTCACTTTATGGAGATACTGAGGAGTTACTAAGAAGTGGGAGCACCCCGCCACAGGCCCACAGCAGGGCTCAGAGTCCGGAGTGGGAGAGTGATACCCCAAATTGACTCCTCATTTCACCACAGAACTATCCCTGTTTTCCCCCAAAAGCATCCCGAGGAGACCCAACAAGCACCCGCTTGGTGACATGGGCCCAAGAGTGTGTGGAGACGAGGCGATACTCTAAAAAGTGGGCATTTGCTGAAAGTTTCAAGCCCGCGGGGGAAGCCCCTTGCCCTTCTCCCTCTGTGGGCTCTGGGGATGCTGCTGGCTGGGTACATGGTGACACTGGGGACCCCCAGCCCCCCTTCATGGTGATTCCCCCACAGTTGACAGCTCTGCCCATGCACACAGGGCTCCTGGGCAACATGCAGATCCCTCGCTTGTAAATGTGAGCCTCTGCCACGGGCTACACACTCAAGGAAAGCATCTCGTATTAAAAAGCATCTATCAAGATTAAACAGAAAACGGGCCTCCCTGGTGGCGCAGCGGTTGAGCGCTGGGTTGCAAAGCTGCCTGCAGCCTCTGCAGCCGGTTCGATCCCCGGCTGCTCCCCGGCCACCGGAGGAGGGTCCCACATGGCGAGCAGACCTCTCCTGCCGCCCGCTGCTCCCCTCAGCAGTGTACTTCGGTCCTTCTGCCTGCTCTGCTCCCTGCTCTGGCTCTGGTGAATTCTCTCACCCTCCCGCGCTTCTGACTGTACCCAGTGCATGTATAAACCAAACAAACAAATAATAAATAAATAAATAAATAAATAAATAAGACATGCCTCTAGAAAATTAAAAAAAAAAAAAAGATAAACAGAAAACAACTCTAAGGAAACATGCTATGCAGGGAGCAAAGAAAGCGTGCAGCTGCCACTGCCTCAATTAACAGCCTCACAAAGAGGCAGGGGGGTTATCCCCACAGAACAAGAACAAGGGGCCACTTTAAAAAATGGAGGTATAATTCACATACCATGAAATTCACTCTTTTAAAGTGTACAATTTAGTGGGTTTTAATGCATGCACAAAGTTGTGCCACCACTATCTAATTCTAGAAAAAGCCCACAAGCAGCCATTACCCATTCTTTCCTCTCACGCCCCAACCCCCACGGCAACCACTAATCTACTTTCTGCCTGGAGATTTCCCTGTGTGGGACATTGTGTGAGTGACATAGACAATCGGTGGCCTTTGTGGCTGGCCTTTCACTGAGCATTTGTCATGATTCATCCTCATTGTCCAGGTTTCAATGCTTCCTTCCTTTTGACTGATTAGTGTTATATTATACGGCTGTTTCACAATGTATTTATCCATTTATCAACTAATGGACACGAGGGTGATTTTCACTTTTTAAGGAAATGCAGAAAGCAAAGATGAGATCTTAGAAATTGAAAATATATTCCATTTCCTGAAATGAAAATAATTAACTTCCCAGGATTGCATAACCCACTGGGTGTCCAACAATTTGTAAAAAAAGACTTTCACAAAGATACACCACTTTGAAATTTCAAAATGTCAGGGATACAGGGAAGACTCTACAAGTATCTAGAAAGAAAAAGACAGGCTTTAGGAGAGCAGCAGAACCCTGAAAGCAAGGAAATAGTGGGAAAGGTCTTCAAACTTATGAGGGAAAGTTATTTTCAATCTGAAGTTATATTTCCAATAGAGACATTTTTAAATTTATTTATTTATGCACATAGGAACTGGGGTACAGGCCAGAGGTGTTGGTGTGACAGGATTCACCAGAGACAGAGTGGGAAACAGAACAGGCGGATCAACTGAAATACACTGCTGAGGGGAGCAGCAGGAGAGTCAGGAGAGGTCTGCAGCGCCATGTGGGTAGCTCCCTGGCCGGGGATCAAACTCGTGCTGCAGTGGCTGCAGATTGCTTCATAGGTTGCATCTTAACCCCTTGTGCCACCAGGGAGGTCCACAATAGAGACATTTTTAAACACACAGATTTTCGACTAAGTTAGCTTTTTCAAAATTGACTTGAGGGTGCGCTCCACCAGAACAAGAAAGATGATGTGAAACCCCAGGAGAAAGAGAGATACTAAGGGTATTCAACACCCCAAGATGTCAGAACCGGCAGGTGCCAAAATGTTAACAATGGTAGCAATGGGTGGGAGAGGAAATTGCTTCCATTTTCTCCATGTTTTTCCATATGTTCTAATGTTTTCATAATGCCTTTTTATACCTAAATCACTACATAACTATTGGCAGACCCAGAGAGCCAGGGGCAGCAAGAGCAACAGAGGAGGATGTGGCACCTTGGGGCCCACCGAGTCTCCTCTTACCCCCCTGCTGGCACAGCCCTGGGCCATGTCAGACCCTTGTCTTTCTGTCTACCCTACTAGACTGAGAGCTTGCAAGGACAAGGAACTGGGTCTTGTTCATCCAGTGTGTGTGTGCGTGCATGTTGTGGATAGACACACATATAGATGGATGGTAGATTAGATGCCCAGAGCCTGGCAGAGAACAGGCATGGAATCAGTGCTGGGGTGTGTGTATAGAGAGAGAAAGCCAGGAGGAAAGAAGGAACCCCATCAAATGCAGACCATAAACTGGATGAAACCAGAGCTGGGACACCACAGGGCTTTAGAGACTTCAGTTTTATGTCACACAATCAGATGGGCTGCTAAGAGATCAAGGAAGGCCCCAGCCTGGGGCTCCCCTTAGGGCTTCCCAAACTGGGGTTAGGGGAGCCAACTCCTGGAGTAAATACCCCTGGGATTAGTCATTGTCTGAACTTTATCTTGCAGATCAGTCAGCAGCAGCCTTGAGTTCCAGGGTGCCCTTGTTCTAGTCACTTCCCTGGTCTGGTCTTCTTTCCTTCCACTGAAAAGAAAGGAAGTGAAAATGACCCTCTGGCCAGTTCTGACCTTCTGGGGCTCAACAGCCTCCCAGGAGGCTGAGCACCAACTCACCTTGCTCAGGTGGAGACAGAAGGCGGGCTGAGGGCCCTGCTTCCTGGTTACAGCTTCCATCTGTGGAGCAGCTACTGAAATGGCGCAGGGACAGGACTGCAAGGCCGGCTCTTCCCAGGAGACAGATTCTGGCCAGGTGGCACTCGCTGCCCACTGCTCCCATCAGAATCCCCTGCCAGAGCGCTAGTTCCATGGCAGGTTCCTGGGCTCCACCCCAGACCTGCAGAATCAGGGATCAGCTGTGTGGGCTGGGTATTTGCATGTTAACAAGCACTCTAGGTGATTTGTGGGAACACAGACCTGATAAACATAGGTTTAGGGGGCGCTGGGATTCTGGATGAGAGGTTCAGTGCTCAGAGCAGAAAGAGCTACCATTTATCCAGTACCTACTCCACGTGGGGCACATTTTGACATTTCTAATCTTTACAACTACCGCCCTGCAAAGCAGGTATGATTACTCTAATTGTATGGAAGAGAAAACTGAGGCCCAAAGCAATTAACTTGCCACACATCACACAGATAATGAGACTAAGGGCACACATTTTCACTCCCGTCCTTCTTGGCGCTTCCATGGCACAGCTCCGGCTTCTTGCTTAGGGCCTGAACAGCAGCTTGCTGCCCCCAGAACTTGAGTGCCCTGCTGAACTGGCAGAGAGGAGGGTTCACGGGCAGGTAGAACACCCTGGGGTGGGGAGAAAGGTCAGAGCTGGCCTCTGTCCTACCCTGCTTCTCCCATTCCCTGCCTCAGGCCTTCTTCAGGCCAGAGACACTGTTTTGACGGGTGTGAAGCCATCCACCTCTGTCTTTCCTCTTTCCCAGCCTCCTATTTTCTCACTAATTAAAGACAAGGAATAATTCCCCCTGCTGTGTGCTGCTGGCAGGGAGCCAAGCTCTGCTGGGGAAGGCAGCCCAGCACCTGGCAGGGAGACACCTGGGTGAAGACACCTGGGTGGAGGGGCTAGCTAGGGTCGCCAGCAGAGGGGAAAAAGTAGCCCAGGAACTGGACAGATGAGTGGCATTAAGCGCATTCACGCTGCCATGAGGCCACCCCACCGCTGCCATTCTAAAGTCAGGCGATTTTATTTAGTTTTATTGACTCCCTCCCCCATGCTGTAAGTCTGGGTGACATTTATTTTATAACTGGAAGTTTGTACTCTTGATCCCCAATTCTTTAGCTAGGAGGCTGTGCGTTCTCACCTTCCCTGCCCCAGGCAGGCCACCCCACTCTGGGTCTGCTCCTGTGACGGCACCTCCTGGGATGCTCTGCGCTGTACCTCATCGGAAAACCCCGCCCACAGCCGTGATGCTGGCTCTTCCCCAGCCTTGGAGTGACCCACCATCCAGTGAGTCCCGGATTCACTGAGGGCTTTGAGGTTTCCAGACTTCAGTGCTAATGCTGGTTCAAGTCTCTGTCCAAAGATTCCCTCCTCCAGGAGGCCTTCCCTGCACCTAGGCAAGCAGCACCAAGCTCTCCCTCTCCTAAACTAGCCCCCTATTGTCGCCCTAACAAATAGCCACACATCTATGAGCCATCTCGGTTCTGTAACCGGAAATCTGTCTGACCTGTCTTGGCTGGTTTCTGTCCTCCAGGTTGCAAAGGCCAGGCTGGACTCTGGAGCTCTGAGGAGGCTGCTGAGCTGGTCCAGGTGTTGCTTGGGTGCTGTGCCCAGTGGCTGCGGGACGGGCCCCGTTTATTTGTGGCTGTCAGCTCCTCGAAGGGTTCCTCAGCCCTGTGTTGGAACCAACAACAGGACAGCAAGTATCAGCCTGCCTGAGCCCCTCTTCTGTTGCTGTTGGAGAAAATTCTCTGCTTTTGAGGACCCATGTAATTAGATCTGTCCCTCTCAGCTAATCCGGCACGCCCTCCCTAATCTTAAGGTCCACAAGTCTAGTTACCTCTGCACTGCCCCTTTTGCCATGTGAGAGGTAAGACTCCGCGGGTTCCAGGGATGAGGGCGTGGACGTTCTCTGGAGGGCCAGTTTGATGCCGTGTTCCTTCAGGGCCCCTGTCGCTCTCTGGTGACTGACTTACATGCTTATTATCCACTATTTCCCATGCCTCTCACTGCTCCCCTCCCCCTACCACATAGCGCCACAATTGGTGATTGTGCCTGCATTGCCCACTGCAGTGTCCCTAACCCTCCTTCACGGTGCTTAGCGCACAGTAAGCCTTTGGTGTTTGTTGAATGAATGCATGAGTGTTATGATGGCTGTTGGATGCTTAGTAGAAATGGAAACTCCTGGTAAGTCTAAGGAGACTTCCCAGAGCTCACCCACTGGCTGGGCACATGGCAGGTGCTCACACCAGGGAGACCCCTGCGTGCTAAAGCAATGCCGGCTTCTGACCAGCCACCTCCCCAGCCCTGCCTTTTTGCCAGTGTCCTCCCCATCTCTCACCCAGGACCTCTAGGGTCTCAGTCTCTCCTTGTAGGAGTGTCCCAAGGGTAGAAGCCTGAAGCAGGGTGAAGGGATGGAAGACCAGTCAAGGAGCCAGCAAGGAAGGCCTCAACTCAGCTGGGTTCAAAGCCAATCCACCTGGGACTTCAAGCAATTAATTTCCCCAATCTGCAAAACGATCAGCTTCTGAGGGAAAACAATTAGCCCACTGCAAATTGTAATTGTCATCTCACTTCTGATTTTAATTTGGACTAATGAGGGCTAAGTGATTCTGGCTCCCTCCCCTCCCGCTGCCCCCTGGCCTTGGGCCCTCACCTGCCACCGGGCATTTAACCCTTGGCTGCCCAGCTTGCACCAGAGGCTGAGGTTTGAGGACTGGCACAAGGCCGGAGCTGGGCAGGGTGGGGCAGTTGCCAGCAGGAGGGAGACGAGAAGCGTGCCTTGGGCCCACAGGGAAGCTGCCTGTTTACAAGGCTCCTAGGCAATCAAAGTTTTATTGAATAGAATTGACTACTGGCTCACTCCTCTGTCACAGCCAGTTACCTCCGGCTGCGTGGTCTCCAGGGACCCGCTTCCAGAGCATCTGTCTGCCTCCTTTGGGCGGGCTACCTGACCAGGCCTTGCACTCCCCACTTCCCACCCCAGCCCTGGCCATGTGGGAGTGAGCAACAGGAGAAAGCTGGGGCACCGACCATCTACCATCACCGTCCGTGTGGGAGTGACCTTGGACCACAGTCTAACCCCCCTCCCACTCCTACTGAACAGCCCAGAGAGGGAAGGGACTCACTCAAGGTCACAGAGGGCAGGAACAGCCTCTCCTGCTGTCTTGTTTGCCTAATTGTGTTTCCCTGTGAGTATCTTTCCTCTCTTGCTCCTGCTGTGTGCCCCACACAAGGCCTGGCAGTGCCCCCGATGTAGAAACAGGAGATTGCTAACCCCGAATCACCCGTATATGTTCTCCCACCACCCTAGCATCCTTCCCCCATCCCTGGTCTCCTCATTTCTGCTTAGGTTGGTTGATTCATTCATTCTCACAGCAGTTCCTTCATCACAGCAGCTGTCGGGGGGCCCCATGCTAGGTGCTGGCATGCTGAGACAAGTGGGATCTCCCCACCCCAAATGACGGCTACATCCTGAGCCACAGATAGGAAGGGGCCCAACCTTACTCCAGGGGCTGCTGAGTGATCCTGAGCTCACCCAGGTCCTTGCGTGTCGCTGCTGGAGGAGTCAGGCTTGGAGTCAGGAGTCCTGAGTTCTTGTCCCCAGTTGGCTGACTCCCCTTCACCTGGTCCCTCTGTCTGGGTCCAGGGTCTTGGGAGCTGGAGCCCCCACCCCTGACTCTGTGATGGGGGGGGACCCCTTGCTGCCCGCCCCACCTCCTTACATGCTGTGGAGAAGCATGGCCTGTGAGGGCCCTGGCCTGGTGGGGAGCAGCCTGTGTCCGGGCCTGCTACCCCCGGGCACCTGATGTGCCTGAGCCTCCAGCTCCTCACCTGGGGAGTGGGAAGCTGGGGCGCATCCACACAGCACAGAGGCCATGCAGGGGAGCTGTTTGCACACCATCAGGTGAGAGCTGAGTGCCCCTTGGAGACACAGCCTGCCACAGGCCATAAGAGGACATCTCTCCCCACTGCAGCCGGGCATCCTCCAGGCCACAGCAGCACATGGGGACACAGGAAGTGCCGGGGAACAGGAGAGGAAAGGATTCCTCTCTCGGCCTTGCTGCGGGGACACTGGATTGGGCTCCAGCTCGACAGGCCGCCATCAGCAGCTGAGCTCTGTCAGACCGCGAGGGCAGTCTCATGATAGGCTACTGCTCACCTGTGTCATGCCTGGCCTCTCTCACTGGGCCCTGAGGGAAGGCGTAATTGGCTACTCCCCTCCCACATTGTCTTCTTTGCATTTCCCCCTCATCTGCCCCTGCCCACATCCCAAAATAGTTTTAGTCCTGTAGAAACTCCCCCCGGTGTTAGCTGCAGCTGCACTGCTCCTCCCCTGCCTGCACGGCTCCCATGCCCTTAGGCTGACCCAAGGGGAGGCCCGAAGCCTCACCCCTGTCCCTACCTTTTCCACAAAGAACTTGCTACCCCAGTGTGTTTGTCTCCCCACCCAGGACATTTGCATGGCAACCGCTGCTGCTGTGTGAGCCAGCCTCCTGCAACTTCTTGTGCATAGGCCCACACAGCTGTGAGAGGTGGTGTGCAGTCACCCCCAACAGCTGCCCCCAGCTTTCCCTTCCCCCTCATAGTTCACCCCAGTCCTTCACCATCTGCTGAATATCTCACACCTCCCTGTTGGGGGCATCTGCAGAAATGAAGGTTGCTCCTTGGAGAGGCGGTACTGGGCTAGGGTGAAGAGGGGACTTCTCCCAGCCCTGCTGTCACCTCTGCCACTTGCCCCCACCAGGATGCAGGTGAGGAAACAGGCCCACAGAGGTTAGGTGATGTAGCTTGGGGGTCCTAGAGCTTTGGGGAGGACTCAGAAGTCATCTGTTCATTCTCTTTATTTTGCTGCTGGGAAAACCAAGGTCTACAAAGGAATGCGTTTCGACGCTCACGGGGGCGCGCAGGCAAGTTCAGCATGCAGCTGACTAGTGAGGCTGGGAGACCATTCAGCCCCGGCTCCCAGAATGGGGTGGGAGGTGTTTATTGATCAGCCAGGTAGCTGGCATCATGCCAGGTGCTTTCCACGATCACTTTATTTAATCCTCACAACAAGTCTTGAGAACATCCTACTGTATTTTTACATTTAACAAGACAAGGAAATTGAGACAGTGCGACCAATTCACCCAAGGGGCCTCAAGCAAGTGGTGGAGGTGGAATTTGAACCAAGGTCTTTTGATCTGTGGTCTGTGCTAGCGCTGTCAGTAGAAGTATGCTACAAAACATGTGTGATTTTTCACATTGCAGGAGCCACCGTAAAAGCATAAAAAGAAACAGGTGGAATTAATATCATTTTTAACCTAATATATCCAGAACATTATTTCAAGATGTAATCAACACGACAAATGTATTCATGAGATAGTTTGCATTCCTTTTCCATGTAAGCCTGCAAATGCTGGTGTGTGTTTACACGCTCAGCACATCCCGATGACACTGGCTGCAAAGCTCAACGGCCACATCTGGCTGCCTCTGTTCTAGCTGCCGCTCTGTTCTGCTGAGCCACAGGGTGACTGTCACCTGGCCGCTGCTGCCCTTGACTGTCTCCTGTCCTCAGAGTGCTCTCCTTCCCTCTCACCTGCTTCCAGTACCCACCCTCTCTCCCTCTCTGGCTCAGTCCTGGAGAAGGTCTTGTTGTCAGACACGGAAACTTTAAATAGGTGAGACAAAGGTGACAAATGTTCCTCATTTACATTCAGGTTCTATCTGGCTTTTTTGGCCCCATTGAATGGCACCTCTATCAAAACATCTCATTTGGAAATGTCAGAGTGGCTTTTGATAAGTCATCAGTCACCCTGATGGCGGCTGACAGCGGTAAGAGTGTGGTGGTTTCTAACACACTGCGGAGCGCGTCTTCTGCAATTGCGTACGATTTTATTTATTCAACTTGGCATGAAGTCTCTCTTAAAGGAAGAAAACTATTAACCCTGCCACACCAGCTTCTCAAGATCTTCTTTTCCCCTTAACCTTCCAGTTTCTCTTTTGCCTCCTAGCTCCTTTCCTGCCTGGCTCAGAATCTTCCAGTCCCTGCGGGCCATGCTCCTACGCACCTCCACTCCCCTCTGGCCCCTCCAGCAGGAGTCAAGCCCGCCACCCTCATGGCGCCCCTGCAGGAGGCTGTGAACGCTGCTCACTGGTTCAGGTCTCTGGCTTTGCATCAGGGTGCTTGGGGTGCCCGCGCGTCTCACCTGCGTCCTCAAACAGCTCCCCTGCTGAATTCCAGCCTCTCCACAGCCGGTTTCCTTCCCATTACATGGCAGGTGCCCCCTCCCTGGCCCAGCTTCCCTTCCGTCCTCCCCAGCTCCTCCAGCTTGCCAGTCAGCCACAGCTCCTACTCCTGAGGGCTGGCAAACCAGGGCCTCTCAAATTCAGGGGTAATGAATAGTTTGGGGAAGGGCCATTCATTAAAAACAAATGAAAAACAATCACAAGCATAAAAAATCCAGCCCCCCCCATAAAAAATCCAGAAATCATAAACCCCAAATTCTTTCAGGTCATATATTTCTCATGAAAAATAAAGGCTCCCCAGTGATGAGATGGACTGGATCAGGCCAGCCAGCCTGGCCCACCCCTCCCTCATTTCGCTTGCATCTGGCATCCGCCTCTTTCCTCATCGTGGAGGGCTTCCCCAACCCCTCCTCACACTTCCTTGCCACTCTTTTGGGGTTGAGGCTTTGACCAAGGAGTGTGAGGAACCAAACTTGGTGGGATTGCGGCTGGCGAGGGAGGGAGACCCCGGCTGTAACTGAGTCCCAGGACAGCGCTGTGCCAAGCTGCCCTTCAGCTGAGGAAATGCAGGTGCGGACACTGCCTCCGGGGGTGCCTTGTAAACCCCGGCGGGTGGGCAACCTGCAGCCCCAACTCCAGCTTCCAGGGAAGGCTGTCCAGGGCCACTCTGGCAACTGACGCTAGCCATCCTCCACCCGTTCTCTGTCATTGTCATCGCTAGTGAAGGAGAAACAGCAGCCCTTTCTCTGTGCGCGCCTCCCCCACCCCGTCTCCTCTCGGGGCTGTGTCGTGATTTCTGCAGAGGCAGCATCTTGTAAAGAAAGAACTTGCGTGCTACGGCTGGACCAACCTGGCTCCAATTTTAGCTTGTGCCCCTTCGTGCTCAGCTCTGGGAGAGAAGCTCCCCACTGAGCCACAGTGTCCTCACCTGTGAAGTAAGCCGAGGCCCTGGCCTCCAGAGCAGCCTCCCGTGGCTCCAGTCTCCTCCCCTCCCTGGCCTCTCCCTCTGAGTAGGTAAGGAGGGCTCTGGGATGACTGACAAGCTCCGACCCTGTGGCTTGGAGCAGACAGGGCGGGATCCAAGCGGGACAAGCGTCAGCCTCCTACCAGCACACCCCACCCGTCTGCCTAGGCCAGACCAGGGGTGGGCCTGCTCCAGTAGGAGCCAGGCCGGCCACTGAGGGGGGGCTGCCACCTTGGAAGGAAGCCTTCTGTGAAGGGGACCCCTGCTGCTGGCCATGGGCCACCACCCCACTTGTTCTTTCTTTTATCCCAACCCATGTTTATTGAGCACGGCGACATGCAGACCCTGCACCAGGTGAAGCAGATGCCAGGATGGAGCAGGCCTGCCCAGGAACTGAGCCATGGAGTTGGGCGGCCATTCCATGACTCCTGATGAACTGGGGGGTCGGGGGTGCCACGGGAGCCACAGGGGAGTCATGAAGGAGATGACAATTGAGGAATTTGGAGGACAGAGAAGTCCCCATGTGGAGAATGGAGGCACAGCCCACGACAACAGTTCAGAGGCCTGAAGCACAGAAGAGAACAGCCAGGTCAGGGGGGCTGGCAGGGCTGCGGAGGTGGGCAGCCACCGCTGATGGAGCGCCAAGGGGTCTGCCCTCTGATAGAGGGGCACTGGTCATCTCTCGACAATGGTGTGGAGCTGGCAGGACACAGATGGAAAGCCCAGGTGGCCGGGGAGGGGGCTGGAGGGAAGAACAGTCAGACAGCCTCCCAGGAGAAGGCCCCCCAGGTACAGTAAGGGCGGGGCTCCTGCTCAGCGGGTAGGGCGGCAGCTTCTGATCGCGCTGTGCATTTTACCAAGCAGCCTCCCCTGCCACCCCTTTGCTCTGCAGTGGCAGTGGCACAGCAGGAGGTAGAGATGGCCCCATCCTTGCCCAGGCTTGCTGGGCAAGCGCTCCCCCTGTGTGCCAGTCTCTCTGTGAGGCTCTTTGTCAGCGTGACCTCATGGAATCCTCAAGATAACCCTGTGAGATATCACCCCATTTACAGAAACTGACACTCAGAGAGGTTAGATTACCTGTCCAAGGCCACAGAGCTGGGGAGCTGGGGGGTAGCAGGCGCGGGGCCTGAACTCCTGCCTGTCACATTTTAAAGGCTTTGTTCTAGCACTTGGCGGTGCGGAGCTTTTGGTTCCCAGATGCCTGAATCTGATCCCTGTCTGGCCCTGGGGTTCTGGAAGAATTTCTATGACATTGATGCTGCCTTCATCATTAGAAGGCTGTCGCTGGGGTGACAGGGAACAGCAGATTCAGAGCTGTCACAATGGGAAAAATGAGGCGACGGGGAAGGTGCTTCATCACCGCCTCTGAATCTGCGGCGGCCAAGCGCTGCCAGGAGAAAGGCTGCCATCGTTCTGCTTCAGCTGTGTCCCCAAACTGCCCTCACCCCTGTCTTCAAGCAGGTGGAATCCAGGCCCCCAAATCCACCACTGGGGGCCAGAAGATGAAGTTGCCTTTATGGAAAGGAGCCATGCATCCTGCTCAGCCAAACCAAGGAATAGTGCTGGAAATTGGGGACCATAGACCCACAGAGGCACTGATACAAGCCACGACCTTCTCTCCAGAAAGACACACCCATACCCACATGCACACACTCACACTTGCCTGCATGCGCATGCACACACACGTATTTGCACACATTTGCAGTGTTCCCAGACTGCCAGCTATGTCATCGGCTGGAGAGGTTACGTGGGCCTTCTCTCAAGCTGCTCACCACTGTGTCTCCTCCTCCGACCCCTTCTGTGTTCTTTGCTTGGTTCTGGAGAAAACAGAGTCCAACACAGATCTAGTCGTTGCTTTTAAGAATGGGGGGAGGAGCTGGAAGCCACCCGCCAGTGGACCTTAAGTGGTACAGGGTCCTGCGCATCTGTCAGGTGGTCATGTACAGGGGGGCATGCTCGGGAGGCTGCCTGGGTAGTCAGGCGAGATGCAGGGCAGCTTAGGACGCTGGCTCTTAGCCCCTTGGGAGCCCCTCATTGCCCTAAATTAACAGGAAAATGCTTTGGAGGACAGGAGCCCATGGGCCCCAAGGTTCCCCTCCTCTTGCTCGGCCAACTCTGGAAGCTCTGGTCCCTTCCTGGTGAGACGCACGCACGCTGTTAATAGAACTGCCTGATCACTTGTTTAAACTAGCCATTTGGTGCGTAATGACTCCTGGCTGGCACCAGAGCAGACCATCCGCCGTGCTCTGTGGGGACAGAGCAGTGGGATGTGGCCCCACAGGCTGCAGGGAGCGGCCCCCAGAGGCACCACTGGCTGTGGGGGAGGCACCGCTGGCACACATAGGGGTTTCTAGAGGTTGGGCTGAGACCACTGCCCCCTCCTGCTCTGCTGCTTCCCCGCAGGGCAAGCACACAACCTAAGGGGAGCTAATGGGAGTGCAGGGTGTCGAGGGGGTCGTTTCCACTTCTGCCAGTGGGACTTAAAGGGCATCTCCTGTGACAGGTGAGTCCATCTGCACCTGCCTCCCCGTTGGAGGACACTGAAATCTGGCAACACCTGAGGCTTCTAAGCCCTGGGGTATGGCTGTAGAGCCAGCAGATTTGCTGTTTGCCCAGTTTTGAGGTCCGGGGAGAGAGGTGCTGGAGAAATATCAGCTATGGCCATGTTAATTATTATTATTTTTATCATTATTACAGAGGCGAATGTTCCCCCTGTTAATTCCCTGGGAAAATGACTGTGAAAACGAGCTGGCACTACCCAGGCCTTCTGCCCAGGAGAGCAAGCAAGTGCTGGCAAAACACAGCCTCCAAATCTGCTCCCTTTCAAGCTGGTTCACCTGACCAGGCACAGAGCCTCAGTGCTTGCTGCCTTCCACAAAGCACACACACACATGTGCACATGATATACACACACATGCACACACAGGCCCATGCACACAAATTCATGCAAGCACGTAGATACATGGGTGTACACAGATATTCACATGTGCATGCACAGACTCACATTTGTGCAGACACATGATCACATGTATATACTCCTGCCCGGATATGTCTGTGTGTGCACACATGTGTGCTCTCACACATAAGCTTATGTGTACATACTTATTCACATGCACATATATGCTTACCTGGAGGGTAAAGGGTTCCTGGAGCACTTGCTTTTATCTCATTGGAAGAAAAGTAGCCTGGCTGTAGGAGAGCCATGTGAGGGCCCAGGGGAGCACCCCTTTAGCTGTTCCAGAGCCTGCTGTTTACAAGCACTTTCACACACATCCCAGCCTAGCAGTTGATGTCCTTCAGCATCACATAGTGCTGGGCTTGAGTGTGGCTTCTATATGTATTAGCTGTGTGACCTTGGGCAAGTTGCTTAACTTCTCTGAGTCTCCATTTCTTTTTTTTTTTTTTTTAATAGAGGCATGTTTTATTTATTTATTTGTTTGTTTGTTTGGTTTATACATGCACTGGGTACAGTCAGAAGCGCGGGAGGGTGAGAGAATTCACCAGAGCCGAAGCGGGGAGCAGAGCAGGCAGAAGGACCGAAGTACACTGCTGAGGGGAGCAGCGGGTGGCAGGAGAGGTCTGCGCGCCATGTGGGACCCTCCTCCGGTGGCCGGGGAGCAGCCGGGGATCGAACTGGTGCCACAGAGGCCGCGGGCAGCTTCGCAACCCAGCGCTCAACCGCTGCGCCACCGGGGAGGCCCAGAGTCTCCATTTCTTTATCTAGAAATGTAGGGCCTCCCCAGAGGCGCAGCGGGTTGAGCACCATGCTGTGGGGCTGTCCGCAGCCTCTGCAGCACTAGTTCGATTCCCTGCCAGCCAGGGAGGGACCCACATGGCGTGGGAGGGAACCACATGGCATGGCGGACCTCTCCTGCCTTGCTTGCTGCTCCCCTCAGCACTGTCTTCGGTTCGTCTGCCTGTTCTGTTCCCTGCTCTGTCTCTGGTGAATCCTGTCACCCTCCTGTGCCTCTGACCTGTGCCCCAGTTCTTGTATAAATAAAAATAAATCTTTAAAAAGAAAGAAAGAAAGAAATGTGACACTACTACTCTCACAGGATTGTTGTATACATTAAATAAGAGAAAGGCTTGTGACAGATCTGGCACATTGTAAGCATTCGAAAATAACTATTAAAGTTCAAGGCATATATTCTTATCCCCATTTTACAGATGAGAAGAAACTGAGGCTTAAGGAGATGGTCCCATAATAAGTGTTGGAGCTGGGATTAGAACGTGGGATTTTCACCCAGACCAGATCCCTTACAAAGACTGCATTTTCCTGGGGGACATGTGTCCCTTTAGTTGGCCCTACTGCCTTCCCCTGCAGCCACTTCCATCCAGCCTGGCCCACTCTGCACGCATGGCCACTCCTGTGGTGACTTCTCATTGGGGCCACCTGGAGAAGCTGTGGCTTACAGCTGTGCCTCAGTCTCTGCTGTGTGGGGCGAGGGCGTGGGCACAGGTGGAAGAGACACTGGAGCCAGATGGAAGCCTGTGTCCGGTGGAGGCAGGAAGAGGATGGTAATGGATGGAGAACAAGGTGAGGGGAGGGACAGGAAGGAGGCAAACTGGAAAGAGAGGACACCAGCCTCCTGGGGGGTGCATGGCTAGACTCCACGTGCCCCTCTAGGAGAAACCCCGAATTCACAAAATCTATTCCTGTCAGAAAATAATGATGCGCCCTTGAGCTTGGTGGAAATCCAGTATTACATTTACTTTGCAAATATAGTGTGATTGTGAATTAATGATATATTAATTATATCTCAAACATCTCATTAATATTTATAAGTATAATAAAATATACATGCCTGTGTACAGCAATCTCATTTTGTATGTGTGCACATGATGGGGTTGTTAAGAGGCACTAGTTCCTGCCCTCTATTAGGGCATGACCTTGGGCAAAAGGCTTCTTTTAGCCTCAGTTTCCTCATCTGCACAATGGGATAATATCAAGAGCTGTTATGGGGTTGAAAGAGATCTTGAGTGGCAAGTGTCTGTCCAAGAATAAGCCCTTATTGTTTCACGCCTAGTTTAGCTATGTCAGGCATATGCCAGTGTTCCCATTTTATTCTTTTTAGTGTCAGCAACAGCACAATCATTTGTTAATTGTACATCATGTTCCAGACACTGAGAGATGCCTTTGTGTTCATTTTCACGGAAACTCTGTAAGATTGTGATTATTACCTGCCTGCTGCAGAGGCTCAGGCGAGAACAAGTGCTTTGGCTCTGGAACTTGCCTTTGTGATCTTCACCTTCTAGCTGTGTCTCCTAGAGTGGCAGTCGGTGGAATTTTCTCTTTGTGCCTCCATTTCCTCATCTGCAAAATGGGGCTAATAAAGCTATCTGCCTCAAAGAGTGATTATAAAATAACCAGTGCACAACTGTGGCATTATTCTTTTTTTGCTTATAGGACTCATTAATAATTTTTCAAAGATTTATTTATGCATACAAGAACTGGGGTACAGGCCAGAAGTATGGGGGGTGAGAGGATTCACCAGAGACAGAGTGGGGAGCAGAACAGGCAGACTGACTGAAATGCACTGCTGAGGGGAGCAGCGGGCGAGTCAGGAAGGTCTGCTGCACCATGTGGGTAGATCCCTGGCTGGGCATTGAACTCGTGCTGCAGTGGCTGCGGATAGCTGCATAGTGCTGAGTTTTAACCCCTTGAGCCACCAGGGAGGCCCTTATTAATAATTTTTTTATAGTCACGCTGCATGTGAGTTGGACCTTTATTTTCTAGCCACCATCTCTTATACCCCTTGGACCTCCCTAAAACTACTCGGCAGGCATACTGGGCTTACACAGGAGGGACCCCCAAAGTTGAAGAGTTAAAGAAGCCCTCCCCAGGGGAAGGTAGACCCTTTCCCTATCTGGGAGCTGGAACGGGAGTAGACTCCCACTAGATAGGCCCAAAGCCCTGCCTCGTGCAGTGCAGCTCAGGGTCATGTGGCCCTAAAAATCCTCACATGGTTTCCTGGCAAGTCGTGCCTTTGTAAATTCAACCTTGCTCCTGCGCAGGAAGTCCTCCCTTCCAGCACACTGTTTTATAGCATTTCATCTGCTCCTGACCTCCAGGCCTCCAAGGAGACAGGACTTGACTTAAAGTCCCTGGGGTGACTAGAAGAGAGACGGGGCCCTCTGAGCATCGGGGAGTTTTAGGGGGCCTGGGAATGGCCTTTCCCAGGGCACGCTCATACATTCTAGGCTGGTGGGCTACATGGTCAGGCTTCTACACTCCTACCCCTGCTTCACTCTGCAGTTGTCTTCGCAGCTGAGTGCCGAGTGGAGCCGGTGCTGGGCGAAGTGGCGCAGCTTCCCGGTAGTGTTTGCACCGCGGCTTCTCTGCTCCATGCTATTTACAGGATCTTAGGCAAGTCACTGTGTAAGTCGTTAAGCCTCATTTCCTTATCCAGAAAATGGGAGTGCCACAGTTCCTACTCCAGGGGTGTGGGCGGATTCAGGGAGATAATGCCTGGGAGGCGCTGACTTGGTGCTGGCTGCTGGGAATCCTGAAGCTGGGGCTGAAGGCCTGGCCCGGGAGGATGTGCGCACCAGCTCTCTGTGACCGCGCAGGATCAGTGCTGGCAGTTATATTCCCAGGCTGCTGTCTGCGGGCCTTATACCGAGGCCTGACACTCGGGGACGCAGGCAATCACAGTCAGGGTCCCCCATGCTCAGTGAATGCTTTCAGGGAGCAGAAGGGAGGTCAGAAAAAGCAAAGAGAAAAGAAAACCACAGCAAATTCTCCTCTGTCCTCCCCCAGCTCTGCAGTTCCTGGGGGAACTGAGCTGCATAATACAATGGGATTTAATAAAATGCCTTTAACTCACAAAGTTTGTCTGCTGCCAGCTCCTTAATTAAATTGCCTAATGCTGCTTTGAGATGGCAGCACAAGCCCCTGTGTTTAAAGAGCACGGTGTTGCCATGGCACTCCCCCGACAGGGCGAGCAGGCATGGAGGAGCATACAGATGAGGCGTGGGGTCGACTGTACCCCGGTGTCCTCCTCACCGTGCATGCACACACACGCACGCACACGCACACACACAAACACACACGCTGCAGTAGTCAGGCTCTTGTTTTTCTTGGAAAAGGTTTAATCTTTGCTAAGAATGCTGAATAGGGCTTTAGGAAGAGGAGACTCAGGGGCACTTGAGTAGAGCAGAGCTGACCAACTGGTATGGCTGCAGGGGCCCTCGACATCTCCTGGACACTCAAGCTAGCCCTGGAGGCTGGGCCCACTGCATGTCTCCTGGCCGCGTGTTCCCACTGCCCGTGGAGCCCCCACTCCCCCAGGTGCAGCTGCCATGCAGGCTTCCCATGTGAGCCGTGACTTGAAGGCTTAGGAAGAACTAGACTTGGGTCTGATTGATTTGATGAGAAAGGGGTGTGTTCTTCACATAAGGAGGACACAAAAAGAAAAACACACCTGTTATGGATTTTCCATCAGATGCAGTGGTTCTCAGTCCTGGTTTCTCATTAAAGCCACCTAGGGATTTCCCCCCTAATATTTAATTGTAAAAATATTCAAACTTACAGCAATGTGGAAGGAATTTTACAATAAGCAACCTTTACCCACCACCTCGCTGCTAGACCTGCTCTATCTCATCTTTCTCCATCTATCCATCAATCCACAGCATTTTTTGGTGCATTTCAAAGTAAACTGCAGACATCAGTATACTTCTCCCTAAATACTTCAATATCAAAGACTTTGGAGTTCATTTTTGTGGAGGGGCCTTTTTTTCTTTTGATGTAAAATTTATATGCTAAGAAATCCTGGAGGGTTTTGTTTTGTTTTTACTACCACGCCAGCATCCTGCCCCCAAGGCGGATGTCACTGGTCTGGGGGGGAGGCGGACATCAGTAGACTTTAAAATCTCCCTACATGATTCTGTGATACAGAGTTGAAAAACACAGAGATAACAGGAGGCAAAGGATTGTCATTTCTCTTCCCCCCCCCCCAGTGTGGGGCTCCCTTGGTCACAGCACCCCTATCCTGTGGGCTCTCCATGGAGTCCCAGTACTCCCATGTTCATGCTTTTTTAGGGTGGGCCTCCAACCTCAGTAAACTTGTGACTCTACTGGTTCTCATGTTAGCACTAGAGGGGGTCAGTAGGATCTTGTATATTCCCCAATGGCAGAACCCATATCTCTTTAAGATTCTTTACCTGTCTCAGTGATGAGGCCATACAGATTTTCTTAGGGTCATACAGTACTTATGATGACCAGGATTGGGCCAGTGGGTGGAGGAGATGCTTACACTGGGGCTGGTGATATTGATAGACAGGCACTGCCAGGGGTGTGGGGATGACTGATGGCCTGATGGTACATCTCAGGGTTGGGGGGGGTGGCAGTTGTCATGGTGAGGCCTTGAGGTCACCCTCCATGGGAGGGGGGTGCACACACATGCTGATGGGCCACAGTGATGCCTATGTGGGAAGAATGTTGGTTGTTGCAGGACAGAAAGGCTGGTGCCTCCCAGTAGGACCCCCACAGCTGCAGGTTACCCTGGAAACCCTGAGCCACCACTGAGAACCCTCTCACCCCTGGAGCCCTGGCAGGCACCCCAGCAGCGGCTCTGTGCTCAGCCATCCTATTCCTTTACACTTTAATGAGACACAGCTCCAGTATTAAGTACAAGTGGATCATTAGGAACATTTATTTAAGATGAACAGTTCTGGGAGCCAGCTGGACTTGGGATGCCAGCCATGTCATGATCGATAGAGATTTTGTTTGCCGCCTGTGTGGTTTCCTGTTCCTTTCATGCCCAGTGCAGTGAAAGAGGACAGAGGAAAAACATCCTGCTTCCCCTCCTGACCCAACAGTTAGGGGCAGAGCAGAGCAAAGCCCCGGCCACGCGCCTGATCTCTGTCCATGGTGCTGGCTGGCGCCTCTGAATTGTGCTGGGACCTTGGACTGCAGAGAGAGGTTTCAGAATGAAAGGAAGTTGGGCTATTAATTCATATTCGCATTATTATTATTATTATTATTATTATTTAAATAATCCCAGAAAATTGTGCTGAAATATACCTTTAAAAGAATGCACAACTCTTTCGTTTTACCATGAGAAAACCAGTCTTGTGGGCAGCAAATAAAATTCCTAGTGAGAATGACAATAAAAATGTATTCTCACATGGATTCACTCTCTCATTGATGCCACACACCTGTGGTCTGGTTGGATCTTTAGAATAGTCCCGCCGTTAGACAGATGACTCCTGAGTCCCTCCCCAGATTCTGTCTGCTAGCAGGGGGCCAAGCTGGTGCTCATGCTGCGCTTACAGCTCATACTGCATGTCTTATGTTCTTGTTTTCATTTTATCTGTGCCACGTTCTGTACAAAAGACAGGTGGTACCAGATCTATCCCCATTTTTCAGAGGAGAAAATGGAGGCTTGTAGAGGTTAAGCCTCTTGCCAAGCTTGACACCATGTGGAACTAGCAGAGCAGGAGCTAGAATCCAGGAGACATATGCTCATTCCCTAGGGCCACCATCGCCAAGTCATACACACCAGGAGGCTTAAAGCAACAGTAATTTACTGTCTCACAGTTCTAGAGGCTAGAAGTTTGAAATCAAGGTGTCAGCAGAGCCATGCTCTCTGAAACCTGCAGGGGAGAATCCTTCCTGCCCTCTTCCTGGCTTCTGCTGCTGGCCATCAATCTTGGCCATTCCCCCACTTGCCACTGCTGCACTTCAATCTCTGTCTCCTGCATCACATGAAATTTCCCTTTTCTCTGTGTACCCAGATGTCCCTCTTCTCCTAAGGATGCCAGTCATTGGGCCAGGGCCAACCTACTCAGCATACCTTCACCTTTAGCTTGAGAGTGTCAGCAAAGCCCTCAATACCAATACTGAGGATTAGGATTGCAATATATCACCTGGGGACACACAGTTCAGCCCATAATGGCTCCTGACCCAGTCCTCTCCTGCAGCATGCTACTGGCATCCTGGCTCCATCCTTATATTTCCTCATCATCATCTTCTGCTCCCAAAGACAAAGTACTCCCTGCTTCTGCAAAGCAGAAAGTGGGCCTGGTCAGGAGTGCTTTTTGTCTTCCACGCTTCCCAGATTATTATGAGTACTAAGGTAGGATCATGAAATATAGGTGGGCTTTTTGTCTTTTTTATTTCCAGACTAAAAATTATTAAGGCTTGCTATTAATTAGTTTAATTTTGAAGCTTCTAAATATTGATTTGACCTGTACTTCTTTGTACTTGCCGCAGTCACTGAATTATTCCTGCTATTGATCACAATGGAAGCATTTCTACCAACCAGACTCTGGGGCCATGGGAGACACTGGCCCCCCCAGGGGTGCGTTAGGCTGGGAAGGCATGACTAAACTTGGAGAAGAGGGAGCCTCCGTCAGATTGGAAAGGGCCTTCCCTTGAAGAAGGGCTGTTCAGTGTAGGCCAAGAACCAGTTTCTTTCTCTTGGGTTGGCTTAAGCCCAACAGAGTTTGAGTAAGAAGTCAACTGGAAACCTCCCCACTCCATTCTGGACTTGAGACATGCTGGGCAGTGCTGCTGGAGGATGATGTGGCTGGCGTTGGGGTTTAAAGCACAGGCTCTTACATTTGCACAACTGAGTTTCAGTTCCACCTTTCCCAGATGAATGTTCTTAGGCAAGATACATAACCTTTCACATCAGGAAGGTGAGACTGGGAACTGTACATCAGAGTGTTGTCACGAGCACTCAGTGCCACACTCACGTCGGGGCCCTGCCTGAGGTGGGCTCCATCCTCAGTCAGCTCTACCTTCAATATCAGTGCCATCCCACTAGCAAAATGAGGCCTAGACTGGGAAGCACAGTGTATCTTCCAGCCCCGGCTCTGTTACTTATTTGCTTTGTGATCGAGGGCAAGATATTTAATATCCTTTCCATTAAAATGGGGTTAGTGGCACCTATGACTTGGGAAGGCTGTGTGGGAATCACATAAGACAAGGGATCTGGGAGGATTTAAATTGCAAGGCGCAGAGTCCCAGCAGATTATTGTCACTGGCGGCTAAAGTACTGACTGCCTTAGCTGCCCCCCACGAAGCAGTATCTCTGCCAGGGAGTGCCCTGTCCGCGCGTCTTCTCCAGACCATTCTGACTGATTTGCTGCCCCAGCCTCTTCCTATCACGCCCACTCTTGGGATCTCCCGGGGACCTCTCAATTCTTGGAATTCATTTCATGCACAGAGGACCCAGGACCTTTGCTCCTGCTGTTCCCATCTGCGTAGCGTCTCTTCCACCATCTGTGCATTTGCTGACCTAGCGGTTCCCACAACACGTCCCCTGGGGAGTCTTTGAAAACAACTTTATCGAAGTGTAATTTGTATGCCGTCCAATTTGCCTATTTCCCGTGTACAATTCAATGACTTTTAGTAAATTTCCTCTGATTTTTCCCCACATGAAGCAGAATCATGTTCTCTCCTTTAGGCTGTGCCCTTGGGAAACAGTCCCGAGGCAGCGTTTATCCTACTTTGTGGAGCGGGTCCCTCCCCAGAACCTTCTCCCTGGCCTCATACAGCCCCAGACTCATGCTCAGTGTGTGGTCAGCTCTTGGGGGCGGGAGAAGGGGAGGGTCTTATCTGTCAGGCTGAGGTTAAGAAGTGCTCCATGGACACAGCCTTAATTTAGCGTTGCTGGCTGGCCCTGTCCTTGGTTTTCCAGATTCTAATCTCAGCTGCAGGGACCACAGAGCTCGTCCAGCCCAGGGAGTCTCAGACATGAGTATCCATCAGAATTGCTTTGAGGGCTTGTTCAAACATGGCTGCCAGACCCCACCCTCCAAGTTCCTGGACCTGGAGGTCCCTTGGGCCCCAGAGTCTGCTTTCTCAACAAGTTTCCAGGCCAATACCGCTGGTCTGGGGGCACCGGGGGAGACCTGCTGGTCTGGTCCGACCCCTCCTTTCATATATGAGGAGCCCAAGGTCTAGAGAAGTGAGAAGCACAGTCCAAAGTGTAAGCGAGGACTAGAACCCAACTGTGTCCTACGCCATCTCCCGTGTGTTCTGTGCCCTGACTTCTGCTTCCTCCGCTGGCTTCAGCGAAGCGGAATAGGACAGAGCACCTGAGAAATGCCCTCCAGAGGCCTGGCCCAAAAGTGAGGCGGGGTTGCTGAGGGAGAGGCCCACAGGACTGGGGAAGAGAACTCGAGGAGGGGAGAGGGCTCCTGGAGCAGGGGACAGCAACGGGCAGGCCTGGAGGAGGTGGTCGGGACTGACAGGCCATTTTCACCACAGTTAGGAGAGAAGCAAAACCACCCCGGGCCCCAGCTGTAGCCATTTATCTCTCAGGCGGCTGAGACAGCTGACAGAGGGAGAAGGCGGAGGGGCCCTCTCCGAGCCCGGCTCCTTTCGCAGCGTGATTTATCTCTGAGCTTCATCTGGCAAACCTGCTGATGAAATGAGTCTCCTTTTCTCTCCGCCTCATCAATTTTCATTCTGATTTCATTTTCCTTTTCCGTTAGAAGAGGTTTGGCCTTTCTCCTTCTTTAACTGGTCTCTCCCCATTCACTCTGCCTCCCTTTCTCCTCAGCCACCCAGGCCACAAGCCCTCCCTGGGCACCTCTCTCCACCCCCGACGCGCCCTGGGGGCCACAACATGGTGAAGAGAGAAGCCCAAACTCCGCATCTGACTCCCCGTTCATCTCCATGGGGCGCAGAGAGGAATGCTCACTAGTGCTCCCCTCTCAGGCCTGGGGTGCAGAGCTCAGAGCAGCTCACAGACTGAGGAGGAAGGGCAGCACAGGGGATGCCAAGTCCTAGAGGTTGGGGAGGAAGCAGGAGTTGATTTGTTCTGGGTGGGGGTGAGCGTGGTCAGGGAAGACTTGGGTGCAGTGTGACTGAGACTTCAGGCATGGGGAGGGATTCCTGAGACACACAAGTTGGGAAAAGTGGGCACAGCCTCTGCATGGGACTTCCAGGCCCAAGAGAAGGCTCCAGAGGGTGGGGATCGTCAGAGGGTCTTGTTGAATCCAGAGACGGAAATCTGAGTGAGAGAAGTGCTCTCCCCAGGAGAGGGCCAGCTGAAGTGGCCGTGCAGGCCAGGGCTTGACCAGGGCAGGTGGGCGACCTGCGGAGGGGACGAGGCCAGGAGGGAGGCTGAAGGGCAGAGCCCAGACTTAATCCCCTCCACTGTCTTTCCCATGTTCCTTTCCTTCCCACCTCTTTCGGTCCTTTCACAGATGGTTTCTGAGCTTGTACATGGCCAGACTACAGAGGAACTAGCACTGAAGCCCAGTTCCTTCCCCAAGGGCCTCACTGTCTGGAGGGAGAGACGGACAGACCAATAAACAGCCACCTTTGATGGAGGGGCTCTGGGCACCTCAGGAGCCTGAGAGAGGGGTGAGGGTTGGAGGATTGCTGCAGAAGGCACGGGTGCACAGGAACCTGGCAGCAGGCAGCCATGGGACTCAATGGGCAGGCGGCTCCACCCCTGCAGCCTCTGTTGGCACAGAGCCACAGACAGAAATGGCATTGCATGCCACCTCCTGGCGCCCTCCACTCCTGATGAAGAAATAACGAGGCAGGCTCCCTTCCAGGCATCGTGGCGCTGGCTCCCACTGCCTGGGCCAGCCAGGAGACCCAGGAATAACAGCTTCCTTTCTGGGAACAAGTTCCTTCCCTCCTGGGCTCAGGAAGGTGTTTTACTGGAATCCTGACTCCTCATTTCAGAGAGGAGGGGAGGGCACGGGCTGGCAAGAGAACCTTCGTGCTTTCTCCCCTGCTCCCCTCTGGTCCCTCACCACCCTGTCTTGGAAGCTAGATTCTGGTGCCGGAATCATGGAAATAGAAAGGGCTGGAGGAGGCCCACCTGGGCTCCCTTGTCAGAGGGTCTTGTCAAATCTAGAGGCAGAAAACTTCTTCCACATTCTGTTGTGGGACCTGGGTCTGCTCCCATAGCTACACTGAGGTTCAGGTTGCTCATCTAAAGAACCTCACCGAGTTGTTGGGAGGAGGGGATAAGCAGATGGCATGGCCAGCAAACAGAGATCCATCCTTCCTCTGAGACTGGGTTTTGTCGCCCTTCCAGTGCATCAAGTAGAGTTGAAGGGACTCACCTAAGGGGGTGGGGGGGGCAACCCAAGCACTAGGGCATGATTCTGCATCATCCCTGTGCATGCATGCACGTGCTTGTGTGTGTGTGTGTAAGGCAGCGGGGAAGCCTTCTGAAAGCAGAGCTCAGCGTCGTGGTGTGCAAGGCTCCCTGATATCATCTGTTTCATCTTTTCAATACAGATGGCGACCCACTTTGAATTGTTTTCTTGACCCATTAATGGGCTGCAGTTCTCAGTTCAGAACAGCAGAACACCTCCCTCACCTGCAGGGAAAGTCCACCCTGCCCTAGGGAGACAACTATCAATAACAAACCATCCTCCAGCTGGTGCCTGGCTGGGGAGGCAGAGGCAATCCAACCTTGTGGATTCTTGTTCGAAGCATCTTGGGGAGTGTGATAGGAGTGACTGCCCTTCTTGGAAGAAATTGGGGCAAGTGTCACAGAGGAGGTGGCACCTGGCCTCCGGTGCCACCCATTTGGGATGGGTTTTCATGGCTGGAGAGGAGTTTGATAGGTAAAGTTAAGAAGGGTGCGAAGAATGAACAAGTTTGATGGGAGAGGATGTTGAGTTTGGGGCAATTTGAGCCTGAGAAGCCACTGAAATAGCCAGGTAGAAAGGTACGGGGGCAGTTAGAGTGAGCCTGGACCCCTCCTTCCTGGCTACTCCCCAACTTACTCCCCTGCTTGCTGCCCAGGCCCTGTAGTGAGAAGACCTGGGGGTCCAGCTTTGGGGAGGGAGGTCGGGTGATAGTCCTGGGCTGCAGGTGACACAGGCGCCCAGGAGGTCCCCCAGCCTGGAGCAACAGCACACATGGGTCCAGGCCATACAGACTCCAGCCAGATTGGCACTGATGGGACAGAGCGAGTTCTAGATGTGAGAATTGTAGAACCAGAAAGAGGAATTGGTCTCCCCTCCTGGAGATGCAGATTAAGCATAAGACCACGAGGAGTACTTTGAAGGAGGGGCTGCATTAGGGAGGTTCTGGAGCTCCCTGATGCCAGAGCCAACTTGTTCCCAAGATGCAGTGGAGAAGAGAGAATTGTGGACTTAAAAGATGAAACTGATGGGTGGTGAGAGAAGTGAGAACAGTGGTTAGCTCCAGATGGGGAGGCTTGATATAGGCCAGGAAAGACCACTTGGGAACCTTCTGGAATGCTGGAAATACATATCTCTTCGCCAGGTGGTAGCTGGCCTGTATCTACAAATGTAGTGTGCATGGAGCTGTGCCTGGGTCAGTGGCAGTAATATAGAAAAAAATTTAAAAATTGAGAAGTAGGTGGTGAGTTGGAATGAGAGGTAACAGTATCGGGGGCCAGATGATGGTGATGCAGGCCCTTCATGCATCTGGCAGCAGGCTCTGCACAGCCATCTGGGGAGGAGGTTATTCCCATTTTGCAGTTCAGGCAGGCGAGGTCAGATGGCGTGCTTTGTCCAAGGTCACACGGTGAGCAGCAGAGCCAGGCTCCAGCTCAGACTGCAGAGCCTGGGCGCCTCCCACCCCACAACCCCTCCTTTGCATAAGTTATTTATGGAATTCAGAATCTGGAAGACTAGATAAATGCGGAGGTCTCCTCCAGCTCTTGAGGTCCTGGTTGTCTGTGATTAAATGAGAGGTGGGAGTGAGGGGCCATGCCCACCTCCCGAGAGGAGCCGGAGGCCAGGTGCGCTGAGGAGCGCCGCCTTCCCTCCCTCTGCATCCCTCCCACCCAGCACTTATCTGCGGGCGAGGAGGCCGGAGTTTATCAACGCTACACTCAATTATGCTGCCCATCTGTCTCCACAGCTCAGGGGGACCTGGCACCGAAGCAGCAAGGCCAGGCAATCGATCACTGCAGGCTCCTGCCTCCCGACTATCAGCTGAGAGCAGGGGTGGGGGCTGGCTGGGAGGGGCCACCAGAGAAGGGGGGAGGTGGGGAGGTAGAACCTCTGACCCCAGCAGAGGGCACTTGCTGCACTGGGGCCAGGGCAGAGAGGAAGGGAAGGGAAAGGGCTAGTTCTGGCTCCTGGCAGCAGCCTCTCCCAAACGCTTCGTTTAGAGCTTGACCGAGAGTCTTGGTTTAATAGGGAGTCTAAGGGGTCGAGTCCACACTGTCTGCGAATTCCAGCATAGCCGCCGAGAGAATGCTAACAGTGAGGCTAGGCAGGGTTTGCTGATGAGATTAGGTGTGTGACTAATTAGGTGACTCTTCTCAGGGTTTCTAGAACCAACCCTTCTGAGAGAAATCTTGACCCAGAGTGGGCAACCCAGAGTGGGCAACCTACTTCCCTGCCGTGGTCCCCATGGTCTCTAGCTCCTGACACCGAAGTCCATGGCTGACCAGTAGGCCCCGATGCAACAAGCAGCCCCCAACGGAAGGCAGGCTGAGGTCGGTGAGTGGCCTGTGGGCTCGTGCCCCTGGTTCCCAGCCCAGCCATGCTCAATGGGAACAGTGCTGCCCACAGGCAGGGGTTCCAGTCAGCGGTACTCTCACCCAGTTGAGGGATGGGGGAGCAGAGGCCCAGCAAGTAGCTGTGGGGGAAGAGTTGCTAAGTGCCCAGGGCATTGCTGAAGGGTTGTGCAATTCCCGGCAGCCTCTGGGCCAGCCCTGTCTCACTCCGCTCGCTCGGTGAGGCAGGCAGCCATCTTCCAGGCAGCGAGCACTGGCTGGGTGAGCGGGGCAGGCTAGAGAGTCAAAGACATGGGTCTCATCTTGACTCTGCCACATAGAAGCTGTGCAACTTCTGACAAGTCACTTAATCTCTCACAGCCACTTCCCCTGCGATAGGAGACAAAATGATCCCTTCTGCGCACACACGGGGCTGATGGTGAGATTACACGTTACTGTTTGTATCCACTCCCAAGTGCCCTCTCTGCAAGCTCAGCCCCACGCTCGGTGCTGTGGGGACACAGAATACACATCAGTCACGGCCCCTGCTTCAAGGAGCTTGAGATCCAGTTGGGGAAAATGTGCACGTGCAAGTCTGAACTCCCGCTCACCCCAGAGGTTAGAGCTAAAAGGCGATTAGCTTTCTCTACAGCTCCGGTGCATTTGCTAATCAGCTTGCATGAGTGGGCCATGTGCAAGACACCCTAAAATGGCGATGGCAGGTGAGTGGGCAGCTCCAGGAGTCCTCTCCTGGAAGGGACTGCGTGCTCAGCAGCCGGGGAGGGTGCTCTGGGCCTTTGCCAGGCCCAGGAGCAGAGGAACAGCATGAACACGAGTCATCAAGCCTTGGCCTCCCCAGGCCCCTGCCCGGCCAGCCTAGCCAGAGGGCCAGGAGGAGTGCTGCTGACTGGGAAGGCCCATCTTTGGAGATTTTCGATTCAGTTTTAAATGGTTTCTCGGTCCACTCCCCTCTGTCGAGTTGAGCAGCTGTAGACAAAGGTGTTACAAGTGTCAAGGAGCGACCTCTGGGCTCAGGGAGGGTTCAGAAGCCAGAGATACTAGGGCCTGGCTGCAGCCCCCTCTCCACCCGCTCCAACCTGCTTTCCTCTAGTGAACTGTCTCCTAATGCTTTGCATTTGGGGTCCTGCCAGAGTGCCCTCTGAAAAGATGCTTGCTCTGTCTGATCACAGCTCCCACCGCCACCCCCCACCCCCAGTCCATAGTGAGCAAGCTTAGTAGGGGCTTGTTGGGTCCCCCTAAGAAGTCCTGTAGCTGGGGGCTCTTGACCTCGGGGCATGACAGGAGCTGGAAGGGCACTAACATGAGCCCTTCCTGTGCGTCACATTCAGCTCCTTTCATCCTGATAGCAGCTCCTCTCAGCCACACAGAGACGCCCAGAACAGTCAGTAAATTTTCCCAGGGATCCTGCAGGACATGGCGAAGAGGGTAAGATCTCTTGGCTGCCAGGGTCTCCTCCAGATCCTGGCAGGAAGCAGGGGCCTCTGGCATGTAATTTGGTAGGACCACTGCCTTCGATCCACTTCCACGACAGGGCCATTCAGGGACTCAGCCTGAAACTGCTCCCCCTGCACCCACCTGGTACACCACAGAGTCCACCCCCTGCTGACCACCAGTCACCAGCTTGGATTCCCAGACTCCCCTTTGCACATGTATGCAGGCAGGCACGCGTGTGTGCACGTGTGTTTGTTTGCCCTAAGTTTTACGCGTCAGTACACACACAGCCCCACGCAAAACCTCTGTGCATTTTAAGTCACGGTTGTTTTTTCCACCTTCAGAAATAGCTGCAGAGGAAGGTGGGAAGTCGCCAAGTGTAAACAGCAGGCTCCCCTCCCGCTCAGGGAAGGGTGCCATGCCTCCAGCTGCCCCCTCCCCAGCCCAATATCCTGGAAGTGGGGTGAGGAGGCAGGCTGCAGACACCCCAGCTTTCTGCAGCTCCCTGGTAAATTACCGCCCCTCCTTGCCCCCAGGGATAAGAATGGGCACCCAGCCTCCTGTGGCAGCAGCCAGAGCATCCCAGAGCATGTTCTGCCAGAGCCAGGGGGCAGAGAAGCAGGTGTAAATGGCACAGCCTCTGGACTGGACTGGCTCCCTGCCTCCCACTGCCTCTCAGCTACGTGTCTGGAGCCAAGTTCTTTAACTTCCTCTGAACCTCAGTTTCTTCATCTATAAATGGACTATTAATCCTTATGCTGAGGGTTCAAAGAATTAAAATACTCACTCATTTAAGAGGTCTGGCAAATCACAGGTGTCCCAAATGTTTGTGGGCTTCCCTGACCCTGCAGCTGCAAAGATGCCCCCACGCAGAGATCCACACCCCCTTTTTCCTCCCATCTTTGGTTCTCAGCCAAGACTGGACTTGACTCCAGGGCACTGCAGCCAAAGGATCTGAGAGAGAGCCTGGGTAGGCTCCCCTACCAAGAAGGAAGGAAACAGCAGTGGCCTGGAGTCTGGATTGGGGACGGGGGTCTTGGAGTGACAGAGATTGATCCTACACTAAACATGAGGCACTGGAACTATGCAGCAAATGCAGCACCAGGGAGACCTTTCCATGTGGTGCAGCCAGGGCCATGACAGAAGGAAGCATGGGGTACTGAAAGAGCACAAAACAGCCCCTGAGCCAGTCAGGCCTGAGAGGTCACTAACGTAAGTTGCATCTTGAAGAGCAGGAGTTGTCTAATAGACAGTGAGAAGGGGGGCATAACCGGGTACCTTCAACCCAAAGGTTGTATGCAGTTGCTAATCATGGTGGCAACAAGAGAAGTCAGGGGAAGTGACCAGGGCCAGATCACATAAGGTCTTACCTGAAGGGCTGAGGAGCTCAGACCCAGGCTCCTTAATCCCACCACCTCTTCCTAGCAGCTGTTGGGCTGAAGGAAAAGTTGCTGGGGGAAGGAAAGGCTGTTGGGAGAAGGAAAGCCCAACCCCAGGAGAGCCTAAGCAGATGCCAGCAGGACCGTGCCACTTCCCTGGCCTGGGTGGATGTGGGGTCCAGTGCCATTCAACTTCAGCACTTTGGGATCCCACTGGAAATTAGAAAGTTGCACTTGCTCCAAGCCACACCAGTTGGAGGAATGTCTAGAAACTATCACTTTATTTTTCGTTTTCCCACTGAGCCATGGAGGGAAAGGGAGAGATGCAAGAAAGCTCAGAGAATCCATTCCACATCTCTCTGGGCTCAGAAGAACCATGAGGATGACAACCCCCCTCTCCAGCCATCCACTCTTCTACACACACTCACACACACACACACACACACACACATGCGCACACACACGCACACCTTCCTCTAGTAGTCCTGGGAGTTTCCCAGGTTCAGTGTCACCCCTTCCATGAAGACTTCCAGTCATTCCCCCGCAGGCCACTGAAAACGGCACTGATGCCTGAGCCCCAGCACAGAACCCAGGAACCCTGACTCTGGCCCTGTCCGCCCCTCAGCTCCTGTGGCCCCTTGAGTCTAATAGGGGAGACACAGAGGGTGGGGGTAGATATTGCCCTCTGCCTCCTCCTTAATTCTTCACCTCTTCTTCCAGGGCTGCCCCAATGGGGCGTGGTGGTGAGTGAGCAGGAGCAGCCCGGTGGACAAGGATGGAGGACCACACCCAAGAGGGCGCCCCCAAGTGATGCCCCCCACCCCCTCGTAGAATGACTGCCTTGGGAGGGTGGCTGTCCAGCCCTGGGCAGGGCTGCTGACCTTCAGCTTGCCAGCCGCTGAGAGCAGAGTACTCCAGGCTCTTCTTGTGGATGGTTCCCTGCCCTGCAAATCCACCATGAGGCTCCTCGTGGCCCCCCTCTTGCTAGCGTGGGTGGCTAGCGCCACTGCTGCTGTGCCCGTGGTTCCCTGGCGTGTGCCCTGCCCCCCTCAGTGTGCCTGCCAGATCCGGCCCTGGTATACACCCCGCTCATCCTACCGAGAGGCCACCACCGTGGACTGTAATGACCTATTCCTGACGGCCGTGCCCCCGGCACTGCCCGCAGGCACACAGACCCTGCTGCTGCAGAGCAATGGCATCGTGCGCGTGGACCAGAGCGAGCTGGGCTACCTGGCCAACCTCACAGAGCTGGACCTGTCCCAGAACAGCTTTTCAGATACCCGTGACTGCGATTTCCGCGCCCTGCCCCAGCTGCTGAGCCTGCACCTCGAGGAGAACCAGCTGACCCGGCTGGAGGACCACAGCTTCGCAGGGCTGGCCAGCCTACAGGAGCTGTACCTCAACCACAATCAGCTCTACCGCATTGCCCCCAGGGCTTTCGCCGGCCTCAGCAACCTGCTGCGCTTGCACCTCAACTCCAACTTGCTGAGGGCCGTTGACAGCCGTTGGTTCGAGATGCTGCCCAACCTGGAGATCCTCATGATTGGCGGCAACAAGGTGGATGCCATCCTGGACATGAACTTCCGGCCCCTGGCCAACCTGCGCAGCCTGGTGCTGGCGGGCATGAACCTGCGGGAGATCTCCGACTATGCCCTAGAGGGGCTGCAAAGCCTGGAGAGCCTCTCCTTTTATGACAACCAGCTGGCTCGGGTGCCCAGGCGGGCACTGGAGCAGGTGCCCGGGCTCAAGTTCCTAGACCTGAACAAGAACCCGCTCCAGCGGGTGGGGCCTGGGGACTTCGCCAATATGCTGCACCTCAAGGAACTGGGTTTGAATAACATGGAGGAGCTGGTCTCCATCGACAAGTTTGCCCTGGTCAACCTCCCCGAGCTCACCAAGCTGGACATCACCAACAACCCCCGGCTGTCCTTCATCCACCCACGCGCCTTCCACCACCTGCCCCAGATGGAGACCCTCATGCTCAACAACAACGCTCTCAGTGCCTTGCACCAGCAGACGGTAGAGTCCCTGCCCAACCTACAGGAGGTGGGTCTCCATGGCAACCCCATCCGCTGTGACTGCGTCATCCGCTGGGCCAATGCCACGGGCACCCATGTCCGCTTCATCGAGCCACAGTCCACTCTGTGCGCCGAGCCACCCGACCTCCAGCGCCTCCCAGTCCGAGAGGTGCCCTTCCGGGAGATGACAGATCACTGCTTGCCCCTCATCTCCCCCCGGAGCTTCCCCCCCAGCCTCCAGGTTGCCAGTGGTGAGAGCCTGGTGCTGCACTGCCGGGCGCTGGCTGAACCAGAGCCCGAGATCTACTGGGTCACTCCAGCTGGGGTTCGACTGACAGCTGCCCGTGCAGGCAGGAGGTATCGGGTGTACCCCGAAGGAACCCTGGAGCTGCGGAGGGTGACGGCAGAAGAGGCAGGGCTGTACACCTGCGTGGCCCACAACCTGGTGGGGGCTGACACCAAGACGGTCAGCGTGGTGGTTGGCCGGGCTCCCCGTCGGCCGGACCGGGACGAGGGGTGGGGGCTGGAGCTCCGGGTGCAGGAGACCCACCCCTATCACATCCTGCTGTCTTGGGTCCCCCCACCCAACACAGTCGCCACCAACCTCACCTGGTCCAGTTCCTCCTCCTTCCGGGGCCAGGGGCCCACAGCTATGGCCCGCCTCCCTCGGGGCACCCACAGCTACAATATCACCCGCCTTCTTCAGGCCACCGAGTACTGGGCCTGCCTGCAAGTGGCCTTTGGAGATGCCCACACCCAGGTGGCCTGTGTCTGGGCCAGGACTAAAGAGGCTGGTCCTTGCCACAGAGGCTTCGGGGACCGACCCGGGCTCATTGCCATCCTGGTTCTCGCCATCCTCCTGCTGGCGGCTGGGCTAGTGGCCCACCTTGGCACTGGCCAACCCAGGCAGGGGCTGGGTGGGCGGCCTCTCCTTCCAGCCTGGGCTTTCTGGGGCTGGAGTGCCCCCTCAGTCCGGGTGGTGTCTGCACCCCTTGTTCTGCCCTGGAATCCAGGGAGAAAGCTGCCCAGGGCCTCAGAAGGGGAGACCCTGTCACCACTGTTGACACAAAATTCCTGAAGCTAAGCCCGTTCACAGCAGCAGAGAAATAATTGGGACTACTTCTTATCAAAAGGGAAGCAATCTGGGCCAGATGCCCTGCAAGAAAGTGACATGGACCCACGTGCTCGAGGCCTGGCAGCTAGACCAAGACAGACAGGGCTTCTGGCCCCAGGGGGTGCTCCTGCAGCCTCCAAAATATTGCCCCTATTTGCTGGGGGTTCCTCTGCTGCCATTCTGAGGAGCATCTCCATGGGACAGGAAGGCCTGCGGCTGGAGCTTCCCACCTCCCCAGTTGTCTGGGAGCCAGGGGCTCCCGGGCTGCCTGGATGTCCCCTGCCTGTGCCCCCAGGACCTCGGCCCACAGGATGCGTCCCCTCCTCTTCTCTCTCTTTGTACAGTCTCAGTTGCTTGCTCTTTCCCCTCCTGGGCAAGGACTGAAGGAGGCTTCTCCTCCCCATCTTGGGGGACTGCTCCCAAGTGGCCCCCACTGGATCTGAAGGACATTTGGGGAGAGGGGTGCTGGAAACGCCTCCTTCCGGCAGCCTGGGCCCGGCACTCTGAGGTTGACTTTCTATAGGCAATTTTGTACCTTTGTGGAGAAATGTGTCACCTCCCCCCAACCCAATTCACTCTTTTCTCCTGTTTTGTAAAAAATAAAAATAACAATAACAATAATAAGGGGCAAAGAAAATGAAAGGAAAATAATGCTTTAACTACTAAGTATAACAAAAGAGCTCTGTGCTCTGGAGGCCCAGAGGGTGACAGAGGGAAGCCCCCGCAGGGGCAGATGGAAGGGAGGCCACAGATTTTGAACTCTGTCCTGCCAGGCGCCCCTGTCCATGTTCCCCAGCAAGTGGGCTGTGCCTGTGAAGGGGGGCAGGGGAAGGGGCACCCAGAGCAGCACACAGAGGTAGGAGGCACAGGAGGGAAGGAGAGGGGTGAGAGAAATGGCAAAAAAGCCAGAGATGGAGAGAGTGGAAATTTCCATCACCCAATGTTGCCACCCCTTCTCCTTCTCTGATAAGCAATTAACATGCCAGTGCATAGGAAGCACTTCCCGGCCTTCTTCTAATTAAACAAACCCAAGAGACAGAGGCATGCAGAGAATTGCAAATAATCAAGACAGCAAGAACTCCGGCTCACTGGGGCAGAAGGGGGGACCGGGGTGGCAGAGGATTTGGGGAAGGGGAAGGAAGGGCTATGGGACAAGCTAATTGCTGTATTTATCTTTCCAGTTCCTTTTGGTTCATTTGCAATGAGCCTGGTTTGCTTTTGCAGTGTTAAAAAAAAAAAAAAAGAACAACCTGATTGACTTCTCAGGACAAGCGCGAAGAGGAACATGTGCTGGGAAGGCAGCAGAGCCAGGGTGGGAGCTGCTGGGGAAGCCCCGGTGGCCCCAGAGAAGAAGCCACCGCCTCAACACAGCTGTGTCTAAGATAGGCCAACCGTCTCCTGAGACCCAGAAGCAGCCGCAGGCGAAGCTGGGGACGGCCCTGCGCAGACACATCTACGGACTTTTTTGGAAGCTGCTTGAGGATAAGAGGGAGGCCAGAGCAGTAGACACCAGCCCACAACCTAGAGCGGGAACGCACACCCAGCCAGCGGGACCCGCGCGCCTCCCCGTGAGGACTAAGGCCGCGGAGGTCTCTGAGCTCAGCAACAGCCCTTTAGAGGCCTTCCTCTTGGGCAGGGTCCACACATTAGCCTGCGCCAGAATCACACAGAGGCTTTGCAAAAACCAGTTTCTGATGTAGATCTGGGCAGGGCTGAGAATTGGCATTTCTAAGGCCTTTCAGGCAACACTAACGCCATGTGGCAGGTCTGGGGACCATGATTTGGGGAGCAAGGGCGGGGCTAGGATGTGTCCCTGCTTCTGGAGAGTCGGAAAAGAGGTCCGGAAGGAGGTGGTCCCTCTGCTCCGCCCCGCCCAACTAATGGGCCGCTCAGCGCCATTTCAAAATGGCCGCCTCCCGGCTGAGTGCAGCAGGCTCCATGGGCGGCAGCGCCTTCCGGGAGCAGGCTGTGTGTTCTTAGGGGAGGAGCTGGGAAAGCAGGGGTGGCACACACATGCTTCTGTTCCCCTCCTAACACACCTCATAGTGGTCTTACCTGATGAGTTTTGGGGTCAAGGGCTCAGCCCTGCCAACTGACTGGAGCTGGCCTGTGGGATCTAGCTCTTTCGTCATGTGACAGGGGGGTCCGTCCTCTGTGACCCGGTAGCTCTGAGGGGAGGAGGTCTCGGCAAGGCCTCAAGTCAGACCTCAACACTTCTCCAGTCCTCTAGGACAGTAGCAACATTTTTTGAGGCTCCATGCCCACCTGACATGGAGAATCAAACATGGAGCTGTTCCCTTAAGTAAAGGCCAGAGCCCTGTAAGAGCCTGCAGAGCCCTGTAAGAGCCTGCAGAGCCCTGTAAGAGCCTGCGGAGCCCTGAGCCCCAACCATGCAACCTCCACTGCTCCCCAAAATTCCCAAGTTGCCCCAGGTTCACAGCCACCAGAAGGAGGACAGGGTCTCTAGTCCCTGCTAGCTCAAAATAATTGTAGCTGTGCCTAAGGGTGGAGATGGGAGATTTCTCTGCTACTCTCCTCTCCCAGGGAGTCTGTAACTCCTCAGCTACCAACAGGAAGATCTGGAAGAATGGTGGATGCCTGTGCCCCTGGGCTTGCAGTTCTGCTTCCCAGAATCCATGGGTGTGTGTGGGTGTGTGTCTTATAGCTGCTGGGGCCCTTGAATATGAATCCCCTTGGTGGGGAGGGGGTAATAGTTATGGTGATTTCCTTTAGCTGAGTCCCTAGGTCCTGAACATTCTGGCTACCCTCAGGATGGAGCGATGACCTCTTTTCCCCAGAAAGAGAGGACACTATGGGGACACAGCCAGTTGGGAAGAGGGAGGGGAAGGTATTTTGTGGGTTGCTGTATCCTAGAATAGCTAGAAACAGCAAATGAGAGTGAGCAGCCTCTCCCCTGGAACGGAGCTGGGCACACGGCTGAGGCATGTTCTGAGCAGAAGGGAGGATGGCCCTCGGCTTGGCTCGGCCTGTCTATTAGCACTGCAAGGGGGCAGTTGAAGTCTTAGCTTTCACACTAGACTGAGTGCGTGGCAACTCAACATGCTGGGTTGAAAACAAACAAAACAGCTATTAAGCCTGGTCTGTCCTGTACATTTAAGATTACTTTTTTTTTTTTTTTTTTTTTTTTTTTTGCTTAACTCTAAACAGGAAGCGAGATTTATTTATTGGGTTTCAGTTTTAATCTGTTGCTTAGGGCCTATCATTACCATCTCCGTGATGATTTCAAATCCCAGCCCGGTGGCAGAGCACAGTGCTTCCTCTCCTGGCGTGGGCCACTGCAAGGTCCTGTTCTGCCTTCTGTGTCTTCATCCACAGCTCAGACACGTTGTGGGACAGACCTAGGCCAGGCCTCCATTCTGGCCCTTCCCAGCAGCCTGTTGCCCGCCCATCACTAGCATGTCCATTGTGGCCACTCCGCACAGACCGCTGCCTAAATACAGTGTTGCAGCCATATTTCTACTCCACCTAAGTGGCCGTCAAGGTGGACTGCGGGCCTCTGCCCAGCCAGGACAGAGTGAGTTCATAGCTTTCCTGGAGCTGTGGTGTGATCTCCGCAACACAAGTAAATGGGCCAGCTGATGCAGTGTAGGTGAGCAGCTGGGACCGCCTGGCTTGACACCAAAGTCCCACCTTTCAGCAGTTCTCTGTCCCGGGTGAGCTGGTGGCTGGACAACCTCGTCCAGTGAGCTCCAAGTAGGCAATGGAGTTTTTGGAACTCCAGCCCCTGTGCTGTATGTACACCACGTTCCCCACCTACTGATTCTATAGCTGGGTACCTTTGGGCCCTTTTCCTCTGCTACACTTACCCCAACCCTTCGCTGACAACCTCCAGTCTGTTGTCTGTAGCCGTGGTGGGTTTTTGTTTAAGATTCCACATGTGCGTGAGATCCTGCAGCGTCTGTCTGTCTGATTGGCGTCACTTAGCGCGATGCCCTCAAGGTCTATCCACATTGTTGCAAATAGTAAGATTTCCTTTTTCATATGTAGCCATCACCCTTCCTCCTCTCCAACCCACTCCTTCTAATCAACAAATACCTACTGAGCATCACTACGTATAAGGCACAGTTCCAGGAAAAGGGTCTCCAGATAAAAATCTCTGGACCACAGACCCAGCATTTTTCATGAGGGGAGAAAGTTGATGAAAAGGACAAGTTAGATATATAGGGTGTTGAACGGTGGTGTGTGCTGACGGGGGGATAAGTCAGGAAGTGTGAGGAGCACATGGGGGCTCCCATGGGGTGCCAGGCAACTTGTTGAGAAGGGGACTTTGAACAAGGACTTGGGGCAGGGAAACTAGCAGTCACCTGGGGGAAGAGTGATCCAGCAGAGACACCAGCAAGGATGAAGGTCAAGAGCATGGCGACAAGTGTGGCTGGCACAAGAGGGAGGAGAGGAGTAGCCGTGAGGCGTGTGGGCCTCTAGGAGGATTAGGCTCTTCCTTCCAGCAAGAGAAGGAGCCACTGGTGGGTCCTGAGCAGATGTGGGGGGTTTTGATTTCGGGGGCCCCTCTGGTTGCTACACTGAGAACCAGACAGGAAGTAAGGGCAGATGAGGGCAGAGTGGAGAGGCCACAGCTAGGGGTCATACAATAGAGCTCAGTTTAATCATCTCTTCCAGAATGTTGCCAGGACTGGACACTAAACTCACTTCTGTATTTTCCAAAGCTATCCTTTCACCTATTTTTTTAAAGATTTATTTATTTATGCATACAAGAACTGGGGTACAGGCCAGAGGTGTGGGGGGGGTGGTGAGAGGATTCACCAGAGACAGAGTGGGGAACAGAACAGGCAGATTGACTGAAGTACACTGCTAAGGAGAGCAGTGGGCGAGTCAGGGGAGGTCTGCTGTGCCATGTGGGTTGGGGATCGAACTCGTGCTGCAGAGGCTGTGGATAGCTTCATAGGTTTCATTTTAACCCCTTGTGCCACCAGAGAGGCCCCTTTCACCTATTTTTGAAAATCAAATCCACATGTATTGCTCACAGGCCTCTGACCCCCTGCCTCTCCCGGTGATTGTCCAAAGTAGCTCCTGTCGATCAAGGTCATCATCACGTTTGCAGGCTGTGTCAGTGCCCTGCCTGGTGACAGAGAGGCTGAAATTCATCTCAGGTCATGAGAACAACATTCACATCTTGACTGTGTTCTTTGCTCAAGCACATGGTTCTAATGGAGAAACAGCAGCGGCGGGAGGGCTCCAACCTGCCTTCCTGCGACATGACACTGGCCTTGTCAGTGATCAGCCTTGTGGACACAGCCTTGCAACAGCGTCCTCGGAGCACGGTGTTGGCAATGCACCGGCTGCTCCAGGCAAGACTTGCCTTCTTGATGATTGTACCAAAGAACCCAGCGTATTCCTCATGGGTCTCACAAGTTGAGGCCCGCCTGTCTTTCACTGTGCTCATGTAATCCTTACCCACTTGTGCCATCCTTTTGTATTTGCCCTTTCATTAAGAGCAGCCTCTAGTATTGCCCATAGAACGGTGACATTGGCTACTATATGCTGGCCACTCTGGCAGGGATTTTACCTGCCCTCATCTGCCCTCACCTGCATCTCACCCCAGCTCCTTTACAGCATGGACACTATATCCCCATTTCACAAATTTAGGTGTCAGAGCCCAGAGAGGTTAAATGACTTATGTAAGGTCACACAGCTAGCAGGTGGCAGAGTCAGGACTGAAATACTGTAGGATCCCAAAGGCACCTTCTTAACCACCGTGCTCTACTATATTCAAATTCATATACGTTATAAGTATGTCAATAGTTTTTTGAGAGCACAGAACTTCTAAAATCTGTGTGCAGATCTTAGGGAGCTTCCTGTGCAGTCACTTTTATTTTTAGATGCTGCCCTCTTTTTTATTTTTTTATAACTCAGGATAATTTGTGACTTTATTGTCAGGGCTTCAGTTTTAAAACCACTTGAAATATATTCTCCTGAGAATACTTTCCCCTGAACTCTTTTTTTTTTTAATTTTTTTTTATAGAGGCATGTTTTATTTATTTATTTGTTTGTTTGTTTGTTTTTGTTTATACAAGCACTGGGTACAGTCAGAAGCACGGGAGGGTGAGAGAATTCACCAGAGCCAGAGCGGGGAGCAGAGCAGGCAGAAGGACCGAAGCACACTGCTGAGGGGAGCAGCGGGTGGCAGGGGGGGTCTGCGCGCCATGTGGGACCCTCCTCCGGTGGCCGGGGAGCAGCTGGGGATCGAACCGGCGCAGCAGAAGCCTCGGGCATCTTCACAACCCAGCGCTCAACTGCTGCGCCACCGGGTAGGCCCTCCCCTGAACTCTTGAAACATGCTTTTTAGAAACCTGGACAAGTCTGATTTTGCCCCTCACCTTTGCTTCCATGAACAAAGGATTCTGGAAGGTCTGTTGTCTGACCAAAACACTCCTTCTTTGTAGGTCGAGTTATGTCCAGAGCAGCCTTGGCCCATTGCTCCTTTGCTTCTGCACTCAGAGGTCAACTGGGAAAGTCTGGAGCCCAGGGTGGGCTCCACCCTCAGCTGAGCTGGGCACCAAGCCAGGTCCATGCGGCAGGCACGGCACGCCAGTCACACCTTGCTCAGGCCTCAGAGCCCATCTCAGCATGGATTAGAAAGCACAGTCCCCGGACTCCCCCAGCCCGGTAGCCCATGTGGTCTCCATCCTACAGTGAATCCCCTCTGCTTCCAGTGCCTTCCACTGCCCTGCGACAGTCGTGACTCAGAGTCCCTCCCACACGCTACAAATTTCCGCGTTCCTCAGGGTTGCCTTTTCAACAGTCCCCAGCCTAGGAACCCAGAGTTGCCCTCTGCTTGTTCACAGAAAGTTCCGATTACACACATACCCCCCCAACACTGGAAAGAGACCTGGTCGTCCTGTGTGTCATTGTCTCGGAGCTTGGATGGAGCCACAATTTGAAAATGGCAGCTTCTTCAGCAACAAAGCAACACACGCGGACTGTAGAAGAGCTAGGAGCCACTCCCTGCCTCCTCGTTGCCGCCCTTGGGGACTTGGAAGGCTGAGCTATCAACCTGTGAGGAGGAGAGGAGGAACCCAGCCTCAGAGAGCAGAGGAGGTCAACGTGGTGTGTCGGGGCATCTCGCAAGACCTCGGGGAGGTCTGCTCTCTCCTGTGCGCTCAGTAATAACTCGAGTTAGCAGCACAGATAGGATGATTATCCCCATTTTATAGGGAAGGAGAGTGAGGCTTGGCAAATTTAAATCACTTGCCCAGTGTCACACAACCAATACGTCTAGGGCCAGAGTTTGAACACAGGGCTTCTAATTTTGAATTCTGTGCTCTGTCCACCAACCCGCACTACCTTCTGCGTAAAATACGAAGATGTGAGCAGTGGCACACCTCGCAGGGGTACCTGATACTAGTTCCAATGGCCAGGAACAGAGGATCAGAAGGAGATGGTACCACTTGCACTAACAAAGATTACAGGAACTGAGTGTGTGGTGTGCAGGAGTAAGTGCCCTTGAACGAACCCCAGGAGTGTGAGAGGGGAGCTGGCTATGTAGAAGCTGAGAAGCATTGGCTGCTGCAAGTGCCTGGCCCAGAGCTCCGGCCTCCCTTGGTGAAATCCCACTGTCGCCCCTGAGGACCCTGCCTTGCAATGACCTCAGCTCACAACTCCTCATTTCATTCACAACTCCTCATTTCACAGTGGGGTGGGGCAGGGGTGGGGAGCCAGAACTCAGGCTGTGGGCTCAGGACAGAGCTTAAGAGTCCCTGAGGGGCTGGTCCTCCTCCTCTGGGCCCTCACTCAGCACCGGTGGTTCAAGATGCGCCTGGAGAACCCCTGGTCCCCGATGAATTGTTGACCCATTTCTCTGCTTATTTGCATTTGTGAAATTTTCTGGAGTGAGAGCACCTTTGAATTAATAAGTTTCTGAACTGGGGCCAAAACTGAGAGAGATGGTGAACTGCTGTGTTAGAGGATCAGAGAACATCACGGCTGCAAGACTCGGGGCTGCATAAGGGAAGTGCCAAGGGAAACGGTGCCAAGACAAGCCTCTCTGCGCCTCCCTAGTACTCAGATGGACACAGACGTGTTTCCCTTAAAGTAAGAAAAATGAAATGAATTCCCAGTGTTCTCATGGGCAACGCAAAGGCTCGTGTGTCTGTCCCTACCCTTCGGTCACAGCTCGAGCTTTCAGCCCATCAAAAGCCACAAAGTTCTTAGAGCTGCGTTGTGCCCCGGTACCCGTTCCACGGGCTTTGCACCTCGAGAGCCACTTAGAGCTCACTGGGCCGGGAAGGACAGCTGTGTGGCCACCACGTGGCCTAGGAGGCACAGGATTTGCCCAAGCGCCTTGGGCACCCCAATCTCCAGTCCTTCTCCTCTTTAATCTGGGGTAGAGATGAGCAACCAGACTGTTCTATTTGTCCTTTACGCCCCTTCCTCAATTCCTCAACTTCTCCGACAGCCCCCAAGCTCACACGTGCACGCACACGTGCCTGCAGAAACACACACAACTTTGTAAATGTCATTTGCAGCTCCATCCAGTCCCCCATTCTACACAACCATCTGCCAGAAGCTATTTTAAGCACCTAATAAAACTGTTTTAGAATGACTCCTGGGGTGTTCTGCCCTTTGCTTCCCCAGGGCAAGAGCAATTGGGCTCCAGATGGAGCTACATGTTGGCACCACGAGAAGAGAAGCAGAAGGAATCAAGCCAGGGACAGCAAGAGAGCCTGGCCATCAGCCCCTGCCCGCACACATACGGCGCTCAGCTTTGACCACAGGGCACCACAGTACAAAGGGAACAGTCAGTGTGGACAGAGGCCTCCCCCTGGATTCAGACCCCTGCTGAGACCCTTGTATCACTGAGGCCTTGGGCTGGCGGTGACACCTACACACTCAAGGCTGCTGCTACCTAACTCGTTGGTTCTCCAGCATGTCTCAGAGCCTTCTGGAGAGAGGTCAGAATATAGGTTGCTGGGCTCAACCCCGAAGTTCCATTTCTGAGTCTGGAGTGCAGCTTGCAAATTTGCATATCGAATGCAGGACCCAAAGTGGTGCCGCTGGTTCAGGGAAGCAGCAACAACCAACTTGCTGTGAGGATTAAGTTGGGGGACACTCCACAGCAGTGGCCCTTTATAAGGTAGCAGCTCATGCATTAAAATTGCTTGGAGAGCTTAGAAAATTCCCAATGTCCGGCACATGACCAATTAAATCAGAATTTCTAGGGGTGAGATACTTTACTACTATTTTTTAAGTTCCCCAGATGACTTCAGTGTTCAGGCAAGGTGGAGCGCCACTGTACTAGAATCTCACTATATGTAAAACACCTTTTATGAGCTCCCAGCTGCCTCTCTTTTTAAACCTGCCCCCTCTTGTCTTTCCCGTGGGTGCCTTCTCCCACTCTGCTTCCCAGCAGAAGGAAATTCAACCTTGGCTTTAGGTTTAACACTGGCCAGTGCTGAGGACCACGCTGTAGATGACAGCTGGTTCATTCATTCACTGGCTTATCCATCCAGACCCTCATTAATCGTCAGCCACCGGCTGTCACTGAATTTATGGGGTACCTGGGGGAGCAGAGGGTAGCACAACCCAGTCCTGTCCACAGGAGTTTGATCCATAGTAAAAAAGATGTAGCATGATTGACTCTTGGGTTTGGAAGAATCTTCCAGCCTCGTCTCCCATAGAAGTTCTCTCCACAGCCACCCAGTCGTCTTGTCCCCGCTTTAATACCTCAAGTGACAGAGAGCTCACTACCGCACCAAGCAGCCTACCTCATTCAACAGTCCTGCTTCTTCAAAATTCTTGCTTAGACTGAACTGAAACTATTGTCTTATGCTTCCCACTCTGAGCTCTAAACCCTGGAAATAACCCACCCCCCAGGCTCCCCTTCCCACAGCACAGGGCTGGGTGATGTGGAGACTCCTCCATGGAACAGGAAAGCACAGTCTGCAAATTGAGAGTGCAGTCCTTAATTGCCACCAAAGCATCAGGAGGACAATACAGGCGTCAGGAGGACAGTACAGGCGTCCTTGTTACCTGAGTGTTGACTGTCCAGTTATTCTTGACAGTAGTCAGCATGCACAAAAGTCCTCAGGATGAACCCCAAATCACCCTCTGACCTGAACTCCTCACTCGTCTGCTCATCCTCATTTAACTGCAGCCTCAGCCAGACCTGGCCTGTCTGCAATCTTTGTCAGTCTCTGCTGATAGTGGGCACCACACAAATCCACTAAGAACCCAAACCAAGTGATATTGTGTCTTGCCACCCCAAATGCACATTTTATTTTTTTTTCCAAATGCACGTTTTAATGAGATTGATGAAATCAATGTTAGAGAAGTGTTTCCATCACCCACAAAGCCACTGGGATAAGGGAGGACCAACTACCATCTGAAGAATGGAAAAGCAACAAGGATCAAGATACCACAAAAGTGATGTGGATGTCAAAAATAAGAGAGTCCCAGGGGAAAGGCAAGAAGTATGCAAGATTCTTGCAAAAGATCCTTTTAAGATGCTGTTGCAAAGTCAAATAAGAATTGAAGAGTGTTTCCCTCCCGCTGGAGGGAGTCTGCTGCTTGGTTAAGAAATCAAGTCTTACCCAATAGAAGAATTTCTATCTTACACTAATAGCACAAGACGGAGATGATCAAGAGTTAGATTAAGGGGAACAGAGATAAAAAGTCCGGAAGAGGAGACCCAACGACTAGAAAGATTCATGAAGCCTTCGCCCAGATGGAGGAACTTGGCTTCTTATTGAAAAGGACATATGCACGTCAGCCCCACCCCTTCCGTACTGCTTCCTTATGGTGCCCAAAAGGCAAAAGCTTAGGAAAACCTTGTACATACGCCCTGCCCAGCACACCGAGCAGCTCACCTGCGGCCACCATGGTCAAGATCCCAGGAACACAGACTCCAAGGACCATGCCAGTCAAGGAGGGCCAGGGTCGGGTCCCCCACACACAAGATGGTGCAAAGGGGCATGTCTGAGAAACCACTCGAGTCCCTGGGTGACCTCAGTCCTGTCCACCCGGGTGCTGCCAGCAGGTCCATGCCTTAGCTCCCAGTGGCTGCTTTAGCCAGCGGGCCATAAGGAAAGGCAACATCACATTAGGCACAAGGTAAATCGGGGGGCCTTCCCCTCCATGCTGACCTTCCCCCATATGGGCAAAAGGACTTCCTACCCATCATCCCATCCACCCCCGCCTCCTGCTGGACCCGTTGTCCTGGAGACACAGAGACATACCTACATGCATGTGGGACCAAAAGCAACATCAGCCTCTCAGCCTCCCCATTAGTTTACAGAGAAGAAACAGGCTAAGGTGAATTCAGAGGGAAAGTTGTGAATATGTGCACAGGGGGAGAGATGGTGTACTGAGCAGTGAGGGGAGATGGCGGCTGGGGTCTTGGCCATTTGAGTACCAACTAGGTGCCCAGCAGCACCTCCTCCCCCACCTCCAGCTGCCTCTCAGTCCTCACCCGTCCCCAGGGGGAAAAGGGGGTGCCGGGAATCCAGTGCCTGTACCAAGGGCAGCTCAGGCTGCAGGGGAGGATGGGACATGACCTCTCATTTCCTTCTGCCCTCTGAAAGGGGATGCTACTAATACCCCACCATGCGTCCTGGCCCCTGCTCTGCTTTTTAAACATTGTGAGTTATTTGATTTCTTCATTTGTGTGTGTGTGTGTGGTTAAAAACACAACCTACATTTTACCATCACAATCATTTCTAAGTGTGCAATTCAGAGACATTAAAGACATTCACGTCACCGTGCAAGCAGTTTCCAGAACGTCTTCACCCTGCAAAACTGGAGCTCTGAGCCCACTCCCCCTGCAGCCCTGGCCAACCACCATTCTGCGCCCTGTTTCTATAAATTTGACTTTTCTGAATACTTCAAATAAGTGGAACTACACACACAGTCTTCTTGGGACTGGCTTATTTCATTTAGCTTCATATCCTCAAGGCTTGCCTACTGCAGCAGCACAGGTTGGCATCTCCCTCCTTTTTAAGGCTGAATTATATTCCATTTCCTGTATAGACATTTTGCTCATTCACTCACCTATTGATGGACATTTGTGTTGCCTCCACCTCTTGGCCACTGGGAATTGTGCTGCTCTGGACACGGATATACAACTGCCTCTTGGAGATCCTGCTTTCAGTTCTTTTGGGTGTTACCCAGAAGTGGGATTGCTGGATGAGATGGTAATTCTATTTTTAATGTTTTTGAGGAAGCACCATCCTGTTTTCTGCAGCTGCTGCACCATTTTACATTCTCCCCAACAACGAATAAGTGTTCCACTTCTCCACCCTGCTTTGCTTTTAAGGTGTCATTGAGAAGAGAGGTTCCCAGCACCTCAACTTAACATGAGAACCCATGTTAAGAAGGGTTCTGGCCTCAGTCTGGTTCAAGTGACCACAGTCTGGCGCTTCCCTGCCTTCTACTCAGAGACCCCATATCCATTCTGGGGGACCTAAAGGCCATGACTCAGCCCTCCACCCCACAGGAGCCCTGCCCCACAAGGCCTAGGAGGAACAAAGAAAAGGAGGACTCCCAAGGTAACAGTGAAACAAGCGCCGGAGAGTAATGGAGCTGAAATAGCCACTGTCACCAGGGGGCGCTTCAGCAAGGAGACGGATCTGGGGCAAGGACAATAGTGGGCCGTGGTGCCTTCCTAAACTGGCTCAGGGGGGCCCAGAGGCCAAAGCACAAGGCAAGGGGAAGGTGGGGGGAGAGGCTGACTGGGAAGAACAGGCCATCAACCCTCCCCTGGGCCAGCCTCTAATCTACCTCCCTGGTTCCATCCCTCCATGGCGGGGGATCAGCAGCCAAAAGGCTCATCTGAAATTCAAATCCAGTGTTATCACTTCCCTGTTTAAAATGTTTCAAGATTCCCTACTACCCTCAGACTAAACTCCTCGACACATCAACTCCTTGACATATAATCACAGCCCTTGGAGCCCCAGCCCTGCCTACCTCTCCGTGCATCTGCTGTGTCACTTCCTCCTACTCTGAGATCCAGCCACACAAATATGCTTCAGTTGCTAGAACATATCACACAGTCTGTCTCTGTTGGGCCTTTGTACACAGTGTTCTTTCAGCTTGGAACATTCTCCCCCACAACGCCCTCCTTCCTCTCTTCATCTATCTACTTCTTTCCATCCTTTGGGGTTCAGCCTAAACGGTGCTTCCTCCAGGAAGGCTTCCATGACCTCTCTGATTCTCAGACAGGGCTTCATCTCAGTTACCCAGGGGACCATCATTGGACCCTCACTTAGTGTTTTCACTAATAAATGGCCTGTGTCCCAAAGACACAAGAGCGGAGCAGATCTGTCTCACTTTTTAGCCCCAGCGCCTAGAACACAGCCTGGCTCCGCGTAGGTGTTCATCACAAGTTTTTTGATGAGTGAGTGAATGCGTGAAAGCCTGAATTATGAGGCTGATGAGACACGGGAAGAGTGGGGAGGCCGGCCGACACCCACTTTCTTTTCACTCCCATAACCATAAAGTGCTCTTGTGTGCAAACTCTGATCAAGGTAAAACTTAGCCAGACCTTTTGCTGATCTTTTCTTCTGGCCTTTGATGTCTCCCCAAAGTTATGGGGAAGCGAGGGTAGGCAAAAAGGGGGAGAGAGCCCAGGCAAGTGAAACATAAGCCCTGGAGTTCCTTCGTAAACTCTTCTGAAGTTTCCTGACTATCAAGGGCTGGATTTTTCTGTCTCCTGGCCAGAGACACTGAGGAATGAAGAGTTTAGGGTCTCTTCCAGGCTTGCCTGGTTCCCCACTTCTTCCCAGTGATCACACCCTGCCCTTCAGCCCCACCACTGTCCCCCACCCCATGCCAGGAGCAGCTGTGATCTATGGTCAGTAGCCCAGGAGCCAGCCTGAGTGGGGGGCCAGAGCCAGTGCGACAGTGATGAATGGCTCAGAGTTGGGCTGTAATTGACCATTCCCCACGGAGCACAGGGCCTTCAGCATCCCAAATCTTTTACCTGCAGCTGATAAACAGCAAGTCCCTGAACTGTGAACATTCCAAAGGGAAGAGCAATGGGGAGTTGGGGGAGAGCCTTGCAGAGGGCATCCGTCTGGAGGCACCAGTGTGCTCCCAGGAGCACCTTGCACTTCTGGGACACAAAGCCGAAGGGAATGTTGTGTAAATATTACATCATCATCACTCTCACTAACAACAACGTGCAGAAACCCAGAGCACTCCCAAAGCCTTCGGTCATCCCCAAGGGTGGGGCAGCGGGTCTCCCTCCAGTGATGCCTGCTAGTCTCAGGCATCTCCTGAGATACAGGTGCTTTGTACACCTTATCTCCCATTCTCCCAGCAGTCCAGGAGAGAGAGTTTTAACCTCATTTTACAGACACAAGAAAACAGAGGTCAGAAAGTTTATGACTTTACCAATATGACATCCAGGATCCAAACCAGAGTGTGACCAGAGGCCATGCCCTTTCTGCTCTCCAGAACCACCCTCTCATGTGGCATACAGGTCAGATGAAACCCTTTGCCACATGGCTAGTAAGAGCAAGGTCCTGTTGAAGCCCAAGACACCTGCCCTAGACCTAGATGCCGGCTGGGCTCATCCCAACGTGGGGGCCACCCTCTGGCACTGATGGGCTGGTGCCAGGGGACCGACGACCTCCCCTGGCATGGTTGGTGCAGAGAAGTCCCAGTGCCCTGGGTCCTGGGTCCTGTGTGCCCTTGGGCTGGGCCAGGCTTGGAAACCCAAGTCCATCCTGCTCTGGGAGCCTGGTAAACCCCTCCCTGCCATAGCGGACAGGGCTGGGGTGAGAGGGTGATGACTTTCAAGGATTTGCTGTGAGTCAAATCCTCTCTTGTCAAAGGACAAGAGCCTCCTAATGACACAGTTCTCAGCCGAGGGCCTGGCCAGGCCTAGACATTGTTCTCAGTCCAGCTTCTGCTCCCCAGAGCCAGACTTGCCTAGAAGCCTGGTCCCTCAAAGAAACACAGGCGCCCACTTACACAGGTTCTGGGTTTCTCCTGTCCTGACCAGCATCACATCGTGTCTTGTCCTCAGAATCCTGCCTCCACAACAGTCATTAAAGTGGACAATTCTGAGCTGCAAGCTGGAGTGGGGAAAGGTAAGTGAGCAACTCACCCGTGCTTGAGCCAGCTTGGCAGCACATACCCCCATAGTGATCCTTGTGGGCATAAAACCTCATTTGTAAACACCTGGCCATCTACAGACCCTTTTCATATGGGAGGAGTAAGGATCAGAGAGGTTAGGCTATTTACCTAAAGTCACACAGCAGGACCTTGAATCTAGGCCTCACTCTGCTACCACATGTAAAATTGCTTCTCTGTTGACAAAGCAGCAGGCATTTCTCTGATTACAGGCAAACGCCAGGCTGCAGAGCATGAGACTACAGGGACACAAATCCCTGTGATGAGAGAACAGAGGGAGGGCTCCCCTTTGTCCCCCTCCAGAAGGAGAGGCCCTGCAGCCACATGTTCCAAAAGGGTCTCTGCGGTTTTGTTTCCTCAGACACCCTCCTTGCTCCTGTCAACAGCTGGGTCCTTGGAGGAGGGGAACTGACAGCACCCAGGCAGCAGGACAGAGCAAGGGGGTGGGTGAAGAGAGCAGGGCCCCACGTCACCTTTCCTCTTAGGGACACTCAAGGGGCAGAGGCAGCCCCAGACCTCTAGCCCGCATTCTCCTGTCTGTCAGGAGCCATATTAAATATTAATTAGGAGGCAGAGCCTGAGAGGACAGCGGGGCGCAGGGAAGCTCCAGTGTGCCCTCTCCCTGCTGCCTCTCAGCCCGGGCCTGAGCACCCGGGGCTCCACAGCAGCTCCTGACTTACCTTTGTGCACTGGGCAGAGAGCAGCAGGGGCCGGGCCTCTCCCACGCGGGGCACCGCTCGGCTGGATGGTTGTGCCAGGGCAACAGGATTCAGTCACGCCTGTAGGGAGAAGGGGAAGGCCCAGGCCAAGCAGGCGTCCAACAGCTGTTCCAGAAGATTACCCATCAAACGCACACACCCCCTCAGGCACATGTGTGTACACAGAGCCCACAGCTCTCCTCCAAAAGGGATAGTTATCAGCACCACTCCACAAACCAGAAGCAGCCTCCCACAGCTCCCACACAAACACAGCTCCGCCTCTCCTCACCACCTAGACCAGACTCACAGCTGGTTCAGCCAGACCCAGGGGAGCCCGCTGTCCCTGCCCTCATATTATTTCCTGCTTTGTGCTAAGTTCCACAGTCACTCAGCCAAACAGCCCGGAGCACTGAAAGAATCTCTCTTGCCACAGCAGCTAATGCGAGCTGAGATAACACTGTAGAGTCCAGACAGGAGGCAATGGTCTCCAAACCCTGCCCCTGCTGGACGTCACCTGGCGCTGCCTGAGAGCCGCGTGCTCAGAGCCTTGGTGAACTTGAGTTTCCTCAAAAGGGCACCCAGCGGCGTCCACCTGAGACCCTCCCACATTTGCAGCCCGTGAGCCACCTTCGGACCACATGGGAGAATTGTGGCCTCGGAGGTGCGAGAGAGGACACTGTAGACAGTGCTTAGGCCTCTCAGGCCCATGGGTGTCATGTGGACATGAGAATGCATTCCAGGGCCAGGTGCTGTGGGGGAGCTCAAGGCCCAGGTGAGCGCTGTCACAGCCCACACCCGTGGGGTTTGCAGCTCAGCTTCCGAGTCACATACACCTGGCTTCTGTCCCTGACTCTGTCACTTGTTAATTGTGTGACTCGGAGGATGTTACTTGAAACTGTTTCTCCACTGCTCCATGAGCTTAATAATTACCTCCCTGGGTTCTGAGGCTTATAGGAGGGTAACGCACCTCACAATGGTGAGCTCTTGATACCTTTGCTAGAACTATTATTATATCTAACAACAGGCAGAAGCTGGGTGTTGGGGGTGCCAGAAGGAGTGTCTCACAATAGTTGGTGCTGGGAGAGATCATCTCGGAGAACCCTCCCAGGTTGAACTAATCTATTCTTTCATTTTTTTTTTTCCTTCTTCTTCTCTTTTCTTTTTCATTCAAGAAATGAAACCACTCTGTGACAGGAACTTGGCTAACCCAAATTAAGCAAGGAATCAGAGCTCCCTCACACTCCTCCCTCCTCTTGAAGAACTTTTATTTATTTATTTTTTTATAGAGGCATGTTTTTATTTATTTATTTGTTTTGTTTGTTTGTTTTGTTTTTTGTTTTATACATGCACTGGGTACAGTCAGAAGAGCGGGAGGGTGAGAGAATTCACCAGAGCCAGAGCGGGGAGCAGAGCAGGCAGAAGGACCAAAGTACACTGCTGAGGGGAGCAGCAGGCAGCAGGAGAAGTCTGCACGCCATGCAGGACCCTCCTCCGGTGGCCGGGGAGCAGCCAGGGATCAAACCGGCGCCGCAGAGGTCGCCGGCAGCTTCGCAACCCAGCGCTCAACCGCTGCGCCACCGGGGAGGCCCTTGAAGAACTTTTAAATCATTCTTTGCTCTAAAGCCCCCACCCACAAGCTGATCAGAAGGAAAGATGAGACGTCATTCTGTCTCTGGCAGGCATGCACACGCCCTAACACACTGTTCCCTTCATGGACACACCACTGAGTTCTGCCCATGTTCCAAGACCTGGCTATTCATTCATTCATTCATCCCTGGAGCCAGCTCTAGCTCCTGCACCGCCTCAAAGGCTGTCTCTGGATCCTCTGGATGACTGGGCCATGAAGCAAAGCCTGTCTGCACAGGCCTAGTTCCATTCCAGGCGTTTATTCCTTAGGCCAACCCACCAACTGCCATCATTATAGACGTGACCTTCATTGGCACGGACCCTCATTCCATTAGGAATAAGTATCTGTGCCAAGAGAACAAATCATAACCCCTCTGAGTTAGCCATGCTGGCCTTTACAGCTGACTGGCCCCCCGGGTTATGGTACCATGGAGCGCAGCTCTGTTTCTCTACCTTTGGAGTGTTGGGACTCACCATGGCAGCAAGCAGGTTTTCTTGGTGAGGCGATGTGGTGAGGCCTTGCCAAGCCCTCACCTGAGAACAGTGGTCACTCTGTCCATACATCCACCGGGCAAGCCCTGGTGTTGCTGAGGAAACAAAATAACAAGCTTCCCCGAAGCAGACCATCTTGTCTACTTGATTTCCAACAGGAATATGTTCTCCTATCTGTGCCCTTTTCCAGAGGCCAGCCACATATATTTTTTCTAGACTTCTTGTCATGTTAACTCTTACCCTTCCATTGGTCCAGAACTGTTAGCACAAGATTTAGTGAGAGCCTCACCTCAAGCCATCACTCCTTCCCCGCCACCCCCCAGGAAGTCACGGAGTCCCTGTGCTGTGAGGGAGGGTTCTGGCCTCCACTTCGGCGGCTCTGCTGAGTGAGCTGTATTTCCAGAGTGTTTTACTCTGTGCAGGTATCAACATATCATGAAGAGTTTGCATGGAAAACAAATACTTGGAAACTAAACAATACACTTCTAAACCATCCATGGGTCATAGAAAAGGAAAATAGAGGGTTTTTTTTTTTAAAGATTATGTAAGTATTGCAATCACATTGGTTTTCAGCACTGTATTTGATTCAGGAGAACAGTCACCTTTCCTCAGAAGTGTATCACCCTGCCACATCCACCATCAGAGCACCCACATTCTCCACCATCTACCACTGGGGCTCCCTCCCCCTTTGTTTCTACCCTCCTAGTAACTCTGCAGTCACATTTCTAGGATTTGTTTTTTGAATTGAATGAAAATAAAAAAAACATAGCAAATTAAAATCACTGAAGTGCTGCTAAAGCAATACTTGGCGAGGGGATTTGTAGCACTAAACATGTAGCTTCCAAAAGAAGAAAGGCTTCAGACCCACTTGCCCAGCTTACTTCCACCAATGCCCTGCTGTCGTGATCCATTTGGATCTGCCTCATAAGAGTGCAGTGCGCTGAGGGCTATACACATTTCTTGAGTTTCCCAAATCTAATGCAAAATCTGGTATCCCGAAGACCTCCAGAAACACAACCCGATTTGATAAAAATTCTGCCCTCACTGATTTTTCTATCACAGGAGCTAGAAGACTACCCTCTGGACCTTGGCCTTCTATTGTATTCCACATGAAAATTCTGGCTCAATAACAGGAGCCAGGAAGTCTCTGATGGGTGTGGGCCCATTTCCAAGCCCAATCTATGAGTGGAGACAGCTAGACACACTGACCTGTGCAAGTCCAAGCTCTTTCCCACCACGGGGCCTTTGCAGGTGCTATTTCCTCTTCCCCTACCCTATTCCTCATATGTCTTAACATTTTGCTTTTAGCACAAAAATCCCCAAAAAGTTCTTCTGTGATATAAAGCATACCTGACATTTCAACATGCCCTTTACCTATAACACTTTCTGTTGGTATCATGACTCAGATTCCACTTTTGCTAACTGTGCCTCCCCTAACGGACACAGCCCTGGCAAAACTGACAGTCAAGGTGTCCTGGTCTCCACTGGCCAAAGAGTGGGGATCGTCTGTCCCTGGATTGTGAATCCTGAGCACAGTTCACAGAGGCTGTTGGGAGTGTCTGTCCAAAGACCACCCCCTAGTTCCTGTGCCTGCTCTCCTTTTTCTTTTATCTTTTGCTTTTGATCCTGTGAATTCCCCTTATCTTTCCTGAAGTCTCTTTTTGCTGAGTCAGTTTCTATTGCTTGCAATAAAGATCTCTGATTAGTCATTATCTTTTTATTCTTTTATAGCATTGTTTTAGATCCAAAATGATTTATTTTAATGAGTTGGCATGTGACCGACCATCTGTCTGCATCACTAGAATGTAAGCTCTGTGTTACAGGGGCCTTTCCTGTGCTGCTCACACTGGCCCCCAGCACTGGCCCAAGGCTGGCGTGCAGCAAGGGCTTGGGAGGCAGCAGCTCCACACTGTGGCCTGGGCCTCGCTGGGAGGCCCACTTCCCAGGAGCCTGCTCTGAGAAAGAGGGGAGGAGAGAGAGATCTTGCTGGAACTAGTGAGCAAGCATCCAAATTTCCCCAGGAGGGCGACTCTAACTTTGGATTCCAAGCAACAGATTCCAAGACCAGATCTCTCCTCCCCTCCCCCTTTGATCTCTACCAATCCTTTGTAAATCTCGAGCAGTGTCTTGTAAATCTTTAATTACAAGAAAATTGCAACCCAACCAGGGAACACACGAACGGTGTTGATAAATATTTAAAATTGCTACAGCAGCAGATCTGAAGGGATTAAGAAAAGATATATTGGAGTGACAGTTATTAAACACTAAATCCCAGTAAATGTTACAGAGCAGATAAATAATGCAGACTCCTGACAGCCACTGTGTTGCTGACAAGACTGGAGAGATATCTGCTGCAGGACATGCAGTCTGGGGAGAGAGGGCCGAGAGCCTGTGGCAGAAGTTCCGGGAAGGAGAGCAGAAACGCACTCAGGCCTCCCTCACTCTCCCTCAGCGCCCCTGCGTCCAGGCTGCTGGGCAAGAAGACCCGCACTATGTGGGAAGGAGGGAAGGCTCCCAGCAGGAGGTGGTGCTTGGGCAATTTGCTGTAAGCTTCATTTACTTACCATAACAAGCCAAGGCACCCTCGCCTCCCCCAGCCCTGGCCATTAGGATTGCAGAGATGAGCGTGTCCAAGGTCACAATGACAGCGGCTGAGTGCAATCAGAACCAGAGACTGTGTGACCCTAAAGCCAGCACGTACTATGACCCTCAAGTTCCTCCCAGGGTCCCAGCCAGCCACCTGCCTATGCTGAAGAAAAATGGGAAAATCTCTTCCCCTAAGAACAGTGAGAGAAGGTTATTTTGTTCATTTGTTTGAGATTTACATTCAGTTAAGTGCACTGCTCAATACGCTTAGACAAATGTATCTGCCCATGCAGCCAACATCTAAATCAAGGTGGAGAGAATCCCCATGACCCCAGAGCGCCCCACTAGAGGCCCCCACGGATCTAGTTTTTGTCACCACAGATTTTCTTGCCAGTTATTGAACTTCGTTTAGATGGGCTTAAACATGTTAATGGCTTTTCCCCTTAACATAATAGGAGGTTTTAAAAAGGGACCTTTGTAAGAAGTTAAGGGCAGTCCCTCAGAAATACCCGTACAATGAAGTGACATCTCACCACATTCTGAGTGAAACTGGAGCTGAAAAGGTGAGATTGGCCTGTGCTGTCCAGGCCACCCAAAACCTAGTTCCATGGCTTGCTTGCCCCAATACTCCCGAGGGCAGGTGTTAACCACAGAAGCTTGGGGCCCAGGTTCCCAACATCCTGGATCTGGGAACCCCTGGCCTCTCTGGGCCACTTCAAGGTGTGAGTGCCTGTGGAGAATATGGCTTTGGGCCACCTGCTTTCCTGCCCCCAGAGCCTCACAAGTCACCCCAGCCTCATGGGCAGGAAAGGCCTGTTCCTACTCTAACAGGGTCATGCCCAGAAAAAGGGGAGGTTCCAGGTTCCCTGCCCCACCCACAGGAGGGTGGAGCTAAGCAAGGAGGAGAAGCTGGAGAGGAGACTGGGGAAGGAAGGAAGCAGGACAGGGAGCCAGAAGGAGACCTGCAGGAGGCACAAGGAGCAGAGACACGTGAAGAAACTGCTCTCGCCTTTTGGTCCTGAACTGGGTGAAACAGACGTGGGTGAGACACCCGTGGGGAGGTTCACAATGGCAGCTTTTATCTTGGTTTTGATTTTATTCTTTTCCTCCCAGACTTGTCTGGCTGTTTCTGACCCTTTTCCATGGGTTCCCACTGGAAGATGCTTTAGACTTGTGTCAGGCTTTCGGGCCTTGCTCTGGACCAATTCCATTTGGCTGGACTTTCACCCATGAATAACTTTGGGTGCTTGATTTAGAAACTATGTTGTCTTTTCTGTATTGCACATTAATTATATTAAAGTTCCTTTCCATTAAAGGTCTATATGTTTTGTCTTGATGCGGGGGGTGGCAGAACTTATTTAGAGCAGGCAGGTTTGGGGATGCTGGGGTGCCCCTCTCCCTGCCCTGTAACACTGCCTGGACCCAAACTCCTCCCTGTGATCCTGACTGTTCCATGCTTGCCACGCCTTACTCCTGTCTTCAGAAGCAGGAGCCCAGACTGATTCAGGGAGGCCCACCCTCTCCCCAAAGTTGTGGACTAAGAACCCTCAATGGTGGTGGCTTCAGGGGCCGTCTGGCTTCCCGTCAGCTGAGGCCTGCAGGTGCTCTGGGCCTCTCATGTCTATCAAAGTTGTGTTCCCTTTCTGGGGACCCATCAAGCCACTGTTGCCCACATGGAAAGTGCCTCTCTTCTCCTTAAAGAGCACTGAACTGGCGCGAATGAGTCAGCTCTGGGACCCAGACCCAGGAGGCAGGGTACACTCTCCAGGTGTTCCCAGCAAGGAGCAGCACCTTCCTGGAGGCTCCTCAATGATATTTTCACCATCTGGGAAAATTATTTTAATACGTTGCAACTGGATAGCAAAATTTCTGGACATAGGAGGAGTGGGGAAGATGGGGGTATTCCCAAGTGTCTGCAGCCAGGACTGGGTCAGATGTGAGCATGGGGGCAACAAGTTTGGGACCCTCTCGACATTCCAGTGCCTTCACCCAGATGGCCTGTAGCTGAGCCGAAGCTGCTGGGAATGACTGATTGAATTTTTTAATTGATATCCTAGACGTCTTGGTGGTAATTATGTGCGGCTCAGCTGTCTCTACGCCAGGCAGCTCCAGGCAGCTCCAGCTCGTACTACTGTTCCCTGCGGCATCCTCCACCACACCCCTCAGGGACTCCAGCTTCATCCCACCCATTAGCTGCCAGTGTAGCTCAGCCAGGAAGGAAGGAGGGGCTGGGGCAGAATAGTGTGTTAGTGTCCCCTTCCTGTCTGTCAGTCAGTCAACACTTAAGGAAGCCTCAGAAGCAAGTGTCTATTTCATTCATTCTGATATTTAACCTCCTGATCGCTACACCATCCCTCTGATGTAGTCAGTCATTCAGCAGGGCCCAATGCGCTTGAAAGGCACCCAGTGCTGTAAGGAACACTGCCAAATTTTCTGGGTTTGAACCCCAGCTCTGTCACTTACTAGCTCTGTGATCTGGGGCAACTGTGCCCTAGATACCTCATCTGTGAACTGGAAATAAACAAGTTCTCATGGAGTTATTGCAGAGAGCAGATGAATTAATCATAGACCCTGCCTAGGAGCTCACAGCACTATAGATGTACTTGCCGTTAAAATAATGATTGTTATGAGGTGCAAACAGGGCCAGACTGGAGAGTAACAGTGACCAGGAAATTCCTCTGCCAGGGGCCTATATGTCAGCAGGGGGCCTGGTTTATCACTCTGCAATGGAAGGACATAGAAACGCCCAGGTCTGGGAAAGGTAGGAGGAAGGGGGAGCGGAGGGGAGGAGGAGGGGAGGGAAGGGGGAGGAGGTGGGGAGAGGGAAGGGAAGAGGGAAGGGAGGAGACCCTCTCCACCCCAGCTGGCTGAGAAGTCAGGGGGGTGCCCTGAGGAGGTGTGGGGTAGAGTTTCAGGGGATGAGGGGATTCTACTGGGCTAACACTTGGGGGAGAAGGGCATAGCAGGTTAGGTATGAAGGGGGAGGAGCCTGGCCCTGGAGGGACTGAAAGGCCTGTGTGAACAACGTTCACAGAACCCCTCAAAGCCCAGATGTGGGGGAGTCAGGTGGCATGGGTGAGTCATGGAAGTAGGTACAACAGCAGTGACCCCCTAAAAGAAGGAGATGATGAGCTGAACGCCACTAAAATTAAAAATATCCACGCTGTGAAAGACCCTCTCAAGAGATTGAGAAGATAATCCCCAGCAGGGAAAAACAGTTGCCAAAGACATACCTGATAAAGGATCTTTATCCAAAATATACAAAATCTCTTAAAATTCAACAATAAGAAAAACAACCCTCAGCCTCCCCAGTGGCACAGCGGGTTGAGCGCAGCGCTGTGAAGCTGTCCGCAGCCTCTGCAGCGCGGGTCGATTCCCGGCCAGCGAGGGAGATACCCACATGGCACAGCAGACCTCTCCTGACTTGCCCGCTGCTCCCCTCCGCAGTATATTTCAGTAGATCCCCCTGTTCTGTTCCCCACTCTGTCTCTGGTGAATCCTCTTACTCCCTGCGCCTCTGGCCTGTACCCAGCTCTTGTATGCATAATTAAATAAATCTTTAAAAAAAAAAAGTTAAGTCCACACAAAACCTGCACATGGAGGGCAGTTTTACCCACGATTGCCAGAGCCTGGAAGCAAAGGAGAGGTCCCTCTGTAGGTAAATGGATAAATTATTTATCCAGACAGAGGGGTGTTATTCATGGATAAAAAGAGCTATCAAGTCACAAAAGCCAAAGAGGAACCTTAAATGCATGTTACTAAGTGACAGAAGCCAATCTGAAAAGGTTCCACACGGGCAATTCCAGCTTTCTGGAAAAGGCAAAACTATGGAGTCAGTAAATAAGGCTAGCTCCCAGGGGCAGGGCCCTGAGGGCTCAGGGAGGTGGTGCTATTCTGTAGGTGGTGGGTCCGTGTCACTGGACTTAGTCCAGCCCACAGACATCCACCAAGAGCGAGCCCAGCTGCTAACCGAGTCCCAGGCTGAAACTCTCCGTTAGAGCAGGTCCGCCACCGCGACCAAGGTCGCCCTCTGGTGGGCACGCAAGAGGCTGTGCGGGGCGCGGCCAGGGTGTCTGTGGGAAATACCTGTACATCCTTTCGACTTTTCAATGAACTTAAACTGTTCCAAAAAATAAATGTCTAGGGCCTCCCTGGTGGCGCAGGGGGTTAAGCACCGCACAATGAAGCAAATCTGCAGCCTCTGCAGCACGAGTTCAATCCCTGGCCAGCCAAGGAGCAATCCACATGGCGCAGCAGACCTCCCCTGTCTGGCCCGCTGCTCCCCTCAGCAGTGCATTTCAGTCAGTCTGCCTGTTCTGTTCCCCACTCTGTCTGGTGAGTCCTCTCACACACATACACACCCGCATCTCTGACCTGTACCCCAGCTCTTGTATGCATAAATAAATCTTTTTTTTAAATAAATGTCTATTTGGAAAAAAAAAGAAAGAAATATAGAGTCACCCCAGGCAGTAAAGGCAGGGAGGGAGAGGAGGAGACCTGGGGTGAGGCCGGGCCAGGGGGTGAGGGGTGGCACCCCGGTTGACCCCAGGTTCTGGGGGTCTGCTGAGTAACTCCCAGGGTGTGTATCGAGGTCATTTACTGTCTCGGACACACGCAGTTTGGGAAGCATGAGACACAGCCAGGTGGGGTCCAGCAGACGTTTAAACTCATGGCTCTACAGTTCAGGGATGGGGTGCAGATATGGAGGTGTTCAGGCGAGGGGAGAGGCTGCCAAGAAAACTCAGAGAGATAAGACAACGGTCACCTGGAGGCTGCAAGGATTACAGGGCCCTTCCTCTGCAGCAGCCCAGCCCCCCACCACTTGCTGGCTTGTGGCTTCACATATTTACTTTACCCAAACCTCAGTTGCCTCGTGTGTGTAATGAGGACAATAGTGAAACAATCGTGCTTAAATAAAATAATACATATAGAGACCCTGGGACATAAAAGAAATCTCTATAAATGTAAACTTTGTCTTCTAGGATCAATAAAACTGCAGCTTCTCAGCCAGGACTGGAAACAGCTGGCCCAGCGGGGGTCCCTGGGTCTCACAGCCATGACCCTCCCTCCCCAGGCTTCAGGTCCTTCCTGGGAGCCCAGAAAACTGGTGCCCAGACAGATTTGTCTAAGAATCTTCCAACAGGGTAGGTCAAGAATGAGTCTGCAGGGCCTCCCTGGTGGCGCAGCGGTTGGGCGCTGGGTTGTGAAGCTGCCCGCAGCCACTGCAGCACCAGTTCGATGCCCAGGCGCCGGGTGAGGGTCCCAAATGGTGCGCAGACCTCTCCTGCCACCCGCTGCTCCCCTCAGCAGTGTACTTCGGTCCTTCTGCCCACTCTGGCTCTGGTGAATTCTCTCACTCTCCGGAGCTTCTGACTGTAACCAGTGCTTGTATAAATAAATAAATAAATATTAAATTTAAAAAAAAAAAAATGAGTCTGCAGTTAAATCATGGAGGTTGGAAAAACAGGACAGTTCCTTTTTAGCCTTGGCCCCCGAAGTCCCAGCAGACAGGTGTAATTGCCCCCAGATGAGGAAACCAGGCCAGTGGCCCAGCCCGACCGCTGCCACTACCAGAGCTGCCAGCCGGGCTCCGTGTCCAGCGGTCACAAGTCACTCCTGGAGCCACGCTGTCTGGGGCAGGGACAGGTTAGGTCTTGGGGAGGTGCTTCTGGGAGACCATCAGAAGGGTCTAGACCCCCACAGGGAATAGGTCTCCCCTCGAGTTCTGACACTTCCAAGCCCTGGGGTCTTGGCTGCACCCTCTCCCGGCCTCCCCCTCCTCACTTGTAGAATGAAGCAGCTCCCTGGGCCTCTCCTCCTTCTCCCTGTCTTGGGGGTGGGGGACTGGAAGGGGTGGGGGGAGTGGGGGGCGGGGGGACTCCCAGGTATTCATCAGGGAAGGGGGAATCTAAAGCCAAATCTCAGGCTGGGATTTGAAAGACCCAAATCTCAGGGTCTTTCACAGGACACAGGCCCCAGGAATGCCCACTGGTCCTGCTCCCTTCATGCCCGCTCCCCATCTGTGCATCCACCCTGGTTGTCAGCGCTGCAGCTGTTGGAGGGGCTGGCAGGGAAAGGCTGTCCTCACACAGCCTTGCCCATACCTAGTTAGCGTGCTGGCCCGCTGCCCTGGCTCTGCCCAGCATCTCCCTCCTCCCTGCACCCCAGCCTCAACCACAGGAGCCTAACAGATTCTCTGGGAGCCCCTGCAGCTGGGCCCTTTCTTGGGGCCAGGGTGCCTTCTAGGCCGGCGCCTCAGAGGGAAGGCGACTGGGACCTCTGCTTCTGGGGCTCCTCTTGGTCCTGCTGGTCCTTTGGCCACTCTTGGCGCAGAAGTGGGAGACACAGACACAGTTTTACAGACACATCAAGGGTGACGCGGGAGGTTCAAGGGCTTGCTTGAATTCACACCAAGCAGGAGACGCAGCTAGTCCTGCAGTGCCTGATGGCACTTGGCACGGTCCCGTCCCCCCATGCTCCCCATCGCCAGTGTTCAGTATGGTGACAGGGGTGTGGGGGGTCAGTTTGCTCTGTGCATTCAGGGAGAGCTCCAATTTCAAAATGGGCCTGTGTGGGAGTGGAGAGCGATAAAGGGGAGAAGGTGAATCAAGAGCACAACTTCTCCCCAAGAAAGGAGGCTCCTGAAACCATGACCCCTCCACCCCTCATTTCCCCCACCCCATCCCTTCTCACCCTCCCCTCCACCCCCCACTGCCTCCACCAGCCAGCACCCAGTCCCCAGGCAGCACCCCCTTGGATTGAATCTTAAGTAAGACAGCACTCACTGGGGTGAGGGGGCATCTACTCTCAACCCGCATGTGACTGCCCCTCCCACACAGCTGACTCAAATCCAACTCGCTCTCCAGGGGAAGCAAAAGCAGGAAAAGATTTGGAAAACCACAAAAAATAGATGGGGAAAGAGGACAGTTGGGAGCAGGAGGGCTTAAAAGGAACACGGGCCATGGAGAGCACTGGGGTCCAGCCTAGCTGGGACTCCTCGCCCCTAGTCTCAGTGACAAGACAGCAGGTGTCCTTAGCTCAGGTCACTGCAGTGAGCCCCCTGCCTCTGTGCTTCCTGGTTGTCCTTAGTGGGCTTCTGTTGCTTGCATCAAGTCTAAAATAAGAATGTCCCATAGGAGAGCTGTTCAGTGGAAGTGTTATGGAGCAGCCCCGATATTAAACGGGTTCCTGGCTGTGGGTCCTCAACCGCGCGCTTTAAAGGGACTTATGAATACTCTACTACACACACACACAAAAGGTTAATAAAAGGTTTATTTACAAGAGAAAAGGAAATAAGGAAAATGTACAACTCAGGGAGAAAATAGGGAAATAAAGTCTTTAATGCGTCCTACCCGATCCGACGACCTGGAAACCCAAAGGCACTCTCAGAGCTGGCCAGAGAGAGCTGCAAGCTGGTGGAGAGCCAAAATGGGGGCCCCCAAAGCCCACGTGTCTGCCTTTTGTATCCACCTGGCTGCTTAACCCCACCCTCAGGTCCCAGCCACCTTCCCTTCCCTGGTGATGGGATTTGGAGTTCCCAGTGTCTGGCTTTGGCCTGGGGTGGGGGTGGAGTCCACAAAGCCTGCATGGAATTAGCTTTAGGACATCCTTTTCCCCCTAACAGAAGTGGAGGACATCCTGGAGGATTCAGGTCCCTGTGCCTCCGTTTGCTCGCTGTGGGACGCCAGCAAGTCATTTAGCTTCTCTGCGTGGTGGCAGAGCCCGGCCAGGACTCCCCTCCTGAGAAGGGGCTGAGCTCCTCACCAGCCAGAGGGGCCAGGCCGGGTCCCGAAGCCCAAGAGCATGTCCTTCCTCGCGCCCTGTCCTCCGGGGCACATCTGAGCTTGGGGAAGCTGGACACACACAGCAGGCGCAGGCAGGGAGAGCGGGGAGAACTGGGAGTGAGGCGCAAGCACCTGAGAGGCCCGCGTCCTCCCCCTGGCACCAGCAGAGGATGCCCACTGGCCTGCCGAGGGCTGAGCACTGCCTGCGTTCCTTGCAGGCGGCACCTCCGGCCTCTGAGGGAGGGCTTCCTGTCCTTGGGGAGCCGGCTTCCTCCGGAAGGCTGATGTCGGCTGACGCTCCCACCCGCCTACTTTTACCTTCCTCCAACCATCTCAACTTTCTTCCCTCAAGAACTCAAGACTCCTGGCCTTATTTTGCAAACAAATCCTTGCCCTTACAAAGCTTCCTCGAATTGAGCAAAACATTTTCATCTGCCCTGGAGCGGAAGGTGGGAGAGGAGGGGGGAGGGATAATTAAACAAAGTCTGCTCCAGCATAAAAGAATGAACAGCATAAAGTGTAATTAAGGGGCCTCCCAGGTGGCGCAGCGGTTGAGCGCTGGGTTGCGAAGCTGCCCGCGGCCTCTGCGGCGCCGGTTCGATCCCCGGCTGCTCCCCGGCCACTGGAGGAGGGTCCCACATGGCGCGCAGACCTCTCCTGCCGCCCGCTGCTCCCCTCAGCAGTGTACTTCGGTCCTTCTGCCTGCTCTGCTCCCCGCTCTGGCTCTGGTGAATTCTCTCACCCTCCCGGCTTCTGACTGTACCCAGTGCATGTATAAACCAAACAAACAAACAAACAAATAGATAAATAAATAAGACATGCCTCTAGAAAATTTTAAAAAAATAAAAATAAAAAAATAAAGTGTAATTAGGGTGATGGCTTCCCGGTGAATTAACACAAACAATCTCCTCTCTGGTAAGCAGGAAATGCTTCTTGAGTGAATGAATGTTAACAGCATAGGAGTCTGAATTTCCTGCTCTAAGTTATAAAGGTCATGCAGCCAAACCAGCACTAAATGCAGTCTCTGTGGGGTCCCAGTTCAAGGGGAAGAAAATGTCTGTGAAAAGGACATTTGGGGCCACTGTCTCCGTTGCTCGAAAGGGGCAGAGTCTGCCTGATGTGACTGGGAACTAGAGCGTGGCGTCCCTTGCTCCAGCTGCTATCCTCTGGTTCCCAAACTGGAGTGAGGTGGTCGGTCCTATGTGGAACACACATGGCTCCAGTGAGTGAAAAAGGAAGCCGGGGCAGGTTCTGGCCTCGGCCGGGCCTTCTGTGTTCATGGCCAGTGTGATACTTAAGCCTCCCCCAAGGCTGTGACTTGACTGTCCTTGGTTAGAATTCCATGGAGCTCACATGCAGGCCCTGGCTCCACCGTACGCAGAGCAGACGGAGATGCCGGGACAATCATTTCTGAGTAAATTACCTAGCACAGAAGGCCCACCGTGTGCAACGGAGGAGCACAGAGCAGGGACAGCAGGCGGGAATAAGTGACTTGAGCATTAATCACAGAGCAATCAGTGGGCGACAAGGGGCCCTGGAGCCACTGGGTCTGTCCAGCAGGGCCAGATGGATGGAAAAGTCGTGCTTGTCAGGGAACCCCCATCCATCACCAAGACACCCACACACCTGACTTCCCTGTGCTGGGGTCTACTTTTTTCTGGCTTAGCTGAGAGCCGCACTGACTCACTGTCCTTGACCTGGCTCAGCCTAGCATCTGCCCGCCTGCCCTGCCACAGCTGGCCCACACAGTGCAAAGGGCAGCATGGCCTTGGCCAGTTCACTTTAGTTTTAGTGGACTTAGCCCTCTTCAGATCCCAAGATCTGCAAACTCCTCTTCCTGCGCCCTGCGTCTTCTCCAGTTATCAGGGTCCAAGGAGAGAGGACGAAGTGCTTAGGACTCTCCCACAGGCTTGCCTGACTCCGCCCAGCTCCTTTCCTGGGAAAACTCCCGCAGCCCTCTGGCCCTTCTGGGCATAGCCCCCAGTCAAAGAAGGGCCTGCTCCTCTCCAGCTGGGCCCTTATCCATGGATGAAAACCTGTTCAAATTAATTAGTTTCTTATTGTTATTGATACCGGAATTGTCAGGCCTAGTCTCCCAGCTGGGATCAGATTTCAGGCTGCAGGGCAGCGCTGAGCCCCAGCCACTAGACCCCCACGGGTTGGTGTCTCACGAAGCCGCAGCAGGAACTTCGCAGACGCTCAGGCAAGCAAGCGAGAAGAGGCAGGTTTGTTTAGAAGAAAAAGTTTATTGAGGAGAAAAAGAGCAGAAATAAAGTGGGACTCCCAGGCCAGGGAACCAGGCCTGGGAGGGGCAAGGAAGCCAAAGTAGAGTCGTGTCTTAGGGAATATATACCTTTTTTTTCCCTCATTATTCTAAAACTTCACCAGTCTCTTTGTGATTGGTTAGTTCTCGCCTGTCTCACTTCATTTGCTACTGAGTGGGGATCTTCACATTCCTTATCTAACAGCTTTCTCTTTCCCCATTAGTTGCATCTTTAAATTTATGGCCCAGTCCTCTGGATGGGCAGCCCTGCATTGAAGTTAAACAGCTGCCCTTCTAATGTGTCCATAAATTAAACCACTCTCCATTTCTCCAGTCTCCACCTCCCTTTACCACCTGAAGGAAACCAGGACCAGCATTAACAATGTTGTCCTTGGTCCTGAGATGTTTGTTTTTCCTAGTGGAATGGGTTACTTTCCCTTGGTTGTCCTTATCTCTGAAGCCTCCCTAAATTTTTCAGAGGTCCCCTCCTGCACTATCCCTAAAACTGCCTAATAACCCTAGCTTGCCCTGTCTCATTATCATGGCACATGATGCCTTCCAGATCATTCCATTTGCCCAGGGTCACACTTGGCTATAGATTTCAGCATAGCAATGGGCTTGGTGGAAGAAAATCCTGGTGAGAGATGCTTGTTCACAGTTCAAATCCATGGCTCTGGATTCAGGTCCAGAATTCAGCCCTCACACAGTTTCCTAGTTGCACAGCCTTGGGCAAGGCATCCAGCCTCGCCAGCTCCTTGTCAACAACAGGTATACACAGATCCACCGCACAGATCTAAGGAGAGGACTTTATGTGAATACATGCTTTTAGATCCTGGTACAAGGGTGAAACTGTTATAGAGCAACCCCGATATTAAACGGGTTCCTGGCTGTGGGTCCTCACCCGCGCGCTTTAAAGGGACTTATGAATACTCTACTACAGACACACACAAAAGGTTAATAAAAGGTTTATTTACAAGAGAAAAGGAAATAAGGAAAATGTACAACTCAGGGAGAAAATAGGGAAATAAAGTCTTTAATGCGTCCTACCCGATCCCACGACCTGGAAACCCAAAGTCACTCTCAGAGCTGGCCGAGAGCCAAAAATGGAGAGCCCCCCCCAAAGCCCACGTGTCTGCCTTTTGTATCCACCTGGCTGCTTAACCCCACCCTCAGGTCCCAGCCACCTTCCCTTTGGTGGTGATGGGATTTGGAGTTCCCAGTGTCTTTGGCTTTGGCCTGGGGTGGGGGTGGAGTCCACAAAGCCTATATGGAATTTGCTTTGGGACATCCTTTTCCCCCTAACAAAACTGTTATTCCCAACATGGTGACACTGGCTCTTCCAATATCAGGGAGGCCTAGGCATGGGGTCAAACTGCCCTTTGCAGCTAGATGCCAGCAGGGCAGGTCTTAAAGGTGCTTGGTCCCGTATTTCTAAAACACCTGGGTGCTGCACCCGTCTGGGTAGCCACCATGACAGCAAGTCCTCATCTAATATGTGAAAATGCTTGGCAGTCAAAGTCACTAATGCTGCGATGTAGTGTTTAATCCAAAGATTTTATTTGCTTCTTGTGTTAGTGAAAACACAGGGGTCCCTGGGGCTCAGAAACAAAAAGACAGGGGTGCCCCAGCTGTGGAGGCGCATGAACTGCCAGGCCCTGAGCCAGATACCTGCTTATCCATGACCTCATCCCACCCTCACAACAACCCTCAGAGGTAGTTTCTGTGAAAGGATAACTTTTTAAAGGTAAATCAAAACTCTTATACAAATATAAAATTGGGCTCCCTGGTGGTGCAAGGGCTTAAGCACAGCACTATGAAGTTGTCCGGAAGCCTCTAAGCATGAGTTCGATCCCCCAGCCAGCCAGGGAGCAATCCACATGGCGCAGCAGACTCTCCTGACTCGCCCTCTGCTTCCCTCAGCAGTGTAATTCAGTCAGTCTGCCTGTTTTTGCTCCCTACTCTGTCTCTGGTGAATTCTCTCACCCCCTACACCTTTGGCCTGCACCCTAGTTTTTGTATGCACAAATAAATAAGTCTTTTAAAAAATTTAACACACATCAATGATTTAGTTTAACTCATTAATTAGCGCACACCGTGCATGGGAACGGCTGCTCCAAGAGGACCTGACCGTAGCTCACAAGCCACCCAGATCCACATGCAGGCGTTTTTGTCTTGGCCTACTTGTTTAAAACAATTATTTTCAATCCAATATTGACACTAAAGAGATTTCCTATGAAAGTCCAGCCCTGTGGATTCTTCTGAATATAAGAAAAGGTTGGCAACAGCAGCCTTGCCCACACTGCCACTGAACAGGCCTGGCTTCCCCTGGACATGGGGACCCCTCCCTGCCCACCCCCTACCTTGTCAAACCCACTGGTCTGGAAAGGTAAACTTGTGGGGGCAGACCTTGTCCAAGCCCCACAGCAGCAGAGACCCCATATAAAGGTGTGCCGCGGCCCAGGACTCCCTCCCTCCTGGGCCACCAGGAGGAAATGCTGCCTCACCCTTCCAGGTTGTGCTCGTGGATCTTCACCTTGAGACCTTCACTAAAAATAGCCAAACCAGCACAGCCATTCTGTTTATACCCCTTTGCCCCGGGCCCGGCACTGAAGTCAGGAGCAGCAGGGCCACCTCTGGACAACCTTTTGGAGGTTTTGGGAAATGCTGATGTTGTCATAATGGGCACAGTTAGCTCCTGGGGCCAGAGAGGTTGAACATTCTGCCATGGAGTTTTTTTTTTTTTTTTTAAGATTTATTTATTTATACAAGAAGCGGGGTACTGGCCAGATGCGTGGGAGGGTGAGGGGATTCACCAGAGACAGAGTGGGGAACAGAACAGGCAGACTGACAAAGTACACTGCTGAGGGTGTAATAGGGTGGTCCCCAGGAAAGGGGGAGGTTCCCTGCCCCACCCAAGGGAGGGTGGAGCTGAGCAGGAAGAGGAGAAGCTGCAGAAGAGACTGAGGAAGGAAGCAGAATGGAGCCAGGAGACCTGGAGGAGGCGCATGGAGCCTAGAGACACGTGAAGAAACTGCGCTTGTCTTTTGGTCGTGGACTGGGTGACACAGATGTGGGTGAGACCCGTGGGGAGGTGACCATGGCAGCTTTTATCTTGATGTTGATTTTGCTCTTTTCCTTCCTCAGTCTCTTCTGCAGCTTCTCCTCTTCCTGCTCAGCTCCACCCTCCCTTGGATGGGGCAGGGAACCTCCCCCTTTCCTGGGGACCACCCTGTTACAATCCCCCCTTTTCCCACAGAAAAGGGTCAGAAACTACCAGACAAGCCCGGAAGGAAAAGAGCAAAATCAACATCAAAATAAAAGCTGCCATGGTCACCTCCCCACGGGTCTCACCCACATCTGTGTCACCCAGTCCACGACCAAAAGACAAGCGCAGTTTCTCCACGTGTCTCTAGGCTCCATGCGCCTCCTCCAGGTCTCCTGGCTCCATCCTGCTTCCTTCCTCATTCTCTTCTGCAGCTTCTTCTCTTCCTGCTCAGCTCCACCCTCCCTTGGGTGGGGCAGGGAACCTCCCCCTTTCCTGGGGACCACCCTGTTACAAGGGGAGCAGCGGGCACAACAGGAGAGGTCTGCCACGCCATGTGGGACCCTTGCTGGCCCGCCTGGGCCACCAGGGGAGGCCCTGGAGATATTTTTAAAGGGATAGTCCCATTTAAAATCAAAGCAAAACACTTGTCTCATTCAAATGCCACTAACCCTCATAGGGAAACTGATTTCAAAGGAAACACTCATTTTTTCCTATATTGTTTAGGACACTTCTCTGTGCCTCTGTAAGATGAGGACAGTGTCGTTCATTCACATAACACTACGCTTCCTTCGTAGGATGGTTGTGAAGATGACATGAGGTAGAACAGACACACACAGAGTAAACATCAGCCATGACGACTTATTTAGAAAACACAGTGTCGAGTGTGATGCCTCCATTCTCTTCTTTTTTTTCAGGAGAGCTTTGGCTATTCGGGGTTTTTTGTGATTCCATATGAATTTCATCAATAATTGTTCTATTTCTTTGAAGAATGACATTGAAATTTTGATTGGAATAGCATTGAATCTGTATATTGCTTTTGGAAGGATGGCCATTTTAATAATGTTTATTCTTCCAATCCATGAGCAGGGGATGTCTCTCCATTTCTTTGTGTCTTCTTCTATTTCTTTTAACAGTGTTTTATAGTTTTCTTTGTATAGGTCCTTTACCTCTTTTGTTAGATTTATTCCCAAATATTTGATTTTTTTTGTTTCAATAACGAAAGGGATGGTTTTTTTGATTTCTTCTTCTTCAGATTTATTGTTTGTGTATAGGAAGGCTACTGACTTTTGCGTGTTGATTTTGTATCCTGCCACTTTACTGAACTGATTGATGAGTTGAATTAGCTTTTCTGTGGAGTTTTTGGGGTTCTCTATGTATAATATCATATCGTCTGCAAATAGTGATAGTTTGACTTCTTCTTTTCCTATTTGGATTCCTTGGATGTCTTTCTCTTGTCTTATTGCCCTGGCTAGGACTTCCAGTATTATATTGAAAAGCAATGGTGAGAGTGGACATCCTTGTCTTGTTCCAGATCTTAATGGAATTGCTTTCAGCTTTTCACCATTGAGAATGATACTGGCAGTTGGCTTGTCATAGATGGCCTTTATGATGTTAAGGTATGTTCCTTGCATCCCAAGAATTTCAAGGGCTTTTATCATGAATGGGTGTTGCACTTTGTCGAAAGCTTTCTCAGCATCTATTGATATTATCATATGGTTTTTATATTTCTTTTTGTTGATGTGTTGGATAACGTTGATTGATTTTCGGATGTTAAACCGTCCTTGTGCCCCTGGAATGAATCCTACTTGGTCGTGGTGAATTATCTTATGGATACATTGTTGGATTCTGATGGCTAAAATTTTATTGAGGATTTTTGCATCAGTGTTCATTAGGGAGATTGGCCTGTAGTTTTCCTTTTTTGTGTTGTCCTTGTTCGGTTTTGGTATTAGTGTAATGTTGGCTTCATAGAACGTGTTTGGTATTGTCCCTTCCTTCTCAATTTTTTGGAAGAGTTTGTGAAGGATAGGCACTAATTCATCTCTGAATGTTTGGTAGAATTCATTTGTAAATCCATCAGGTCCTGGGCTTTTGTTTTTGGGGAGGTTTTTGATTACCATTTCAATTTCGCTAATTGTAATTGGTCTGTTTAGGTGTTCTATTTCTTCTTTATCTAGCTTTGGGTGATTGTAGAGTTGTAGGAATTTGTCCATCTCCTCTAGATTGTTAAATTTGTTTCCATATAACTGTTCATAGTAGTTACTGATTATTCTTTTGATTTCTGCTGTGTCCGTTGTGATTTCTCCTCTTTCATTGATGATCCTGTTTATTTGTGCTTTCTCCCTTTTTTCCTTTGTGAGCCTGGCTAGGGGTTTGTCTATTTTATTGATTTTTTCAAAGAACCAGCTCTTGGTTTCATTGATCTTTTGGATTGTTTTTTTAGTTTCAATTTCATTTATTTCTGCTTTGGTTTTTATTATTTCTTTTCTTCTACTGGTTTTGGGGTTTTTTTGTTGTTCTTTTTCTAGATCTTTGAGCTTCGAGATTAGGTTGTTTCTTTGAGTTCTTCACCGCTCCTGGCGGCCAACTCTGAGAGCGCCATTTTGGGATTCCTGATCGGCGGATCGGGTAGGACTCATTTAAAACTTTGTCTCCCACTTTTCTCCCTGAGTTGTACATTTCCTCATTTGCCCTTTCCTTGTAAATAAACCTTTTATTAACCTTTCGCGTGTGCCTGCAGTAGAGCATTGATAAGACCTTTTAAGCGTGCGGGTGAGGACCCACAGTCAGGCACCCCGTTTTGTATCGGGGTTGCTCTACAACAAACCCAAGGACGCCACAACTCCACAAAAACGACATCAGTAAGATGCATTACACCCCCTTTTGATTTTCCTGAGCCAGCATCCCAGTGCTTCAAGAATGCTGAAAGCTGACCTCAGGATGCATTTCTTCTTCCCTCAGATCAAAGAACAAAGAAGAAGGTAAAGAAGAAACAGTGCGTACAGGGCAGACACACTGGCCGTCACTCCTCCCTGAAGCATGTGGGGGAGCCGTGCTGGGTGGTGGCTGCAACTTCCTCATTGTCCACCGTCCTCAGGTGGAGAAAAGTCTCTGCAGAACACAGTCCCCTGTGGCAGTGCCAATTCATCACCAGTCTCCTCACAAAAGGAGCTGACCCACATGGCGCAGCAGACCTCTCCTGTCTCACCTGCAGTGTATTTCAGTAAATCCGTCTGTTCTGCTCCCCACTCTATCTCTGGTTAATCCTCTCACCCCCTGCACCTCTGGCCTGTACCCCAGTTCTTTTATACAAAGACAAATAAAATCTTAGAGGAAAAAAAAAGGGACTCAGGACTCAGCCACAGAAGCAACAGGCCTCACCCCCACCTTCCTGCTGGAAGGCAGACAGACCCAACTGGGGCTAAAGTGAGGAGACTGTCCTTCAAAGGATGAAACCAGCTATTCAGTTCATTTGAATAAACCAGGAAGAAAGAAACTACAGTAGCCTATTGTTGAAAGAATAATTTGTAACTAGGTTACAGATAATCTGAAGAGACAGGAAATGGATATAAGTGGACAAAATGGAAAATGGAATTCTCGATGGGTGAAGTTAGAATACCATTTATGCTCATCTCATTCCAGATTGCCCTCCTAGATTTTCGAACAGTCTTACAAATGCCTCCTCCAAGCACCAGGAGTAAGAATATGTAAATAAAGACTTGAATGTTGGGGATTATCCTCAGGCAAATTCAAGTAAGTTGTTTCAAGGCCACAGGCACTTCCTCTTAGAGTTCCTAAATTGCTGGTGCCCTCTGGTGGAACCAGAGAGTACAGCGGTGGGTTAGAGGTCAGATGTGATCCTCTCAGCTTGAAAGGAGCTGCAATCCCCTGCTCTGATGCAAGCCAGAGGAGGCCATATCAGGTGCTGAGAGCTTCAAAGGCTTTGCTTCCTCTTCCTGTCATGCTCTGTTTTGAAGATCAAGGTGCTGAGGCTTAGAGTGCCTAAGGTCACCCAGGAAGTAGCCAACTGGCAATCTTAATTCAGGGCCAAGGATTGCTGATATATTGACGATTACACATTTCAAGCATGTGCGTGCACACACACACACCCCAGATGCAAATGTCTCACATTTAGGTGGCCTCTGTACCTTGTTCCAAGCAGTATGCTTTACAGGAGTTTGAGCTGAGGTTCAAATCTGGAAGGTTCAAGTCTCTTAAACGTAATTCAGACACATGGCTTACTTCCTACTAGTGATTCTTTTATTAAAGGTTAATGATGAAGGGAAAAGAGTCCCAGAGTAAGAGGAGGCAAGATGGGATGACCCCAATAAAACGTGCTCATCAGTCGAGCAGCAACGCTTGGTATCACTTTCCCTTTTTTAAAGGATGTTGAAGTAATGATCTTTAAGGACATGGTAACCAATGATTCTTGGTTGACCTCTCCTATCTCGCCCGCTGCTCCCCTCAGCAATGTATTTCAGTAGATCCGTCCACCAGCCAGCACAGCTCCCCCACATGCTTCAAGGAGGAGTGATTGGGCTTCCCGGGTGGCGCAGCAGTTGAGCACTGGGCTGCGAAGCTGCCCGCTGCCTCTGTGGCACCGGTTCAATCCCCAGCTGCTCCCCGGCCACCAGCGGAGGGTCCCACATGGCGCGCAGACCTCTCCTGCCGCCCGCTGCTCCCCTCAGCAGTGTACTTCGGTCCTTCTGCCTGTTCTGCTCCCCGCTCTGGCTCTGGTGAATTCTCTCACCCTCCCGCGCTTCTTACTGTACCCGGTGCTTGTATAAACAAAACAAACAAATAAATAAATAAAACATGCTTCTAAAAAAAAAAAAAGGAGGAGTGATGGCCAGTGTTTCTGACCTGAAATGAACGCTCACTCTTCTGTCTCTTCTCTCCACCCCTGAAAGATGCTCAGCTTTTTCCCTCCCCTCCTAGTCTCTCCCCTTCTTTCTCTCCCTCCTGCTCTTCTTGCCCCTTCTTTAAAAAAAAAAAAAAAAAAAAAAAAAGATTTTTATTTATTTATGCATCCAGAGATGGGGGGGTGGGATTCACCAGAGACAGACGGGAGCAGAACAGGCAAAGGAACCGAAATACACTGCTGAGGGGAGCAGCAGGCGAGACAGGAGAAGTCTGCTACGTCATGTGGGTTGCTCCCTGGCCGGTTGGGACTGGTGCTGCAGAGGCTGTGGATTGCTTCATAGTGCTGTGCTTAACCCCTTTCACCACCAGGGAGGCCCTTCTAATCCCTTCTTTTCTCTCTTCTGGCCTCTTTCTCTCCCATTTCCCCCACCCCCAACATCTATTTGCCTAACTGAAATCTATGAGTCTAGTAGAAACAAAACAAAAATCCATGCTCATTGCCACAGATAGCCTAAACTATTTCCCAATATTCTGCCCCCTCCCCAAACTTTCTATCCAAGCTTGAGACTACCAAAGAGGTAGTGGGTTCCGAGACCAGCACACCATTATCACCTGGGAACCTGATAGAAAAGAAGGTGCTGGGGCCCACAGGAGGAGACCTCCACAGCAGGACCTGGCTGTCTGCTGGCAAAGCCCCCGCATGGTTCAGATGCTTGCTAAGGTTTGAGGGCTTTCTGATCTAGAACAGTGTTCATAAATTAGGCTCCACCAAGGACTTTAGGGCATCTAAGTTTATTGGGTTTGCATATAAAATTCACATGTGCATAGGGCCTCCCTGGTGGCACAAGGGGTTAGACGCAACTTATGACGTTATCCACAGCCTCTGCAGCACGAGTTCAATCCCCGGCTGGCCAGAGAGCTACCCACATGGCGCAGCAGACCTCTCCTGTCTCACCTGCTGCTCCCCTTAGCAGGGTATTTCGGTCAGTCTGCCCTTTCTGCTTCCTGCACCTCTGGCTGGTTGTATGCATAAATAAATCTTTACAGAAAAAAAAAAAAATCGTGCCGTCTGCTGACCTCCCGTCTTCCCTCATTCATTAGCCACTTTGGACTCCTACAGTCCTGTCATCGTCCTGGGGGACAGCAAAACCAGGTATGACCCCCCCCCCCCACTACCCAGCCTCGTAGGCCCTTGACCACCTCATCATCCACATTTAAACTCCTCACTCCACATCTTTGGATGGGCCACCACCTCTGGGGCCATTCCCTCTGTCCCAGCCGGTGTGGTCACACACCCTCGAACCCCGGGGCTGACCACAAAAGGCGTTTCTCTGCCCACCATGGGACAGTCACGGCTCTGCTCTCTGCTGTCTTCGATCTTGGAGCCAGGCTGAAGGAGCAGCCTCAGTTCCAGGCACACTAGCCCCATGCTGAGGCCCCCTTGGCCCTCCACAAATGTTCCTAAACCCCTTTCGGAAATAGCACACTTCCCTTCCACTCACGTTTCGTTGACACGCTTGCTGCCAGGAGGCAAGGAAACACAAGTCTCTTCAAGACCTGGCTGAGAGAAGTAGCAGATGTTGTGACAATAATGCACTCTGCCCCAGTCTTTGAAGTCTTTTATTAGAACATCTCCTGCAGAACACAGTGACCTTTCCTTCCTGCTCTCCATCCACTCCTACTAGATCATTCTTCAACTTCATGAAGGCTTTTCCATGCATGTCTACCCGCTCAGGGAAATAATGACCACAGATAACATTTACTGAACACACAGTCGATGCTGACGTGACAACCATTATCCTGTGAGGGACACAGAAGAAGCAGGCAGAATTGCGAGCCCGGCCTGGGGCATGCAGGCATAGTAATGGCGATCTGCGAGGGGGCTCTTTCCTTCTCCTTCCTTTCCATTGATATTTGCCAATGGCTGGAGGTGGTTTCGTCACAATTGGGAGGAGAGGGCAGCATGCTGCTGACATCTATGAGCGGAGGCCTGGCATGCTGCTCCCCTTGTGGGTTGCTGCGCCTTGTGGGTTGCTCCCTGGCCGGCTGGGGATTGAACTTGTATTGCAGAGGCTGTGGATTGCTTCATAGTGTGGTGCTTAACCCCTTGCGCCACCAGGGAGGCCCTTCTTATCCCTTTTCTCTCTTCTGGCCTCTTTTTCTCTAACATTCTGGAAAGCACAGGCTACCAGTTCCCCAACAAACTCTTAGCCAAAATATGGGCAGTGCCGAGGGGGAGAAGCAGCCCTGGGCCGGAGAGGAATGGCCTCAGAAAATCATCTTGCAAACACTTTCCTCACTTGTCCTCTCTCCTGTTCTTCCAAGTACTCAAGTCAGACCCTCTCCTTTCAGGAGCTCATCCCTACTGCCTCCTCTACCCCGCTGCTTTCAGCCACATTAAACTTTCAGTCTTCCAGATGTGGCCTCTGACCTGCTGGAGTCCTAGCTTCCCTCAGAGCTCCGCTCACTCAGCTTCAGCAGGTTGTTCCTAAACTCTTGACTCAATCAGGCACCTCTTAACTGTCTCAGCAGCGCCCGTACTTCCACTATAACATGGGCTACATGATCCCCAAGTGTCTGCAGTATTAGTTTCCTTAAGCCACGAAAGTGGGGACCTTGTTCATCATTTTCACCACTGTATTCCCAACACCTACAAAGTCTAAGGCACCTCTCTGATTTACAGCCCGGTAAATATGAGCTCCTTTTCCACTGGGATCTTCCCCTGTGTAAAAGCCAACACACCCAAAACCAAACCAAATTCATCATTTTTTGACTTCACCACCCCCACCAAAACCTAGACTTTTGCCTCTATTCTTTTTTTTAAATTTATGTATTTATGCAAACAACAGCTGTAGTGTAAGCCAGAGGTGTGGGGGGGTGAGAGGATTCACCAGAGACAGAGTGGGGAGCAGAACAGGCGGATCCACTGCAATACACTGCTGAGGGGAGCAGCGGACAAGACAGGAGAGGTCTGCTGCGCCATGTGGGTAGCTCCCTGGCAGGCCAGAGATCGAACTCGTGCTGCAGTGGCTGCCAATAGCTTCACAGTGCTGAGACTTAACTCCTTGTGCCAACAGTGAGGCCTCCTAAAAAATTCTTGAAAGGTTCGGCGCGGTAAAGACAAGGAGAGCCAGGCTACATTTCTCAAAGGGAGGGAAAGTTTATTGCGCCCCGGGAGGACCTCACAGACCCAAGGCGGGGGGTCAGTGAAGTCGCGCACATTGTTAGGGGGAAGCAGGGTTTTATAGGGCGAGGAGAGGTCAGGTGGGAAGTTGGGCTCGTAGGGCGGGAAAAGTTTGTAGGGCAGGTAGAGGTTCTTTGTCTGAGAGGAGACTGGTAGGGGGAGGGGGGAGGCTCATTGTCTGAGTCCTCCAGGCAGGTATCCGCATTCCTGCCCCCCAGGTGGGCTTCCTGGTTGGCTCCTGCATTCCGGCCTGCTGCATGGACCTTTCAATTCTAAAACCTGGAAAGGGTATCCCTGGTACTTCCGGAACCACCCCTTCTCCTCAGAGGTGCATCTCTGGAGGCATCACTCACCTGGCAGTCTACGAAGGGTGCCCCCAAAGCAGTATGCATCAGCCGAGAGGCAGCCCCAGCTCAGGACCACTGACCATTCATCTCAATGGCCTTAGCTGTAAGCAAATGGCCTCTTGAAAAGCATGTGGGCTTGCAGGCTTTTTGTGGGCAGGTCCACTTTTCTTTGACACCCCCCACTAAGAACAGATTCTGAGGGTCACAGACCAATGGCTTCACTGAAGCTCCTGAAAGTGACTGTAAAACGTTTGGACTTTTTTCTAAGATATTTTATCAGATTCATTAGTTTTGCAAGGAAGGCCATCACCCCAAAGGTGAAGACCCACTGCTAGACACCCTCACTGCTGCTGGCAGGTAAGTGGTTGACATGTATGCTGTGACAAATCTTCCGCAGCTCTTGCACCAGCCCCAGCCCCCACACCCCCCAAAACAGAACCCTGCACCTGGTGGCTATTTGTGAAGCCAATGAAGAGGAAGCCTGTCCGCTCCCCGGGTGCGGTCCTCCGCAGCAGTGAGGGCGGACATGTGGACACGCTCACCAGCTCAGAAGAGTGAGATACAGACCTGTGCCCAGAGGGGGCTGGTGAAAATCACGCCAGATACGCAGGTCCCCTATTTTCCAATGCTCGGGGTTCCAGCAGGGAAATAGAACTTCACTGCATAACTAGCTCAATTAAAAAACACTGCAAAATGGTAGACAGGCAGGAAAGGGAAACCAAAACTGAAATACAATTACTCTAATAGGTAACTGAGGGGGCGAGGGATATCAAAAGTTGCTGTTAATTTTAAATCCAGTAACTTCTACTGCAAAAGTTTGTTTTCATCCCCAAATTAGACCAAAGATTGTATATAAAAGCACAAAATGGGATTCTGCTATCTTACAAACAAAATTACGATTTCCCCAATAATGACGCCACAAAATGGCAAAATGAAAAATATTTAATGTACAAAAAAAAGCACAACAGAACCAATAGGTATTAAAAGCGTAACATAGTGCAAACATCAAGGAGATACAGAGCTATGACTTAGTGGTGCTTCTGAAGATTAGGCAAGAATGCCAGAAACAGGTGCTTGCTTCATTCAGTGAGCTGGCCGCCAGTCACTGTAATTTAAATCTTTCTTTTCTTCTCATCTTGTGAATCCACACATGCTAGTCCTGTGACCATGGCTACTGGATCAGACTGTTACCTGGAAAACTGCATGTTTTCTGTTTACTGACAGTGCATTTTATGCCGCCTAGTCAAGTGCATGTAGAAAGAGAATTTTGTGTATCAAGACACAGCAAGGTAGTTACATCTGCTACAGACACACACTCCTCTCAAACTCTGAGTGAACACCCCTAGGAGAGAGGTTCACGCCAGAGAGGATGTGGGACAGAGGCCTGGGCGAAAGGAGCGACAGAGGTTCTGCGAGGCAGGCATGAAGGGGTGCTTGTGCTCAGCTACCAGGACATGAGGTATTCTGAGTATTACTCCCGAGCTTGGTCTTATCAAAAATACGACAACTTCTAACATCTCACTGAAGGCAATTCTAGGTCTTTTAGTTGCTCCCCCACAATGAATCCCCACAACAAACGATGAGGTAGAAAGAGAGCATGTTTACTCACTTCACAGATGAGAAAAATGGAGGTCTAAGAAGGTTAAGACCGGGACTAGAGATAGAATATTATTGCTTATCTCTATCCAAGGAGGCACTTATGGTTCCTAGCTATAGACTAAGGAGAGTTCTATTTAGAAGCAGCTGAAGACTTCTACTTTGCCAAGTGCTAGAGGTCAGAAACATTTCATTCTCCCTGGAAAATATTTTCTATTACTTTTAAAAAGAGGAAAGGGGGGGGTAAGAATCAAAAGAGTCATTTTGATGATACTCATCTAAAAGAAAATGAAAAAATGAGGCAAGCTGTAGGGAAAAACAAGAAGCCTCCTGTGGCAAGAGGGATGGCTGACCTCCATTTCTTAGCGCTGAGACAACGGGGAGCTAATTCCCCACACTCCCTCATGCACACAAAGGCAGCCTTGACTACAAGATGAGTTTCATTAGACAGCAGCTCTCAGGCCAGAGCTTCTCATCCTTATTGCTAGAATCCACTACTGAACCCCGCAAGAGACACTCCCTAAGAGCAAGTGTAAAAGACATGAACAGCTACTGCAGATACAACCATCTAGGGGTGAGACAGAAGACCTTTGGTATAAGAGCCATCTCCATAAGCAGGTAATAATTTTGAAGTCTGGGGGGGAAAGCAAAATAGGAGGCAGGAAGGGAACCTATCTGACACCAAAGTACTTACTGTTTAAAAAAAAAATGTCTTGGGATAAGAAATTAGGTGCGCTTATAACTCAGTATTATGATAACATTGACTCTCAATAAAGCATTTGCTAAATTATAGCAACTGTCTGAGAAAGGAATTGCTCTGATAGCCCTATTTGGCCCTTTTTTAGGATTCTGGACCCTTGCTATCCCAAGAAATAAGGAGTTCCACCAGCAGTGTTATGTACCCAGAAGACGGAAGGATCCTGGATGAAGAAAAGCAATCTGCAGGAGAAGCAGCATTTTGGAGTTGAGATAAGCTACCCAGAAATATGAATTGCCTTTTCCTGCAAATATAAGGTTTTCAGTTATTGAAAAGGTTTTTGTTAGCGGTACAATAAACCCCAGTAGAGGTTCACGGTAATCTTTTCTCTAAACAATCATCACAGTCACCAATACTAGCATTACTTGGGATTGCATATTTGTTGCATCAAAAGGTCTCAAAATGCTTATGGGACATTCTCCCAGGAGAGAGGAGACTTGAAGGCTCCTAAAAGGAAAAAAAAAAAACAAAAAAAACAGCGATGACAAACAAGGACAGCTCTATCGACAGAAAGGATGTCTCAAAGCAATGTGGAAAAGCTGTCCCCATATTAGGTCTGGGGAGCTACTTTCATGTACTCATTTCCAAGTGTGCTTTAGAGACCTCAAAATTTTTTCTCGTATGTTCAACTACAACTCTGCTAATCACAAGGCTGAGAAGTTCCAGCAAAGGAACCTCAGCTTTCACTATGGCAGTGCAAAACGCTAGATACCATAAACACTGTACATTTACTTTTGCCACAGAGGAGAGTTTGCAGGGGCCTCTATCTGTGAAGTGCAGCTAGCTCCTAGCTACAGCCATTCTAGCACGGACACAGGCAGCTTATCCATGAGTGTGTGCACAGCAACGGCAGAGCCAACGAATGAGTTCTTTACAACATGGGTCTGAATGATCTATGCAGACACTCTGCTAAATGGAAAACAAAAGATTCACAGTATCTAAAGCCACGTAATTCAGAAATTCACATAACTCTCTATGGGAGAAAAACCCAAAAACCTGGTTAACAAGTTTCCTCTTTCCTAAAGAGAATTAAGAGGTACACAACATGAGCTGGAACAATTTGTCATCACCTTTTCAAAGAAGCCAACATTGCATTGAATTGACATTTTAAAACATCACAAATGATGCAACTTCAAAATTAAATTCTTATAAACAAAATATCATACAAAGCATTACACACATCTAAATAAACATAAGTTATAATTAAAACACAGCTGCATATTTCAAATGCTTGGCAGTGATTCAATATTACATTAGACAAGTTCATGGCAGTTTTGAGGCTGGCATGGCTGGACTCTAATCCACTGTTCAAGCCCAGGATTAAGAGCCTATTATATTGTACAGGACTATGGATAAATGGTAATATTAATGTAAAGGGTTCATCTAAGATTTTTTTAATAAAGTCTGATTTAAGTATTAAATACAAAGGTTACCAGACACAGTGCAAGTAGAGGCAGTTAACATTAAGATATGGAGGACAACTGTAGCTACAATCTAGAAATTCAATGTTTTTTCTAATGTCATTTCTGCTCTGAATTTCATTCAGGATAACATGACCATAAATATAAGTAAAACAAGAAGTGTGATGCTGATGGGAGATGATTCATTAATCACAGGTCTGTGGTGTGGTACATGACACCGAATCCCACTGACATCTACTTTAACATTGTCCTCCTCACAATCAAAATTTCAACTCAAGCATGGTTTGCCTATAAGTAGGATGAGCACATGATATAGTTTAATGTTCAAATGGAGACATGTGAGGGTGAAGGTGGAGAGGAGACAGACCAGACAGGATGCTGAAAACAGTAGTATATTGGCGCTGTATCAGAAAACCAGTCTACGGGCACATACCTACGGCTAAAGGTAAATGGTAGTGTTTGAAAATCCAGAGTTTCTTCGCCTGTTAATACTAACCATGAAGATTCCCTACACAAACTAGGCAGTCCTAGTGGCAGTGAGTAAAACTTCTGTACCGCAGCACAACGCCTCTACAGACCACTGCCTGAGTGTAAAAATACTTCCAGTGGCATCAAACAAAGGAAACGAGAAAAAAGATCAAGATGAGCAATTTCCTCAGATACAGGTGAGATTCAGTTTAAACTCACAGTTTCTTCTAAATAGTGCTAATGGAAGCGGTAAACACAGGCAGGAGGATGAAAGCTGAGGCACAGGATTCTGTGCGGGGCTAGGATGTACCAGAACTACTGTTATAGGACAGCCCCGATATTGAACGGGTTCCTGGCTCTGGGTCCTCACCCGCACGCTTAAAAGGGACTTATTAATACTCCACTACAGGCACCACAAAGCCTGTATGGAATTAGCTTTAGGACATCCTTTTCCCCCTAACACTACCATGAGATAGCTACAAACACAAAATTTTTAACATTTCTTAAATTTTCTTAAAAAAAAAAAAAGTTATATAAGGGGAATCATACACACACACACACACACACACACACACGCGCGCGCACGCGGCACAAGTGCTCATGTCCATCTCTCCCTACAAACACTTGACCAGTAAATAGAAAACAAAATGGAAGGCACTTAAACTATTAGCAAAATAGTGGATTGAAGGGGGAAATGCAAAGGGACTTATCTGAAGTTTTAGAGCATTTACCACAGTCCACGGAGCACTGGCCTCGCAGGACTGGTTCTACTTGTCCCCAGTGCCTGGAGACCCAGACCTGGAACAGTTTAATTCCTCAGGTATAGGAAAAACAATGGAGAAACAGTTTAAGTTCCTCTGCTACCTTTTCCTGTCCTCCTAGTGGGAGGAGTAAGTTATCTGATTCTGGATGAAAGTCTGGCATTTCCATTAAAATATTTAACAAATAAAAGAGGGAGCAAGTGTGCCTTAACGATTTGCTACAAGAACCTTCAGTACCAGTAGAAGCACACCAGCCATGACTGAACAGAGCAGTCATTTAACCAACCCTTTCAGCCTCATGCAAAGTAAACAGGGTTGAGTACAAGACTTCGTAGCAGTTTTAAAAAACTATAACTTTCTAACTTCCCCTCTAGAAATCAAGTGTGATGTTCAAGAAAGAAATCTTCTTCCTTTATTTGGAAAAAACTGTCCTTCTATGACAGTGCTTCCAAAAAGGTGGTCCTAGACCAGCACCAGTTTCCAGGGACACTTGTTCAAATGGAAGTCCCTGGAGGGAGGTATGGGGTGTGGGTGTGTGTGGGTGTGAATGTGTCAGGGAGTTAGCTGGGCTTTGCTGAACATGCAACCCAGGTGACTCTTATGATCCTTAATTTGATCAATCCAGGGCCTTCGTTTTCCAAACGGCACGTTCATACCCTTTGATACACATCAAGATTTTTTTCCCCCATGGGAAAAGCAGATAGGGCTATCTGTAAGGAAATCAATTTAAAGATCTTCAATTTCTATATTGTCCCAAGAGTTATCACAAATAAGACCTCTTCAGATTTGCCATTTTTCTCTAGAGGCATCAAACATGACAACACAAAAGATGAGGGAAAAACCCGCATAGGACTCTCAAGGCACACTGAGGACAGACTAATGTAAAGAGAATTTTGGTGGAAAATTATCTATCTTAGAACTATAATTGAGATTGTTGTATCAGAAATGTGTGTTAATGCATTTATTTGAGTCAAAAAGAAAATCAATTATTTTCTGACTGAAAGCGAAGTCTGATTTGGCTGATTAATTTTATAACAAGGTCAGACTTTGCCAGTTTATATGATAGGACTTTTTCTATAAATTTAATCACTTAAATCTATAGCTCCACAGTTTGGACAAAAATATCTTTAAAGCACATACACAACTAGTATACACATTTTAAGTACCTAAACTTATTTTAAGAAATTAGAAGTTAAATTAAACATGTGCAAAAAGAAATCTAGGATGAGATTCACAAAATGGTGGAGGAAAGAAACATAAGGGAATGTTCTGAGGTGACAGAAACATTCTCTAGCTTGTCTGGTATAGTTACTAAGATGTCAACAATCCAGCAAAAGGGAACAATGAATTAGTGATTATACCTCAATTTTTTTAAATGTGCAAAAAGTTATATAAACTTTTTTAAAACTTAGGGAGTATTTAGCAAAAATGTTTGATACAATTATTCTAGGCACATGTGGAAGAGAGTTCTTGTTTTCTAAGACTTTCCTTTTGCTCTCTGACTCATGCAGCCTGACTGCAACACAAAGTGATCTGTAGCACTATAATATCACTGGACTAATCAAATCATTTATGCTTTTTCACTGTTAGCTTTAATATTTTTCTAATAGACACTTTGGACATTCTCTAACAGAAGAGTAAGGATTAACTAAAAAAATTAATCTTCAAGTAATTTGGTGAGTGAGTGAATGAATGTGTTGCTTATACTGGTAGGTGCTCCCAGATCCTCATCTTCAAAGGGAGAAGTCATTCACATATTTCTTCATGTCAATGGAGTCCCCAAATTGATAATCTAGTTTTAAAGCACTCACTCTCAAATTACATGTAAATTTAGAAGCAAAACTGTCCTGGAACACAGATGTTTGCACGAATTAATGAATGGATGCAATGGGTCACACTGAGTGGAGAGGCTCAACACTGATGTTTTGGTACATGGCCAGCGCTATTAATATTTCTTTGCAATTCATTGATTCAACTATGCTATAAAAACCTTAATAACCAACTGAATCTCTTTCTTGCAAATAGGGCATGAAGCCCCGGCCTTCTTTAATCTTCTAGCACAGTGAAAACAAGTGACAAGATGGCCTGTCCTCCCATGAATAATGTTTCCATCTCGTGGTCTTTTCTCACACAGACTACATGGCTTCAAGAGATTCTGGCAATCCTCCATGTTTTCTGCATCGGCTCTCTGTTCAAAAAGGTTATCTGATTGTTTGCCCATGCTTGATATAGTTTCTTGGCTTTCAGAACTGTGGGCCAAATCCAAGAATTCCACCGAGTTGCAGGAATCAAAACGCCTGGGGTTTTCTTCCTTTTTGTATCCATCTTTAGGTCTAACAACTGGAGCTGATACGGTTCTTCGGCAATCAGGGACATCAATTCCTTCATTTTCCTTTTCTGGTATGGCAGTGATATCAGACGTGGAGAGAGAATGGGTTAACTTAGAACAATCTGAATACCAATCCTTCCTCAAGGCCCAGCAACGAAAACAGTACCTCTTGCTTGGAGAGTTAAATTTCTTGCACTCAGTACACTGCCACTCATCCTACAAAGACAAGCACAGCCAGTGAATACTCACTTGGTGGTGAACAAGACATTGATTAAGCAGGTGGGGAGGTCAACTCCTCATTATGTCTCTAAGCTAGTGAGAGTTCAGACACTCCACACCAGTGGTCTAGCCTAGAATCTGAACAAATTCTACAGCTACATATAAGAAACTCTTGAAAAGTTGTATACTGATAGTAATACAATTACATTTCAAGCCAGAATTTGATATCTCTATCCCCAAGAAAGTTAACTGTTTGGCTTTCTGACTTGGGTGGAACTGCTTGTTTTTTTCCCCACTGCCTTCTTTTCTAGGTTCATTTCTCTGTGCAATTTACACATTTATTAAACAAAGCTGCTAAAGAATGAAAAAGAGAAAACAACTCATTCTTGCCTAATTAACAAATGTCTAAAATTTGGCAAAAAGCAAGTTAAAGTTAAAATGAAATTTGAAAGCTACTAAATTTACTCAAGTTCTCTCACTGCTCTCAGGAACAGGTAGTTGTATACCTAAATCACACTCTCTAAAAAGTCAATTTTTTTTAAAGACAAGATTTTTTAAAAAAAGATTTATTTATTTATGCATATAAGAACTTGAGTACAGGCCAGAGGTGCAGGGCGTGAGAGGATTCACCAGAGACAGAGTGGGGAGCAGAATAGGCAGATTGAGATATACTGCTGAGGGGAGCAGCTGGCAAGACAGAAGAGGTCTGCTGGGCCATGTGGGTCAGCTCCATGGCTGGGGATCAAACTAATGGCACAGTGGCTGTGAAAGCTTGATAGCTCCAAAACTTAACCCCTGTGCCACCAGGAAGGCCCCCCACTCCCACCCCACCAAAAATCAATATTCTTGTCCTTGAATGCCAAGTAATTTTTTTCCTACTTCTCCATATTCAAATGAGGTAAAACCAGAGCCCAGTGAATTTTAAATGGCTTGCTTAATTCAAAGGTAACTACCCGGAACAAGTCAAAAGTATTTAATGTGGGTAACTGGCTGCCTTTTCTAGGATCGATGATTTGATACAGGCTGACTTGATTACTTTCAGAGTCTGGGCCAAGCATTTCAAGTTTAGAAGTCATAACTCAATTGCCTAGACTGAAGGCAGGAATATGACCATTTGTTAAACTGGGATGTTCTCTAGAGAGCCTCAAAACATTCTTGCCAGATACTCAGATTTTACTTAAAATGCTATATAAATATTCAAAGGAACTTCATAAAGATTTGGAAATGATAATTGATGGTGTCTCATAATCTACTTTCTCCTTTTCAGGAGAAAGTAAAATAAAATAACATAAAATAACAGGACTTATTAAATTCAATGGCATCTTTGATTTGATGAAGTATAATCTATTTGCTTAATAGGTTTTCTAGGCCTAAGCAGTCACAGAAGTTTGATTAAGATGGATACACTTATCTCTGCTATTTGTATTATGGTCAAGAACACTTAATGGACTGATATATTCCATTTTATTACTTAGCTATACACAGATAATTTGCAATGAATCACCATAACGGTGAACAGGGAAGGAGGTAGGGGGGTTGAAATCATCACTAGTGACAACCTAAATATTTTCTATTCATCAGCAGCAACATATAAAATCTGTTCTCTTCCCCATCACCTTTCTTCCCAAAGTATATTACCTAAGGGAAGCATTTAAAGGACATTAGAGAACAAGCATGAAAATCGAAAAGTAAGGTATATATTTGAGTTTAGACATGAGTGTCAATTGGTGATAAATCCAAACCTACTACCTAACAGCTTAAAGCTGAATATTAGTCTGCCTCAAATGTAAATGTGTGGATTTCATGTTTCCTTTTAAGAAAGCATTAAACATTTCCCATGTTTCCTTTTAAGAAAGTATTGAAGATACAATTTTTACACTTGATAAAGAATTTTAGGTAGCTTATAGATCTGCCTTTGGGGTTACAAAGAGGTATTTAATGGGAAAGTAGTGCAGAACTATTTTAAATAACTTGTGTATCCAATGCAACACATTCGAAGAGTTTTGATAGTAAGCAGAGAGGCAAAAAGAGGCAGTATCATCTCTTTCCAAGGTAGGGAAGCACAGATCAAGTCTCCCCCATTTCTTCCCAAATTCCAATAAAAATTTATAATAAGATGTGGAAACCGACATCTCTATAGAGCTAGAAAAGGTAGGTGGAAACCGGGCTGAGGTTAAAAGGTATTCCTAAGCACAAGTGAACTGCTATAATTGTTAAAAGCTGAGGATGTGGGTGGTCCTAACAGCCCTTTTAGTATAGACTCATACCTCAGAGGTAACTTCTACATCAGTATCATCACTTAGGGACTTAGAGTCCTCAAGGTCATCATTTTTCCCCACTTCAAACAGCTGTGAAGGCAAAGATATCTCATTAGTAAGGTTTACCTATTTTAGATGAGGCTACTACCTGAAAGCAAAAAAGACAGAAAAGCTTCAATTTAAAACTCACATTCTGTCTCTATCACTAGCACTTAAAAAGTAGACAGCTTAAGTCTGAGGGCAAAAACGTGACTCTGCACACACCTAGCAGGACTTTCAGGAGCATCAATGACTGAGCATGGGGAGGCTTGAAGGGGGAGGGCTACCAAATCACCTTCTGCCTCCAGAAGGGAGAGGCTGACCAAATTTGTGAATTTAAAGAAAATAAACAGTGTCAAAGTAGAGATGCTACGTAAATATGGAAATTTTTTCTTAGGAATCTAGGTAGGTAGGCATTCACAAGGACCCTGTGACAAAATGATAGTGAAAAGCACTGTATAAAATAAGGGACTTAGATGCAAAGACTGAAAATGGAGTATTTTAAGTTTTTATTTTTCATATTCAAAAGTAAAACCAGTTATGCGATTCTCTGGCTGTCCTAGAAAAGCATGCCCATGGACCAGGAAACAAAGTCAAAAACTGCAGGAAGTGTCTTCTAAATTAAAAAGTTTAGAATTTTAAAATCCTAAAAACTCCATATTCCAGAAATGTAAGCATTACCAAAAAGGTCAATAAATAAAATAAAAAGGAGGAGGAGAGAACTTAAAATACTAAAAATTAAAAGTCTAGTTCTGCAATGCAAAACACAATAAAACCAAGTATGACAAAATTGTAAACTTCTGTATAGAAACGCAGAGCAGGCAGAAGGACCGAAGTACACTGCTGAGGGGAGCAGTGGGCGGCAGGGGAGGTCTGCATGCCATGTGTGACCCTCCGCCGGTGGCCGGGGAGCAGCTGGGGATCGAACCGGCGCTGCAGAGGCCGAGGGGAGCTTCGCAACCCAGTGCTCAACCGCTGCGCCACCGGGGAGGGAGGCCCCCTGTATAGAAACTTTCTCACAAAAGTTAAGTACTTTGAAGTCCCATCTCTCTGTAGAAGTTTCCAAGTGTCACCTTTGGCTTCATTCTAGCCACTTGATTTGCATACAACTAGTCTAACAAGAAATCCAAGCACCTCTTTGCTAATCACAAAAATGTCAGAATATCAAAAAAAAAAAAAAAAGTCAGAATATCCTTTAGGACTCCAAATTACTCTGAAAATCTTTTAAATTAAAAGGATGATACAATTTGGGTTTATTTCTTGCTATATATACTTAATGTTTACCAAGAATCTTGTCTGTGTCAGGAGTTGCCCGATTTGAGAATTGAACATATGCTTGTAGGACTCTTCATCCCAAAATCTCCCCCTATTGTAACTAAACTACATTAGAACTCAACTGTTTTTTCCCCCAGATATAAAGTTATATGGAAGCTACTACAATGTCTAAGAAATTAAAAATTTTCCCTACAGGCTCTTTTGGCTATTTAGAACTTTGCCTTCTTAGCAAAGCAAGATTTCTGGAAGAAAAAACACCAAAATGAGAAAATAAGCATTCAGGAAAAGGTAGGTAGTTTATTTCTTCTAATGAGGTAGAAGCTTTATGCATGATTGTATCTTATTTCTAAGGCAGTCTTGGTTAACTTAATGTTGGACATAAGAGAATACCAAAAAGGAAAATAGGGGGACCGTGTGAGTCACTTGTACGAAAAGGTATGGGTCAACAGATCTGAACAGGTTCACGATTTTCCCACAACAAACCTTTTTATCTCTCACTTTCCCTACTTCTTCAGACTGTTCAGTATCTGTAGCTTCAACTTTTATTCCAACACCAAACTGCTCTGACACGGACTCATTCAAAAACCACAAGTCATCTGTGGTATCTGAAACAATGGCCGTACCTATATCCTAGTAGAACAAAAAACAAACAAGAGTTTTGTAGTCAGAGGCTTATCAAAGATGCTGAATAAACATACATGAACCCAAACTCAATGTCTTCACATATGCCTCAAAGAACGCCCAGCCTTTAACATCTATTCATTCAGCAGATATCTACTAGACACCTACAAGCTAATAGATGGATATAAAGGTATCTAGCAAGGAATTTTCAATTTTAATGGTATGTCAGATTTAATAGTAAATCAGGTAAAACTCTTGAGAAGTACCAAAGAGCTTAAAAGGCAGGATTCATTGTTGCTCAACCAAAAAGAATCCATTTCTTACATTCCTTTCCCACAGGTGACGCTCTAAGAAGTTAGAAAACATTACATTGTGACATGCTTTCCTTAATAGTTAGTGATGTTTATTGAAAAAATATGAGAAACACAGAGGGTAACGCAGACTTTTTGTCCTTTCTGAATTCTTAAACAATTTAATTTTATTTCTACATCTACATTTATGACATGCTTTTACAATATTCATAAAAGACAACTTATTCTGCCACCATTATATACCTATTCATCAACTGAACACTGAATGCCTACAATGTGTCAGATATTGTTCTAGGTATTAGGCAATAGAAGAGCAGTGAATATAAAAGCCATGGACTTGATTTCGGGGGGAGATATAGACACAAAAAGTCTAGTAAGTTGTACAAAGTGAGAAGTGCAATGAAGAATATAAAATAAGTTAAAGGAGTGTGATGATGATGGCTTGAATTAGGGTATGACAGTGAAAGTGGTTAGTAAAAAGTGGTTAGATTTCAGATACATTTTGGATCAAAAACTGCTAATCTTGACAAAGAAATCAATGCTGTCTTATGACATCTGGCTGGAAACACTGAGTGGAAAGTAGACAAGACAAATGAATGGTTAGAAAGAAGTATTTGGTTAAAAAAAAAAATCAAGACTCAAGAGTTCTGTTCTGAATATGTCAAATGTCAGATCATCTAAGTGGAGGTGTTGAATGAGCAGGAACCTGGGCATGAAGTGGAGAGGTCAGGGCTGAAGATAGAGACTGAAGCATCACAACACACAGATGGTACTAGACCAATAGCACTGCACGAGAACTCTTAGACAATGCATTGTGCAGTCAAGAGTAACCAAGTTTGCTATTCTTTCAAAAGAACTTCCCCCTCAAATGTGAAATTTACCTGATTTGTCTGTAAATCAGTTGAGCCATTACTTCTAGGTGTATAGTTGTTTCTCAAGTTTCCTAAAAACCACCAAGGAAGGCCGGCTACATCCCACTCCTCAAACCCAAGGTCCAGTCTAGAGGTCTCATCTTGAGTTAAATTTTCTATCAAGTCTTCATCTATAGATGTTAAAAGAATGATAACTATGTACACAGCACTTGAAAATTTAGACTCTTTATAATACTCACAATACTTTATAAGTAAAAAGAAATTTTTACTCCCAGTGAGAAATAATCAGAAATCAAATAGCTGTCTCGGTAGCACACCCCAAATCTCCTCCCATTTAGGCTTCATTAGCAAGTAATGTCATTAGAAGTAGAGGATCATATATGAAGAAATATAAACTATGAAAAGTACTAAACAATGATACCGCTCTAAAAGAATGTCTAAAAAGTCATTTAGTGGCATTCTCAACATTCAGAGCACTACAATAACTAGAAAATGATTTGGTCAAGCACAGAATGCCTGATGATGGCATGACCCACTGGACTGCAAACTGGCGATGGCACAAAGACAGAAGCAAGGTGGCATGAATAAGAATGGGCCATCACAAGGTTGTCAAAGCAGTCTCATTGGCACATCCGATACTTTGGAACATTTTTCAAAAATTCATGTTTTAAAGTACAAAACACTGAACCCCAGGTTTCCTAAGTATGTATGTTAAGAACTTTCTAGCTCAATGGGCTCTACTGGAGTTAAGATACCTAACAACTAGAAATATTTCAAGGGAAAAAAATCTCCAGTTGAACATCAAAATGATATTCAGGGCAGTTATTAACCAGTTTGTCGCTAACAAAGTTTTTTCTTTCATTCCCACTATCCCAATGTTTTTGTGGCACTTTCCGACTGTCCTACTTTCTTACTCTCCTCTACCTCTTCCCAGATGATTGAAAAAATTTCTGTAATAAATGGGTCCCTGCCAAAACAAAGGATTACCCTATCTACTTAAAAAGTATGTCAATCCCACCTGCTAAAAGGCTTATCTGTATCCAGGGAAACTAAAACCACCTCTGTTCCTTACTCACTACTAAAATTACCAGAAACCGAATTTCTGAGTTGAGACTTATTAAATGTTATCTTTATCTAGTCAAGCTCTATAACTTTATTGTAAATGGACTGGAAATGGGTCATTCTTTCCTCATATAAAAATTCTGTCCTTTCTACTTGTATACCTTCCTTGAAGGCTAAGCTATTTATTCTCAGCAAACTATATACAGTCTCCTGAATTGGCTTTTTCTTATAAACAGCTTTTTGAGTTGAAAATGGGCAAGGACCTGAAGAAATAAAAGTACACATTTAACGCCACACAGAGAGGACTAGCTCCAAGGTAACTAGGCAGCCTCTAACTCTTCAAATGCAATTTGAAGAAAATTATCCAAACTGATCAAAGTTCAATGAACATTTAAATCTGTTTAAACAGCATAATGAGCAACTTGGATGTTGCCAGAGGCTTAGCCTGCCATTGCTTTAAGTTTGAGGCAGGTACCTAAACAAGAAACCATCATGCCACAAAATACCCCTGAGGTACTTATGATTTTAAACATCTTTGTAGAAAGTTTTAGAGCTCTTTTATAAAGTAGGGTTTGGGGGAAACTTTCAAAATATCAATTAACTCATATAGTCCAGCCACACCTAAGGATGCGGCAAAGATCTGATAACAACCATACAAGGACAAAGAGCGACTAGGTTTCTTATGTTCATTCTTGGCTCTAAGTCATTAAGTATATTTACCACTACTGCAAACTTCAAAAATCTAAGAAAATTAGCCTCTGGCAGACAAATCAAATAAAATTTCTAACCTGGTGGAATACATTCAGGGGCAATTAAAGCTCAAGGCAGCTTGAGTTACCAAGTTGCAAACTTGAGACATGTGTAGCTAATTTCTATTAGCATGTGAAAAAGGTTTTCTGAAAAGAATGAGAAATAAGTATGACCTACACCCTTGTACTCCATACGTAAAGAGACAGCATTATTATTATTAGAATTCTCTAATATCTGGTCTTAATTATAGTAAGTGCTTAACATGGATAGCCATTTCTAAAAACTGGAAGAAGGGGAGGGAGAGAAGGAAGGATAAAAGAAAGAGGGAGGAAGGGAAATCGACATAGACTTAATCCAAAATTACCTCCTCTAGAATTTCTGCACTTATGCTGTGAGGTAGGCAGTGTGGGGAAATTGCCTTCTTCAGTTCTCTTCCTGGAATTGGAACTTTCTTCTGCACTTTGCTGAAAAAAAGGGAAAGGTACCAATCAGTGCGAAAGAAATGACTGAGACCAGGGGATGTAGCAGTTCTACTCTGGCTCACCAGTTAGTGTGCAGCACAATGGGTTACGCACAAGAGAATTCTGAAATTCACAACAGTCATCAAATAAAGGCCACACCTCTCAACCCTCTGCAGCAGAGGTAGGAGAATCCCAAACCTGGGGGAAAAAAATCTCTGTACAAAAGGCCAAAATCTGTTAGAAACAGGCTATAAATACCTTATTACAAAAGTAGGCATAATTCAGAAAACATGTGACGCCTTCACCATATACCAAGATAATCATAAAGTTTTCCCAGGTTTGGGGAGCTCTAAGAAATGGCCTGACAAGAACTTAACTACAACAAGTTTGTTAAAATCTAATGAAGCAGTTTTCTCAAACACCTTGTACATACACCATCACACATACAGGCACACATAAACCCCAAAGAAAATGTAACTGGAAGAACTGAAGATCAGAAGTGCTACATCCCAAAGAAAGATTCAGAGACTGGAACTCTGTTATGGGCAGAACAGAGAAGGTTCACTCTGTCCCTGGTCTGTGAACTCCCAAGAACCTTTCTTGTTAAATTCTTACCACATTCAGGAAAGGACTTGGGAGTCCAAGAGCCACAGGTACAGAGAAGGGGCCACTCTGTACAACAAAAGAGGTCACCGTGTGGTGATTTTACCTGCAGTTGGTCTTGACCTGGAATATCCATACTGTGATCCTGTGCGAGAGCGAGAGTCTGAGCAGCATCTGGATAGCAAGTGAAACAAAAGGAAAACCTTCCCTGGTAATAACCATTCTTTCCACAGAGAAAGGACCTCAGCAAACAACCCTGGAGCCAGGTGTGGTCCCTAGAAATGTACTTTTCCACGTTGCCTGGACAAGGCTCTCATCCAAAAAGAAGGGAAAAAACTAATAAAAAATGGCAAAGACTAAAATAGACTACTTTCAAAATTTACTGCCAAAATCTAATCTGGGGAAAATGAAAAATGGCTAAAAAACGTTTTTTCCATAACAAGCTTTCAAATTTTAATATGAGAACTGAGGTCAAGGAGCAAATAATGGAGAGTATTTTTATCATCTCTTCCTAAAGGTGTTTATTACCAAGTGTGCCTAAGATATAAACAACAACAACAAAAAAAAAGGTTTGACTTTTTAATTTTTATTTTCAAGTGTTAAAATTATACAGGGTTGTGAGATTTGAAAATCTGGAATTTTCCCCACATGCTTCTTAACAATAGCATCCTTCATGTAAACCTACATTCTAAGTGTTGATTTCACAATTTAAATTCCCATCACCTGAATGCAGATTATTTTTTTAAAGATTTATTTATTTATGCATACAAGAACTGGGGTACAGGCCAGAGGTGAGGGGGCAGTGAGAGGATTCACCAGAGACAGAGTGGCGAGCAGAACAGGCGGATTGACTGAAATACACTGCTGAGGGGAGTAGCAGGTGAGACAGGAGAGGTCTGCTGCACCATGTGGGTTGCTCCCTGGCCGGGGATTGAACTTGTGCTGCAGAGGCTGCAGATAGCTTCTTAGTACTGTGCTTAATCCATTGCACCACCAGGGAGGCCCTGAATGCAGATTATTTTTTTTAAATAAAAAAGTTTTACTTTTCCCAGTTAGAGGAGGCAGTTAGTTTTTCTCAAGGTCAATTAAAAGTAGCAGAGGTAACAATAACCTGATAGATAGTCTTAGTGTAAAAGAAACATATTTCAAGGACTTGAAAAATTTTCAAGCAGAACAAAAGATGAAAACTTAGCTATAGGAAAAGATCACTCACTACATGAAGCTCTGTGCAACCAAGATGCACCCAAGTGAGTCTATCCTGTGCTGGTGCATCAGCAACTGCAGTCTCGGAAGAAAGACACTCATGGAGGATAAAGACAGGCAGAGAAAGCGCACAGATCCTACAAGTGGTCTGACAATTCAGTTGTTTTGCACAAAGTTAACATTTTCAAAATTACTGACAACATTATTTCTAAAAGCATTTTTTATAGCTATAGATACTGAGAAGTTTGAGAGACAAGATTTTCTGACCACAAGGAGCTTTATCCTTTATAGCTCAACAGCCTCACAATCTTTCCTAGGTTAAAACAATTAGAAACAAAAATAAATCTGGTGAAACAGATAATGTACAAAGGGATTTTAAAATAAGGTTTGGGCCTCCCCGGTGGCGCAGCGGTTTAGCGCTGGGTTGTGAAGCTGCCCGCAGCCTCTGCAGCGCCGGTTCAATCCCCGGCTGCTCCCCGGCCACCGGAGGAGGGTCCCACATGGCGCACAGACCTCTCCTGCCACCCGCTGCTCCCCTCAGCAGTACACTCAGCAGTGTACTTCAGTCCTTCTGCCTGCTCTGCTCGCCGCTCTGGCTCTGGTGAATTCTCTCACCCTCCTGCGCTTCTGACTATACCCAGTGCATGTATAAACAAAACAAACAAACAAACAAATAAAACATGCCTCTATTAAAAAATAATTAAATTAATATAAGGTTCACCGTTTATTTTTCATTGCTTTAGTATACATGTGGAAAATAAAGAATTATAAAAAAATTTAGAGAAATAATTTTATAAAGAACTACCTTAACTTTAAATAATGGCATTTTCTTCAGCCATAAAATAAAAGCTTTAACTTATTTTTTAATGGTGTAAAACAGGTGACATGGGAAGCAATGTCAACCAATGCACGTCCAAGTAAGAGCAAACAATCAATCAAAATTACTTTGGGGCAATTCCCTAATTTTAATCATTGTACTATGGTTATATAAAGATGTCACCACTTGGGGAATCTGGGTAAAGAGTATATGCAACTCTTTATAATACTTTTTAGCAACTTTTTTGTAAATAAAATTATCTCAAAGTGACAAATTAAATAACAAAATGTTTTGAAGAATTAACATTATGAAAAAAATATGTTGAAAACTGAGGGAAATTCTTTCCATTACAAGCAAGAGCTAGGGGGCCTCCCTGGTGACGAAGGGGTTAGTCTCAGCACTATCTCTGCTGGGGCCTGAGTTCAATCCCCAGCCAGGGAGCTACCCACATGGCGCAGCAGACCTCTCCTGTCTTGCCCACTGCTCCCCTAAGCAATGTATTTCAGTAGATCCACCTATTCTGCTCCCCACTCCATCTCTGATGAATCCTCTCACCGCCTCCCACCCCTCTGGCCTATACCCCAGTTCTGTGCCTAAATAAACAAATCTTTAAAAAAAAAAAAAAAAAGGGTTAAAGGGACACTAAAGAATGATGAAAAGAGGGCCTTCCCCTGGTGGCGCAGCAGTTGAGCGCTGGGCTACAAAGCTGCCCGCAGCCTCTGCAGTGACGGTTAGATCCCCGGCCGCTGGCGAGGGTCCCACATGGCGCGACAGACCTCTCCTGTCCCGCCCACTGCTCCCCTCAGCAGTGTATTTCATCAGTCTGTCTGTTCTGTTCCCAGCTCTGGCTCTGGTGAATTCTCTCACCCTCCCGCACTTCTGACTGTACCCAGTGCTTGTATAAATAAATAATTTTAAAAAAAAATGATGAAAAGAGCAAGGACTGCCCATTCAGAAACAGATGCACCACCACTCATCAGTGGCATCTGATCTTAGGCAAACCATTTATCTAATTTAAAAAAATGCTCAGTGTCTCCATTTCCAGACCTTTCTCACAAGGTTGTTAAGAGGATCAACTGAAATACTTGTTATAGAAATGTTCGTTTTAATATACAGCATGTTAAATTCTGCAAATGAAGTAAAAGAAAGAAAATGAGAGGGTATTCAGACAACAGATCAGAGCAAATCTGAGAAAAAGAGTAGATGCGCAAATATAAAATCCTCTGTTTATTTCAAGTTTTTAGTGACAATCCCTGTAAACCACACTATTTCACAAGTGATTGCCTTCCCCCTCAAACAGAAATTTATAACTGGGTAACACAGGTAGATAGATTGTCAATGAAACTAAGCAGTTCCAAAATTCATTGTAAGTTCAAAATCATATTTCAATATCAAAGTAGTTTCTTTACTCTCACTTTAAAGCATAAATTTTCATTAGGAACAAATTCTTTTCAACCTATTTGTTTCAGGAAACTACTGAAAGATAGCCAATCAATAGGGATCACAAGCTTGGGCTTTCTCCAAAGGACAATGTTCCCGAGAATCTAATTTGAAATCCATACAAGGGTTTCATGTAGGAACAGGGAAACAAAAAGTTTCATTACTTGGAAATAAGTGTGAGATAGTTACAATTTAGTCATGTCCACTTTATTCACTGATCTCTAATACACTGCACTTCAGACCCAAAAGCAGTTTCCTGCAATACCTAGTAAGTTAAACTCAAAAGGCAGTACTTAAAAGTATGGAATCAAGCAAAAGGTTAGACAAGTTGGCATTCAAAAGAGAAGTGCTAAACACATAAAACATCACCACAAGGGTACAATCTACAAACTCTAAAATGCTGGAAATTCTAAAGAAAAAATAATCCATTTCTTCAATAAATGATACAAAAACAAAAGGAGGGTTAAGTTTTAGAGATAAAAGATACTTAAAAGACATGTCAGCCAAATGCAACATATGAAATTTGTTTAAATCTGGATTTAAACAACTCAAATGTAAAAGATGTTTCTGAGGAAGCTGAGAGAAACTATACATAAAATGGCTATTGGACAGTATTATGGAGTTATTTATCATTATTAATTTTGTTGCATGTAATAATGTTACAGTAATGGTCGGATTTTACAAGTATGTATAGGTGAAGCAAATATGGCAAAATGTTAACAATCACTAAGTCTAACAGGAGGGTACTAATGATACTAATCTATTTTCGGGATTAACTGGAAAGTTAAATAACACAGCAGTAACCAACTGCACAAGCCATCCCTCCCAGTCGCGCCCTGATGGCCTTCCATGCCCATCTTGGTCCTGCTCTGCTTTCCCATCATTTGCCCCCTTGAACTCAAAGCTGTGACACAGAATAAAGAAATATGATGCGACATACCTGTAGTACTGGTGGCTAAAGTGACAAGATTCTTTCTTAGCATATCATAGAGTGGGCTGTGAGAAATTTAAAAAAAAAAGTGAATATGGCTCTCCATTAAAATGTTAAGTATATTTCTGATATGCTATTTCCCAACTTTCCCTATAATGTATGTATTCTGTGTTTTCCGCAGAATAGATTTCTCAGAATCTAAGAATTATTTAAATATCAAGATGTAATGCCCAAGCCCTTGTATTATTTTGTGACCATTAAAAAACTAATTTACATTTAATTTTATTAATAACAACAGTAACACAAGTAGGGAGATTTCCTTACAAGACAATCCCTTCCTTCTAGGACTTAAGTTTTACATTATAATTGGGACTGGGAGTGGAAGGGAGTCTACCAAAATAAGACAAAAGGAGCTGAGAAGAAACAGTCATCACAAAGCTACAGAGTGAAAGAGAAGACTGGATTCTCAATTATTAATTACCTTGTCACTGTGTTAATAACCACATACCCTATGCACTTGAAGAAAGTCACACAGCAGGTCAGAGTAGTTCTACTGTGATTCTCAGGAAGCTCTTCATCAACCTCAAAGTGCCCAGCAAGTCTACATTTCTTTCATCAATTCACTCTTCCCTTCTCTACAACTATTTCACAAAATTGTAATCTAGTCACGTCAAATTCCCTCCTACCCAGACACATACATGTGATGCTCAATCTACCTAAAGTTCTCCTTCAACCATTCCCCGTAACTGACACTTTAACTACCCTTCAGCTATCAGCACAAACAGCACTTCCTCAAGCAGCACTTCTACCCCCTAAAAAACCCTATATTCCACCCCACAAAATGTACCTTCTTTCTGCAACATTGTTCATAGTATAGCTTGGAAAGCAATGGAATGATAAGGAGGTGAGCATCTCCTGTCTCATACAACTCTTTTAAGACCCTTAAAATGAGAAACTGTTGCTCACTGTTATATTCTCAGTGTCTTAGAGGCCACCCGACAGATGTAGGCTCTTAAATATTTGTTGACCAGAGAAATAAATAGTCATTACCATTATAACCTAAAGAGATTAAGTGGTGAGGTATAAGTGCCCAAAAAGATAAACCCTCAATCTTCTTACCTTGGATCTTTCACGGAGAAACTCTGACGTCCAAGTAGTTCTCCCAAAAGATCCCCACCACAGTATACCATGTGCTGTTCCTGCTGATCATAGAGCTGCTTCACCATTATATACTGGCCAAGATAGTGCATGACCTGCATGGGAATAAAATACCATGAAGAAACCTGTCCAGCTGCTGCCTAAAACACACATGCATGGCGGTGTTGTGTAAAGTGTCCTACAGCAAGAGAGTTGCCCCCAACTAGACTCACTCACTTATTATCATTCTGGACATTAACAAACCATTACTTTCTAGAACAGAAGTGTACTGGTCTGACAAAAAAAAAAGTGGTGAATTTCACCCAGCATTCCCTCAAAAATTTTCTCCCAAGTCTAAATAGAAGTAGTAACTTTAAATTTGCTTGATCAGAAAAATATTTTCCAAGTCCAAGGGCATAAAACCATAGGCATTTGATATGTGTTCATTTCAATGGGAGAGTGGGGGAAATAAAGTACAATGTTCAATATGCCATCAGCAGTATAAAGCAGCAATTAGCTTTTTTTTAAAAATTTATTTATGCATAGAATAGCTGGGGTATAGGCCAGAGATGCCAGGGGGTGAGAGGATGCACCAGAGACAGAGTGGGGAACAGAACAGGCAGACTGACCAAACAGAACAGGCAGAGTGCTGAGGGGAGCAGCGAGATAGGGGAGGTCTGCTGCGCCATGTGGGTTGCTCCCTGGCCGGCTGGGGATCGAACTTGTGCTGCAGAAGCTGCAGACTGCTTCATAGTGTGGTGTTTAACCCCTTGCGCCACCAGGGAGGCCCCTAAAGCAGCAATTATCTTTAATTGAAGACCAAGGAAGCAATTATCTTTAGGTCCCAACTTCTCAGGAATTTTAGATATTTGAACAGAAGTTTTTCTAACACTGGTCCCATTATATTGGAACAGTATTTCTAGGGTCCCCTCCATCTCAAACAACATATGTCAGTGAAAATACAACATCAATTACCTAGAAAAAACAGGATGGGGAAGAGCATCTACTGGAAGAAAAGGGAGGAAACTTTATGTCTGTCTAGCGTTCAGAAAAAAATAAATACCCTTTAAGGATACAAAGATCTTCTAAAACACTATTCTAATATGTATATAATACACTATTCTTATATCATACCTGCCTGAATACACATACTAAAAACCAGTAAAGTTTTTAAATTGGGAAATTCCCTTTATGCAGTCAGCACTCATGATAGAAACAGACTGTGTCCAGGTTTTTCTCCAGTAAAACATTATGTCATGTTATGAAGGAAAATAGCATAATTGATTTTAACAACTTTATAAGTTTTAACAAGTTTGGAAAAAGCCTTACTCATGAGAATTTGAGATATACAGTCCAAAATGGCACACTTACTTCAAAATGATAAAGGCAATATGAGTATTCTATAAAATCTGAAATACCTCCAGTTTTGTTTCTTTAAGAGGCATAATGGCTCAGGAATGCAGCACTACTGAAAGCTGTTAAGACTTTTAGGGAAAGTCCAAAAAAACCCTGGTATATTTGGGAAGGGTTAGATATTTACTCTATTAAATAAATGCAAGCAATTGATAAAGTTTAACATTTTAATATGCAGTCTTTTCCACTTAAAGGATTCAATTTGTTTTTTGTTAAAAAAAAACAAAAAACCTTAGGAGCTAAATAAGTTATTTAAATGCAAAATGTTTAAAATAATTCACAGTGCTCAGAAGAGTATTTGACACATTTATAATGAAAAACCACTGCATTTAATCCCTGCCTGGCAGCACATCCTCTAAATCACAGTGTCATTTTTTAAATCTTGCACATGTTCTGCATTTTAACTCTTGAGATCAATGAACTTCATGGTTAATCTTGCTTAGCTGACAGTATACTTCAAAAGGAAATTTAAAGGAAATATGAAGTTCAACTTTGCTCAATGGGCTTTAAAAGAAGAAAAAAATGCTTCCATAGAACTACTGGAGTAGAACTTCCTTTCTGAGGCTTGATCTCAGAACCACATACTCACTAGCTTCTACTGCTCAGCTCTTTTAAAACTGAAATCTTTCCATGATGGCTTACCTCTTTAACAGTGAACATTTCACCTTGTGCACCTGCTGCCTGCAAAATCTTCAAAAGTGGCAATTTTGGTCGTACCTGATATAAATAAAAAATAAACCCATTTACATTTCAATTAGATTGAATTCTGAAGCCCTACAGAGCAAGAAATCTTTTAAAACCTTTTTCAACAAACCCTAGTAGATACTTATCTATTAATGCCCAATCTTCCAGTGCATAAGCTAACTGCCAATGATCAGAATTACTACTTGTTACCTTACTGAAAAATCACTAGGATGGCTATGAGGGTAAAGATGTGAGGATTGAGAGAACTTATGCTCTAAGTTGGTGGGAATGTAAAATGGCTCTGGAAAATTGTGGCAATTCCTCAAGAAGCTAAACATACAATTTCCATATGACCCAGCAGGTCCTCCCAGTTTTACATCCAAAAGAACTGAAAGCAGGTATGTAAACAACTGTATACCAATGTTCACAGCAGCATTATTTACAACAGACTTATGTCAAAACCATTTTTTATATAAGGCACATATTACCCTCATCAAATCCAAATTCTACCTTTACCATAGATTAAAAGACACAATACTACCCATTGTGCAACGTTCATGAAAACATGTAACAAAATTATGTATTTCTGTATGTTGGAGAAAAAGGTGTGGAACAAGACACACCAAATTAATATCAATGTTAGATAAAGGAGAAGGGACTCTGGAGTTAGGGAGGAGGTGGTCAAAGGAATCTTTATGTACAGACAAATACAGACAAATACACGATAAAATAGAGTAATTTTTTAGAATACATTTGCTATACTTGTTACGGAGCAGCCCTGATATAAAACGGGTTGCCTGGCTGTGGGTCCTCACCTGCGCACTTAAAAGGGACTTTCCTTTCCCCCTAACATACTTATAATAATTAAAACTGATTAAAAAACAGTGAAGTAACGAAAACAGGAAACTAACAGCCTCAGATTCTCCACTAGTCACCCATACCCTAAAATATGCTAATTTTCAAAAGGTACTACTGAGCAATCCATAACCTCCAAATATTTCATCAGCGACCAATTCAAATTTATGGATGTTGATACTGTTTACTCTTTTCCTAGCATGACATTTTAAAAAATAATCATTTCGGCTCTGCATAAAAATCCTAGAGTCAGTCAGGATTTTTAGTTACATGCCCCATTTCAATTTTTAAAAACTTAAAGGAAAACAGAAATGCCTAAAAATGATTTACCTGCTTAACTTGTTCTGGAGAGATCCTGCAAGCACTGTCAGACGTTGAACACTGGGCAGAGGTGGGAAATGATGTCATTTTGGCAGTGAAGAATTTGCAGTTTGCTAATAAGTCTAAAAAGAAAAGAATAATGTTTTCTAAAATAAAAATTCTCTCTTTGGCATTCCACTGTGCAGTTATAGTAAAAAATGTATCAGGGCATCCACACAATGTAATACACTGCCTGATTCTGCAAGAACCACAAGCACACAATTAAGAGTAAGAACCACCTATGCTGCCTTCAGGTGAAGCCTGAAACAGAAACAGGTTCGGGAATGCTCCAGCCCCCACACCAGTGATAATGAGTAAACTGTTTGCCCTGAAAGTCAAATTTACAATCATTATCACCCCAATGGAGATCAGATGGGTTTTCATTATTCCTCCCCTCTTAGATCATCCCCTGGAAGAGATATGCAGAACTGGGGGAATTAACAGGATTAATAGATTTAAGATTCCAACAGGCTGGCAAGGAAAACCTCTGCAACAAGTTGGAGCACGTCCCGGCAAGGGACCACAGGCAAGGGAGAGTCAAAATAGCATGAGACAAAGCAGTTTTCAAAATACGCCAACCCCAAAGAGTATAGGAACTAAATACAGAACGGGTTAAACCAAGGTGGACATGATGGAGGACAAGAATAGAAGACTGGAGGGAGGCCTAAGGAGACTAAAACCTGACTCACACATGGAGGTGGGGGTCGAGAGGAATAACATGATCATTAACCCAGCTATAGAGGTTGTCTGTTATAGGACAGGGAGAGGGGCAGCCCAAACCCCGCAAACCTGCCTATTCTAAATGGGTTCTGCCATCTGCCGCATCAACACAAAACATAGGAGACTTTAATGAGAAGGAACTTTAATAAAACTAGGAAACAATACAGGTAAGGCAAAGAGTCTAGTTTCTAAATCAAGAACCCAAAGTTACCCGTCCCCTCGTGGGTAAAACTCCATCCAAATGGGACTGGCCCAGAGCAAGGCACCAAAGCCTGCCACAAGTCTAAAGCATCTTCCAGTGGGGACCCACAGAAAAGGGCCAGAAATAACCAGACAAGCCCGGAAGGAAAAGAGCAAAATCAACATCAAGATAAAAGCTGCCATTGTCCCCTCCCCATGGGTCTCACCCACATCTGTGTCACCCAGTCCACAACCAAAAGACAAGCGCAGTTTCTTCACGTGTCTCTAGGCTCCATGCGCCTCCTCCAGGTCTCCTGGCTCCATCCTGCTTCCTTCCTCAGTCTCTTCTGCAGCTTCTCCTCTTCCTGCTCAGCTCCACCCTCCCTTGGGTGGGGCAGGGAACCTCCCCCTTTCCTGGGGACCACCCTGTTGCAGTTGAACTCTTAGGCACCAGTGTCTAATCACAAGGCAGGAGACCCAAGCAGGATCAGATGCTACAGGGAGTACAGCACAGGCCTGAGGATAAAGATATGGAGAGTGGGTCCACCCTGGAATCTCTGGTCCCCTTCTAGTTTTGCCTGTTACCCAACATCAGCAACAAGCAGGCTACTCCACGGAGCAGTGACCCCTCCCAAAGAGAAGAGGACTATATCAGTGCAGTCTCCGCACAGGCTCAGGGCAGCACTCCTGTTATAGGGCAGGGAGAGGGGCAGCCCAAACCCCACAAACCTGCCTATTCTAAATGGGTTCTGCCATCTGCCGCATCAACACAAAACACATGAGACTTTAATGGGAAGGATCTTTAATAAAACTAGGAAACAATACAGGTAAGGCAAAGAGTCTAGTTTCTGAAAGGTTTGGCGCAGTAAAGAAAAGGAGAGCCAGGCTACATTTCTCAAAGGGAGGGAAAGTTTATTGCGCCCCGGGCGGACCTCACAGACCCAAGGCGGGGGTCAGTGGAGTCGCGCACGTTGTTAGGGGGAAGCAGGGTTTTATAGGGTGGGGAGAGGTCAGGTGGGTAGTTGGGCTCGAAAGGCGGGAAAACTTTGTAGGGCAGGTAGAGGTTCTTTGTCTGAGATGAGACTCGTAGGGGGAGGGGGGAGGCTCATTGCCTGAGTCCTCCAGGCAGGTATCCGCATTCCTGCCCCCCAGGTGGGCTTCCGGGTAGGCTTTTGCATTCCGGCCTGCTGCATGGACCTTTCAGTTTCTAAATGAAGCACCCAAAGTTACCCGTCCCCTCGTGGGTAAAAGTCCATCCATATGGGATCGGCCCAGAACAAGGCCCCAAAGCCTGCTACAAGTCTAAAGCATCTTCCAGTGGGGACCCACAGAAAAGGGTCAAAAACAACCAGACAAGCCCGGAAGGAAAAGAGCAAAACCAACATCAAGATAAAAGCTGCCATTGTCCCCTCCCCACGGGTCTCACCCACATCTGTGTCACCCAGTCCACGACCGAAAGACAAGCGCAGTTTCTTCACGTGTCTCTAGGCTCCATGCGCCTCCTCCAGGTCTCCTTCTGGCTCCATCCTGCTTCCTTCCTCAGTCTCTTCTGCAGCTTCCCCTCTTCCTGCTCAGCTCCACCCTCCCTTGGGTGGGGCAGGGAAACTCCCCCTTTCCTGGGGACCACCCTGTTACACTCCCACTGCCCACCTGTGACGATGCAGGTGCTTCTTTTCACCAACTCTCACCCTCCGCAGGGCAGCAGCTTTCTGGCTAACAGTGACCTGTTCCATGCCGGGATGTCTCTTCACTGACCTCAGCGGAGGCCACTCTCCTCAAGGCCGCTAGCCTGCAACCATGCAGGCCTCTTAGAGCAAACCTGTCCCTTTCCCTTTCCCTAATAAACCTATTCTTCAAATATAACTACCGTCTCTATCTCGTGGAGAAACTCACCTGGGGAACTCGCCGCGTGCCGCTGAAACGGGAACTCTGGGGATACCTCTCCCCAGAGTGAACCCAAGGACCCCGCACTCTACAAAAACCACATCAGACATATATGATCAAGGGAAGAGAGAGCATGAATTGAAAGGGTAAGATTTAATTAAAATTTTCACTTCTAACTTTTCTCCAGAAAAAGAGCTACAGAGTTGAGACAATATGAAAGTGTGACATTTAGAGCTGACAGCAGCTTTCCTGTCCGCCTGTAACTATGCTGGTGCCTCTTTCGCCTTTTCCTGATAAACCTGTCCTTTCTGAAATGTATAAAAACAAACACTTCAAGCCGACATGGAATCGCCCAACATTCAGTTTAAACAAGTGGACTAAATCTCGAGGCGGCAGGTCACGGCCTAACATCTTGTTTACATAACCTCTGCCACTAGACTGACGACAGGTGACGCATTTAGACAAATGGTGCGATATCCTGACAAACGACTGTTTCACAAGTTCCTGGAAAGAGGGGACGGCTGAGGGCCCTGGCCATACAGATGATGGAAAAACCTGACCTAGAGTGACCGAGGTCTCATAGCGCGGCCCTGGTTGGAGATTTAAGATGCTAAAGTGACATGTGATATATGAAGTGTGGAACCCACTGCAATGCCAGCAACCATGCACAGAGTGAGGCTGGCAGGCCTCCCAGCCCCCCGCAAATCTTTACTCTCTCTGGGCTCTCTCTGGTGTCATCTCATGGTCTCTTCCTTTAGCAGCCGTCGCTCATCTTCTCAACGTTCTCCAGCACAGCCGTTTTCTGTTTGACACTGCCCTTATAGCCTCAGCCTCCAAGCTCAGGTGTGCCCACTTACACAGGCCCACACCATACTCCAGGTGTCCACCATCAGGCATGTGTACCCTGATGCCAGCTCCCAAGCACTTCCTGCATTCAAGGCCGCAGGAGATAGCCACAGGGGCTAGAGATGTAAAAGCCTGAGTATCACTTCCTTACACATGGAATTGCCCAACATTCAGTTGAAACTTACCCTCTGCACATGCCTCAGTGCAGTCCACCCTGATTAGATCCTTCAAAAATCCTTCCCTAGGGGCCTCCCTGATGGCACAAGGGGTTAAGCATCAGCACTATGAAGCTATCAGCAGCTACTGCAGCACAAGTTCAATCCCCAGCCAGGGAGCTGACCCATATGGCATGGCAGACCTCTCTCTCCTGTCTCGTCCGCTGCTCCCCTCAGCAGTGTATTTCAGTCAATCCGCCTGTTCTGCTCTCCACTCTGTCTCTGGTGAATCCTCTCACCACCCCCTAGCTCCTTTTGTAGAGTCAGCCTGGAAGGGTCCCTTTTCAGCACCGCTTCCTTGTGTTCAAGCTTAAGTCTACCATAGCCTTGTCTGGATTATAGTGTGTGGTCTCGTTAAATTCCTTTTTTTTAAACATACTTATATTTACTGCTTTTTTAAAAATTTATTTATTTATGCATATAAGAACTGGGGTACCTGCCAGAGATACAGGGGATGAGAGGATTCACCAGAGATAGAGTGGGGAACAGAACAGGCAGACTGACCGAAGTACACTGCTGAGGGGAGTAGCGGGCAAGACAGGAGAGGTCTGCTGCGCCATGTGGGTAGCTCCCTGGCTGGGGATCGAACTCGTGCTGCAGTAGCTGTGGACAGCTTCATAGGGTGCGTCTTAACCCCTGCACCACCAGGGAGGCCCTCGTTAAATTCTTTTACAATGAGTCAGAACCTCTGCAAAGCCTCCAGGTCCCTAACAAAGTTACCTTCACACCTTTTTCTAACAAAGGTGACAATAAACAATCAGTGAAATTTATGAATAAGCCACATCTCATAGAGGGTGGAAGGAGCATTCAACTGACATTTCAAACCTTATAAATAAAATACCAATCCTGATCTCCCCAAACCTACAAGTTGCGTAGTCTTCCTGTAGAGTTAACGATGGATCCCTGCGGTCCTGAAAGCATGTGTGGGCATACAGAAGTGGGTACACCTGGGCTGAGACTGGGCTTTTAAGGGCGGTGTCACTAGGAGGCCAGTAGGACACCAGAAGGGGAACGAGTGAGAGAGCATAAAGAGAAACAGAAGAGAGAGAACTAGACCACGAGAGAACACCAGAGAGCCCAGAAAGAGTGATGATTCGCTAGGGGCTAGAAGGCCTGCCAGCTTCCTGCCCCCACCCCCCCACCCCCCCACCCCGCACCCCCTGCCACCCCACCTGCTGTGTACCTGGTGAAATCCCAATAAAAGCCTGAAAAGGCACCGAGGGCTCCAGGACTCTCCTTTACCTTTGTGCCCTGGTCATGGAGATCCTGCTCTGTGCCTTGCTGGCACTACACCATCTCTTAACTGTATTAGCCTCCTAAAGGTTTTAGCTCCCACCCCTGGCCCTCTAACTCCTAACTTCCTCTTTTTTGTCTTTGCTCAAGTATCAGTTTAGAAAGGAAACCTTCATGACCACCCATTTTTAAAACTGCAACTCCCAAACCACAATCTTTCCTATCTCTTTCCTTGCTTTGTTTTTCTTCATGGTCCTTGTTACCAAATAACACACCACACATTTTTAATTATCAAGTAAAATACAGATGCAAATATAGACAGGGGCTTGCATTAACTGATCAATAATACACCCCAGTGCCTAAACTGACAATTACATACATATAGAGCGCATGATGGCCAGAAATAACAGGATGGTTACAAAAAGGACACCCAATGAACCATATCCCCCAACTGGTACTGTGACATATGTTAATCAACAGAATGCAGCAGAAGTGATAATGTGCCAATCCCAGGTCTGGCAGCTTCAAATTTTATGCTTGTGAAAGCCCTTGCTTTCTGTCTACTCTACCTGGAAACCATGCAGAAAGAATATATGGAAAGGATCAATTGTCCAGTTTAGCTTAGCTTTCTGGCCATCAGGGGCCACACATCTTGGCTATTCTAGCCCAACCTGTCACCTGACTACTGCAGGACAGACCACAATTGAGAAGATTCATCTCAGTCTACAGAATGGTTAGTGGTGGTGTTGTTTTCACTCATTACATTGTTGGGTGGTTTATTACATAGCATTAGATAATCAAAACAAAGGCACACTTATATAGAACTTACTCTGTACCTGCATACATATTAACCTATTTAATACTTAAATAATCCTATGGTATAGGCATTATGTTTATTTTACAGGCGAGGCAAGAGAAGAAAAGAAATGTTATTTGCCTAAAATCACATAGCAAATTGTTGGGGGTCAAGATTTCAAACTCAGAAGAATTCTGAAGACCCTATTTAGATATTAGATTACAATCCTTTCCTTCAAGACATATTATCACTGTTCATTCAAACATGACCTGCTTTTTTTAAAAAAAAGATTTATCCATACAAGAACTGGGGTACAGGCCAGAGGTGTGAGGGATGAGGATTCACCAGAGACAGAGTAGGGAACAGAACAGGCAGACTGACCAAAATACACTGCTTAGGGGAGCAGTGGGCAAGTCTGGAAAGGTCTACTGCACCATGTTGGTTGTTCCCTGGCCGGGGATCAAACTCATGCTGCAGTGGCTGCAGATAGCTTCTTAGGTTGCGTCTTAACCTCTTGCACCACCAGGGAGGCCCAAACATGACCTGCTTCTACTTGATTCTTTTTAACAGTGCAATATTCGCACCCACAAACTAAGATTTGGGGGGCACAAGGGTTAAGACACAACTTATGAAGCTATCCACAGCCACTGCAGCACGAGTTTGATCCCCGGCCAGCCTGGAAGCAATCCACATAGCACAGCAGACCTCTCCTGCCTCACCCGCTGCTCCTCTCAGCAGTGTATTTCAGTCAATTTGCCTGTTCTGCTCCCCACTCTGTCTCTAGTGAATCCTCTCACCCCCCACACCTCTGACCTGTACCCCAGCTCTTGTATGCATAATTAAATCTTTAAAAAAAACTAAGATTTTGACAATGATCTATACTTAATCATATATATATACCCCCACCACATTCCTCTGCCTCCCCCAACAATCATCCTGAATCCTGTTTTCATTTTCTTTCTTGCCATTTTTTATGCATTTCACTACCTCAAAATGGAATCCTAAAAAGTACATATTTTTGGTTTAGTTGCTTTCAGCTTTAAAAAAATCCCACAAGTATGTTAGTGATATTTCAGTGATTTTTATATCACTATAATTAATTTCTACCACCATGTCACTTTAAAACTGAACTGCAGTAAAAATTAACCATTTTTGGGCCTCGCTGGTAGCACAGGGGTTAAAGACAGTGCTATCAAGCGATCCCCGGCCAGGGAGATACCCACATGGCACAGCAGACCTCTCCTGCCTCGCCCGCAGCTCCCCTCAGCAGTGTGTTTCAGTAGATCTGCCTGTGCTGCTTCCCACTCTCTGGTGAATCCTCTCACCGCCCCCCGCCCCCCACTGCCCATACTTCTGGCTTATACCCCAGTTCTTGTACGCATAAATAATCTGTTTTTTTAAAAATCAACCATTTTAACTACTTTTAAGTATATAATTCAGTGACAGTAAGTACATTACAATGTTGTCCACCATCACCACTAACCATTTTTATCACCCTCAACTGAAACTCTGTACTCATTATACGATAACCCTGCAGTATCCCTCTCCCAAGACCCTGGGAACTATTCTATGGTCTGACGCAATGAATATGCCTATTCTAGGCACCTCCAATAATTATACAGCATTTGTCCTTTGTGTCTGAATTACTTCATTTAGTGGAATGTTTTAGAATTCACTCATATAATAGCATACTTTTATTTCATTTTTCACTTATCCTGACTGCCATATAACATCCTAGTGTATGATGGGACATCTGAGTTGTTTCTATGTTTTCACTCTTATAAATATTTCACTATTAACACTCTTATACATGTTATTTGATGTACATGTGCAAAAAGTATCTCTTGGGCCTATCTACGAGAGAAATTCCTGGGTCAGAGCATGTATGTCTTTTTTTTTTAAAACATTTTATTTATGCATGCATGCAAGAACTGGGTTACAGGCCAAAAGTGGGGGGGGGGGCAGGCCAAAAGTGGGGGGGGGGTGAGAGGATTCACCCGAGACAGAGTGGGGAACAGAACAGGCAGATGAGGGGAGCAGCAGGAGAGGCAGGAGAGGTCTGCTGCTCCACGTGGGTCACCTCCCTGGTCCGGGATCAAACTCGTGTTGCAGTGGCTGCAGATTGCTTCATAGTGCTGCGTCTTAACCCCTTGCACCACTAGGGAGGCCCCCATATATAAATCTAATACGGAATTCAATTTAAATATTTGTACCAATTTATAATTCAGAATGTATAAGATATTCTGTCAATCTACCTCTCCTTGAAAATTTGGTATCATAAAACTTAATTTTTGCCAAATAGGTATGACCTTGATTTATATTTCCCTGATCGCTAACGATGCTGTCTTTACATGTTTGTCAGCCACATGCATTTCACCTGTGATAGATGTTTGTGTCTTTTACACATTTTCTAATTGATTTTGTTATACTTACTTACAGTAGTTCTTTTTAATATTAGCTCTTTGTCAACTGGGTGTTCTACTAACATATTCTCCCAATTTGTAATCTGCATTTTCCAGAAGGCGTTTTTATGAGCAAAAACTTAATTCTTTTTTTTAAAGATTTATTTTTTTATGGATGTAAGAGCTGTGGTGCAGGTCAGAGATGCAGGGGGTAAGAAGATTCCAGAGACAGAGTGGGTAGCAGAACAGGCAGATCCACTAGAAATAAACTGCTGAAGGGAACAGCAGGTGAGACATGAGAGGCCTGCTGTGCCATGTGGGTCACCTCCCTGGCTGGGGATCCAACTCATGCTGCTGTGGCTGCGTCTTAAGCCCTTGCACCACCAGGGAGGCCCAAAAAACTTAATTCTACACATATCAAATTTATATTTATCACCTCTTTTTTTTTTTTTTTTTAGTCAATGACCTCCAGCTGGTCTAGCTAAGTAATCTTTTATTTCCCAAGGTCTTTTTAAAAAAAAATTATTTATTTATACAAGAGCTGGGGTACAGGCCAGAGACGTGGGAGGGTGAGAGGATTCACCAGAGACGGAGTGGGGAGCAGAACGGGCAGAAGGACTGAAAGCACTGCTGAGGGGAACAGCGGGGAGAGTCAGGAGAGGCCTGCTGTGCCATGTGGGTTGTTCTCTGGCCGGTCAGGGATCGAACTCGTGCTGCAGAGGCTGTGGATTGCTTCATAGTGTGGTGCTTAACCCCTTGCGCCACCAGGGAGGCCCCACCCAAGGTCTTATGTTTATCTATACTTTTTACTAAGACTGGCAGGAAGGCCTGCTAAAATTTTTAAACTTTTATGACATTTAAATCCTAATCCATCTGGACCTGACTTATTTTTCTTTTTAGAGATTTTACACAAGTGTCACTTTTTTCTTTCCATTTCAATGGTCATTTTTCCCAGCTCAATTTAACAATACCTTTCTGGACCATGACCTCTGTCATTTATCAAATTTCCCTTATATGCACCTCAGAGTTCTCTACTCTATTCCACTGATCAACCTTTCTGTGTTTACACAGCACCACGCTGTCTTAATTCCTGTGAGTCTTGCTATCCAGTATGGCAATCTTCCCCTCCCTGTTCCTTTTAAGAAGTGACTAGCTATGCTTGGTCCCTTAACTCTTCCATATAAATTTTAGTATCATCAAGTTCTATGAAAATCCCTGTTGGGATTTTGAATATTACATTTATAATGCAAATCAAATTGTTCTCTAATTCATTAACATGATATATTCTTCTACTTATTAAAGACTTATTTAATATCTTAGCAGTGTTCCTTGCAGTTCCTGAACATTCTCCTTAGAGGGCTAGTACCACTGCATTACAGTAATTTCTAAAATAGTTATGACACGATCATGCCTTCTCTTTCATTGATTTTTAGTGGTTTGTGCCTATGTAAAGAAATACAAATGACTCATTAATCTTATATCTAGTTCTCTTGCAAAAACTCACATAATTATTTCTATTAACCTATTTTTTCAAATCATTGTTCTCTATGTAAATGATCCTATCATCTGCAGGTAACAGAATTTTATTCCCTCTTCCCAATTCTTGTGCCTCTAATTTCTTCTATTTGTCTTACTACTTAGGACTATCAATGCAATGTTGAATATATATCAGGTTTCTTTGTCTCTGACTTTAAAGGAAGTGCTCTCATTGTTTCCCTACAACATATTTGCTTTTTTTTAAACAGCTACTCTTTTATTAGCTTAGAAGTCTCCCTCTTTTTCCTCATTAAATAAGACTGTAAGAGTGATTTATAAAGAGCTTTTTCTTTATTTACTGAGATGACCATTTTTGTCTTTTAATCAATGTGAATTTTGGATTTATGGATTTTCTAAATATTAAATCCTTACAAGGCCTCCCTGGTGGCGCAAGGGGTTAAGCACCACACTGTGAAGCAATCCAAAACCTCTGCAGCACAAGTTCAATCCCCAGCAGCCAGGGAGCAACCCACATGGCAAAGCAAACCTCTCCTGTCTAGCCTGCTGCTCCCCTCAACAGTGTGTTTCAGTCAGTCTGCCTGTTCTGTTCCCCATGTCTCTGGTGGATCTTCTCACCCCCCACATCTCTGGCCTGTACCCCACCTCTTGTGTGCATGAATAAATCCTTAAAAAAAAAAAAATTAAATCCTTATATACCTAGGATAAACCCAACTTGGTTTCTGGGTATTACCCTTTTTTAATAACCTGTTAATTTTGATTTGCTAATTATTTTGCTTAGGTCCTAAATCTATATAAATGAAATGGGTCTGCAATTGTCTACTGTTTTTGTCTCATCTTGATGTTAGGGCTATCAGGCCTAATAGAATGAATTTTTGAGTAGTACCTATTATTTTACTGTCTGAAAACTACAAAATGGAGATGTTATGGTTTTTGAAAGATTGGTAGAATCCACCTGCAAAACTGATAAAAGCCAGTGTTTTCTTTGTGGGAAGATTTTTAATCACAATTTTAACTTTTTAAAAAGATTTATTTATTTATGCATTACAAGAATTGGGGTACAGGCCAGAGGTGTGGGGGGCGAGAGGATTCACCAGAGACAGAATGGGGAACAGAACAGGCAGGTTGACTGAAATACAATGCTGAGGGGTGCAGCGGGCAAGTCAGGAGTGGTCTTTTGCATCATGTGGGCTGCTCCCTGTCCAGGGATCGAACTTGTGCTGCAGTAGCTGTGGATAGCTTCACAGGTTACGTCTCAACCCCTTGTGCCACCAGGGAGGCCCTCACAATTTTAACTTCTTTAATAAATATTATTCAAAATTGAATGCTGGGCCTCCCTGGTGGCGCAGGGGGTTAATACGCTGCCTATGAGGCTGTCCGCAGCCTCTGTAGCACGATTTCAATCCTGAACAGTCAGCAGGAAGCCAACATGGTGCATCAGACCTCTCCAGACTTGCCTGCTGCTCCCCTCAGCAGTGTATTTCAGTCAAACTGCCTGTTCTGTTCCCTACTCTGTCTCTAGTTAATCCTCTCACCCCACCCCACCCCCCACACCTCTGGCCTGTACCCAGTTCTTGTATGCATAAATAAATCTTAAAAAAAAAAAAATGAAATAAAATTAAAAAACAAATTGTAATGCTAATTCAAATATATTCAAAATTTTTGTTTCTGCTCCCATTTTGTTTTCAAAATTGCTAGCATACACTTGATAGGGTTCTTTTTTTTTTTTTTTAAAGATTTATTTATTTATTTATACAAGAACCAGGGTACAGGCCAGATGTGTGAGAGGGTGAGAGGATTCACCAGAGACAGAGCAGGGAACAGAACAGGCAGACTGACTGAAATACCCTGCTGAAGGGAACAGCAGGCAAATCAGGAGAGGTCTGCTGCAGATAGCTTCATAATGCTGTGTTTGACCCCTTGTCACCAGGGAGGCCCTATGCTTGATATTCTTCATCCCTGCTTATTTCAATAAGGATATTTGCTAATATTTCCCTGTTTCTTTTTTTTTAAATATTTATTTATGCATACGAGAACAGGGGTACAGGCCAGAGATGGGGGGGGGGAGAGAGGATTCACCAGAGACAGAACGGGGAACAGAACAGGCAGAGTGACTGAAATACACTGCTGAGGGGGGAAGCGGGCGAGACAGGAAAGGTCTGCTGCTATGTGGGTTGCTCCCTGGCCGGCCGGGGATCGAAGTCATGTTGCAGAGGCTGCGGACTGCGGATTGCTTCATAGCGTGGTGCTTAACCCCTTGCACCACCAGGAAGGCCCGCCCTGTTTCTTTTATAACTACCAGTCTAACATTAAAATGTTGGTCTGTTAAATTATTTCTGTGCTCTTCAACTGTCTTTGTGTTATTTTTCCTGGAGAACAGCAGCTACTCTGACAGGCAAACCATGTGGAAGAAGACTAGATTCCAACTCACATCAGTTGCAGTAAGATGAAGCAAGGTAGGAAATGAAAAAGTGGCAAGCGCAAGCTCCAGAACATCAGTCACTCTACACCCCATACAATCGCCACTGAAATCAAACATTCACCTTTGTTCCTCAGGGAGAAGAGGCATCATAATAGGGACTTGGAGCGACCTAAGGTATAAGAGGATAAGGGACAAAGTGACTGAGGAAGTTCAGTACAAGACTGTCATTGCTTGTTTTTCTCGACAAGATGAGACTCCTACAACACCCTGATTTACTCCTGAGGAGAGCAGGACTAGGGCTCTGTTGACAGCAAGAGTAGAAAAAGGTAATTTCAAGATAATGAGGGAGATGAGAAACTAAAACAGTAGTCCAACAGTTCCCTTCCCCATGGTTTTCTTCTTCTACAGCGGCGCCAGGCAGACTCCTGTCCTAGAGGTCAATACCCACACCTCCAAAGGAAACACACACACACACACACACCCCAGTTCAAAACACACCCATTTGTTTCCCATAGCATTTTTTTTAATAGTTCAAGAATGATTTCTGGGGAAAGGAGGCAGTAGTCACACAAATTCAGCATTCGAGTAGAAAGAGGAGCATTATAATAGGGACTGGCAACTCTGAAAATTTAAACCTCACAAGTTACTTGCAAGGCAGAGGAAGAGTAAGACAGAGTGAAGTAGTAGTGGAAGGACTTGTAAATGGGAGAATGCTGAGAAAAAGGAGAGAGAAAACATCATGAACAGAGTCTTTGTTCAAGGACATGTGTGAGAAATAGAGAAATCTTGTCCCTCTTCTACTTGCAATCCCTCTGAGTATAGGAAGGATTAGGTACTGTTATCTGCTCCTTAAAAGAAAAAACTAAAGGCTTAAAGAAGTAAATAACTTGCCCAAGCCTAAAGTTTATCATTTTTCCACTACACCCTGCTGCCAGTGGGTAGTTACATTCAGTCACGCAGACCAGAAGTTAGGATTCATCTTGACTCCCTCCTCCCCCTTATCACATCACCAGACCCTGGAGATTTTAAAGCCATCCCTTCTCTTTCTCTCTGTGACCATTTCCCCAAACCAAAATGTGTTACTTCTTGACTACTTCAATAAGTAGCAATAGACTCTTAACTGGTCTCTCAATCCAAGCTCCACACTATAGGCAGGATTCAAAAAACAAACCAAAACAAAAAAGCAAGTCCACCGCGCCCGCCCTGCGCAATAGCTTACTGCTGTCCTCAAGAGAAACAGTCCAGCCCTCCAGCCGCACTGTCTTCCCCCAGCTCCTGAGTCACCCTGACATTTTGGTTTCTCTACCAGGGCCTCTGCTTCCTGCTTCAGGGCTTTTGCACAGTGTCCCCTCACTAGGAGCACTGAGAGTGAGTTCAGTACAAGACTGACTCATCCTAAACATTCCAGTCTCAGGTTAAATGTCATCTCCTCAACAATCATTATTAGATGTTAAAACCATCTGATAGAGGGGGAAGGGGAGATTTTAACACATATGCAGTAGGATTAAGCACTTGACCCACTGACTAAACTTACCTCTAAAAATGTCAATCACACATCATACACTTTCTGATGTGAAGTATAAGAAGCACCCAGTACTTCCCCTATGAAATATTCTTTTTTTTCTTTTTTTTTAAAAAACTTTTCTTTTAAAGATTTATTCATTTATGTACACAAGAGCTGGATTACAGGCCAGAGCTGGATTCACCAGAGACAGAGTGGGGAACAGAACAGGCGGACTGACTGAAATACACTGCTGAGGGAAGCAACCGGAGAGACAGGAGAGGTCTGCTGCGCTATACGGGTCACCTCCCTGGCTGGGGACCGAACTCGTGCTGCAGTGGCTTTCTACAGCTTCATAGTGCTGCAACTTAAACCTTGCGCCATCAGGGAAGCCCTATGCAATATTCTTGATCCAAAAAATATATATTAAAATCTAATCAAACCTCAGATCTAACTAACTACATGTTTGTAGGGAAAACGAAGGGTAGAGGAAAGTACCTAATACTCACATAGGACTTCGGTTGGGTAGGAGAGTTGAACTAAGGAGATTGTTACAGAGACTTAAAAACACACACCTAAGGGCCTCCCTGGTGGTGCAAGCAGCTCAGACTCAGCACTATGAAGCTATCTGCAGCCACTTCAGCACAAGTTCAATCGCCAGCCAACGAGCTAACCCAAATGGCACAGCAGACCTCTCCTGTCTTGCCCACTGTTCCCCTCAGCAGTGTATTTCAGTGGATCTGCCTGTTCTGCTCCCCACTCTTTCTGATGAATTCTCTCACCACCACCACTACCCGTACCCCTGGCCTACACCCCAGTTCTTATATGCATAAATAAAATAAATCTTTTTAAAATATAAAATAGGGCCTCCCCTGGTGGTGCAGTGGTTGAGCACTGGGCTGCAAAGCTGCCTGTAGCCTCTGGAGCGCCAGTTCGATTCCCGGCCGCCAGCAAGGGGCCCAGATGGCGCACAGACCTCCCCTGCTGAGCCTGCTGCTCCCTTCAGCAGTGTATTTAGTCAGTCTGCCTGTTCTGTTCCCTGCTTTGGCTCTGGTGAATTCTCTCACCTTCCCTCGCTTCTGACTGTACCCAGTGCTTGTATAAATAAATAAATCTTTAAAAAATAAATAAAATATAATAAACCTAATACAGTGTGTATTCCTGTTCAAGTCTGGATTCAAGCAAGCCATGTGCAAAATGTCATATTTTTCTAAACAGTCAGGAAATTTTGAATGATGTAATATACAGCAGATACTATTAGAAACGATTAACTGAATGCATGGCAATCATTTTTTTTAATCCTGACCTGATAAGATATACATTCTGGCATATTTAAAGGTAAAATGATATATCCGTGATATGATTTAAATTATCTCATTTTAAAAGCAGGATAAACAGAAAAAAAATATGAATTGAAAAAACAGCTTTTAGTTACTTTATTGAATGGTATATATACCAAATGAGAAAATCACAAATATTGTGTTTATCTATAGTATCTTGAAAAATCTAGCCCTCTTAGAAAATACTTCAGTCCTATTAAAAGATTAAGTGTCATTGCTTTAACTCTCTGAATAAGTTTCTTTCCAATTAATAAACCCTAGGGATACGTAAAGAAAACTGAGAAGAATTTGTCTGCTTTTAAATGAAAGCAGAAAGCCCTTTTTGCTATTTTCTGTTGCTGTATTCAAAAGGGCCCTTCCTCAGAAGAGGTGTATTTACTGAAAGAAAAACCAATTTCACTACTTCTCCCATAATATAGAACTAGGAATATCCCAAGGTAGAGCAAAATACCTTGTTTTTTCAGAGCACTTAAGGAGCAAAGGACTAGCCGACATGGGCATGCAAAAGAAGCGTGCTGGACCCACAAAACAATAACTTATCAGAAGTTAGCAGAACTAATCATTTTTACCAATTCTTTAGAGCCCTAGGGATCTCTATTAAAAACTACTGTCTGATTCTCCCTCAACTACACAGAAATGATTAGATTTTTTCTTTTAATAAAGAAACTACTTTTCAGATCTTTTAGTTCTTACCAAGCCTACTTACTACACACCTACAAAGAATAAGTGTGTAGCAAGAGTAAACTCCAGCACAGTTTGCAAAACAACCAAGTCAGGAGTCAACCTAAAAATCCACCAAGGGGGAACTGATTAAAGAAACTATTGTATAATCCTGTAATGCAATATTATGCAAGTCTTTAAAGTATGATTTGTAAAAAAAAAAAAAAAAAAAAAACACTAAGTATAGTATGTATGCTTTATGGAAAGCTGTCCATGACATTGATATTTGAAAAATTTAAGATGCAGAAGAATACATACAAAATGATCCCAATGTTGTTTTAAAACGTTATGCATAGGGCCTCCCAGGTGGCGCAGAGGTTGAGCACTGGGTTGCAAAGCTGCTCGCAGCCTCTGCAGCGCCGGTTCAATCCCCGGCTGCTCCCTGGCCACCGGAGGAGGGTCCCACATGGCATGCAGACCTCTCCTGCCGCCCGCTGCTCCCCTCAGCAGTGTGTACTTCAGTCCTTCTGCCTGCTCTGCTCCCCGCTCTGGCTCTGGTGAATCCTCTCACCCTCCCGCGCTTCTGACTGTACCCAGTGTTTGTATAAATAAATAAATAAATCTTTAAAAAAAAATAAAAATAAAACGTTATGCATAAAAATAGAAAAAATATTATAAGACAGAAAAAAATCAAAGTCAACAAACAACTATAAACCAGAGACACACTATGGGGAGGGGGGGCAGGGAAAGGAGGGATTGGAGCCAAAATAAGGGGGGTGCAATTGTATGGGGAATATAAAAATAAAAATAAATAAATAAATAAATATAAAGTAGCTAACTGCAAGAGGTAAAAGGTTAGTAAAGATGGACAGTTAACTTTACATACTTCTATACTGTGTGCATTTTCTCAAACAGGTATGCACTTTTTTTAACTATTAAAAAAGTTATGATCATAACCAGTGCTTATCATGAAATAAATATTTATGTTTCAAATTACTTTTTCGCATCAGAATGTACGAGGGAAGAAGAGGAATAAACCTAAACTGAGAAGTAAAGTCTCTGACAGATTTTTGTTCCACGTGTAGCATCCCAAGGTATGCAGGGACTTCGCAACACAGACCTCCCCCTCAAAACAGCGGTTTTCAAGCTTCGTGGGATAAAAAAAAACAAACGGGAAGCTGATGACAGAAACACACATTCCTGAGCTCCATCTCCCGATACTCTGCCTGGGAAGCCTGGGCGTGGCCACAAAGGAGCTTTCTTCAAACGAGCCCTCAGGGTCTCTGAGACAGATGACCCGCAGCTCCGAGATTCTCGAGAGACACCCCAATGTCATTCTCCCCGCTTCCCTCTCTCGCAACCTTTTTTCCTCCCAAGTGCCTCAACATTCCTCCAATTCTGCGTCCAATTAAACATCGTCAATACCAATATTTCGATTTTAGGTTTGGAGCCCGGTAGCTGAATAGGTGACACGTCACTTCACCTCCATTTCATCTTCCTGGGGGGCTGCTCCTCTAATCCAGCCCCCAGCCCTTCTTCCGCCCGGCGCACCCGTCCCCACGCCGCCACCCACCCGCAAGCTCCTTCCGCCCGCGGAGACGGCCGCGCCGCCGCCCGCTCCCACTCCCCGCCCCCCCGCCGGCTTAAGTCCAGAGCCACACCTTAAGGCCGCTCCATGAGTCGCTCCCCCGCCAAGCGCGGGACAGGGGGCGTCAGTCACAGGCCCCGAGGCCTCAAGGCCTCAACCGCATTTTGAAACGGCGAGGAAAGAAGGCGCAACTTCCGGCTTCTCCAACGCTCCTCACAAGCGCTTCCGGTGAGGCCTCCGGAAAGCATCGATAGGGCAACTGGAGGGCTAGAGAGTTAGACCGGCCGCGCTCTCCTACCATAGAGTAGAGGCTGGTCCGGAGAGAGAGTCGCAGAGCGTGGGTGACGAGGAGTTGTAAGGTTTCAGGCGCGAGCATCTTGAGTACTCGCGGGGCCTTGAGGCCTTTGTAGACGTGCCCTAGGAGATCGCAAAACTGGGAGAGGAAAAACCCGAGAGGGTAATCAGAGGCGTCCTTCAGAAAAGCGCCTCTCCTCAGTTCCTCGGTGTTAACTTACTCTTACTCCCCACAGGAGGCTGAAGAGCGGAAACGCAGCGTGGGCGCTTTTGGGGGAGATCAGACTAGTAGACACCGGGCGACTGCAAGATGTCATGGGAAATGCCAAACGAGCAAAGCACGATGAAATGGGGTCCTCTAGTCTACGCTTTCGCAATATAAAAGTACTGTTATAGAGCAACCCCGATATTAACCGGGTTCCTGGCTGTGGGTCCTCACCCGCGCGCTTTAAAGGGACTTATGGGGCCTCCCCGGTGGCGCAGCGGTTGAGCGCTGGGTTGCGAAGCTGCCCGCGGCCTCTGCGGTGGCGGTTCGATCCCCGGCTGCTCCCCGGCCACCGGAGGAGGGTCCCACATGGTGCGCAGACCTCTCCTGCCGCCCGCTGCTCCCCTCAGCAGTGTACTTCGGTCCTTCTGCCTGCGCTGCTCCCCACTCTGGCTCTGGTGAATTCTCTCACCCTCCCGCGCTTCTGACTGTACCCAGTGCATGTATAAACAAAAAAACAAAGAAAGAAAGAAAACATGCCTCTATTAAAAAAATAAATAAATAAAATAAAGGGACTTATGAATACTCTACTACAGACACACACAAAAGGGTTAATAAAAGGTTTATTTACAAGAGAAAAGGAAATAAGGAAAATGTACAACTCAGGGAGAAAATAGGGAAATAAAGTCTTTAATGCGTCCTACCCGATCCGACGACCTGGAAACCCAAAGTCACTCTCAGAGCTGGCGGAGAGCCAAAATGGGGGGTCCCCAAAGCCCACGTGTCTGCCTTTTATATCCACCTCTGCCTTTTATATCCCTCAGGTCCCAGCCACCTTCCCTTTGGTGGTGATGGGATTTGGAGTTCCCAGTGTCTTTGACTTTGACCTAGGGTGGGGGTGGAGTCCACAAAGCCTATATGGAATTAGCTTTGGGACATCCTTTTCCCCCTAACAGTACCTTCAAACCTGTCGGACTGACTCTCTTCGAACTCTTGCTGGGACCAAGCGGCATTACCGCCCCTAAATACCTCATTCCGTTTAACTTCAGGGAGATTCTACCAGTTAGAGGGAGTCCTGAGCAGAGATAATGTTACTTTGCAATTTCTAGTGATTATAGTTCTCCTCTTTGGAGAACTGAGTAGTGTCTGTTCGGTTATTTGAAGACAGCTAGCATAAACCATCCCTACAAACTAAAAAATTTGATTTTCTACAAACTAAAAAATCCCGTTAGAGTCTCCAGCTATTTCTATTCGGCACGGCTTCAAGCCCCCTGCCACCTAGTCACCATCTTCTGAACAAGTACCCATTTGTCCCTTTTAAAATGTGGGGTTTTGAGGTACACACGGTCTCAGGCAAATGAAAATGGGGCAGTGAACTTTAATTTGCATATCGCACCTTCCTCTATTTCTGTCGCTGAGAGTTTCAGAGTTCTGTAAATAAGCTGAAGAAACTTTCTTTTTCACAGTTGTTTCCAGAGAGCTTTAAGTCAGCAACCACTCCTCTCAAAAAAATAAAGGGGGGAGAGGGGACGGAGGTGCTCTTTTAGGCGAACCACTGTCAACTCTTTCACCTGTGCAGTTAATTTTAATTTTTTAAAAATTCCCAAACAGGAATTTGTTTCTTTTAAATAGTTTCAGGTTAGCTTGGATCCCTTCCTACTGTATCCTGAACTTTTGAATTATGATCCCTCCTTGCAATTAAGCTTGTTTAAGATGGACATATATTTGTTGAATACCTACTATGTGCCAAGCACCAAGGTAGAGGATTCCAAACCTAGAAGACTTGGAATCTGTCTAGTGGAGGAGTCAGACTGTCCAGATCAAAAGAATGTGGTAAGTGTAGTGATGCATGGACTGCAGTTAGCCTCTCCTGAAAGGCTGAGAGAGATTAATTCACTTTTGCATTCTGCAAAATTTTTATCAACATATTTATCATCATTTAAAGCCTTCATAAATAAGTTGAATGAGACATGGTTAAGAATAGAACTTTTTCTCGTTAGAGTTGACACCTGATTCATGAAAATCATTCATCTTCCAGTGTTTTTCTTAAACCTCCAATGATCCCACATATTAGTGGTCAACATTTGGCAACATTTCTCTATCCTTTCTAAAGGAGTTCATAAAACTTCATCAAACTACATGCTATAATGAAAATAAACCATATCTGGGCCTCTCTGGTGGCGCAAGGGGTTAAGCACCACACTATGAAGCAGTCCACAGCCTCTGCAGCATGAGTTCCATCCTGGGCCGGCCAGGTAGCAACCCACATGGCGCAGCAGACCTCTCCTGTCTCATCCGCTGCTCCCCTCAGCAGTGTGCTTTGGTCAATCTGCCTGTTCTGTTCCCCATTCTGTCTCTCAACCCACCCCCCCCACACACACCTCTGGTCTGTGCCCCAGCTCTTGTATGCATAAATAAATAAATCTTAAAAAAAAAAAAAAGAAAGAAAATAAGCCATACCTATAATATCTTTTACCAGTCAAATAACCTTACCAAAAAAGAAAATGAAATTGGCTTAACATACTCATAAGTGACTTAATGGTCACCACTTCCTTCTCTTAGAACTAGACTCACAAACTACTGAATAAAAAGACAGGAAATCTGAGTTTAGTCTATTTGTAGAAACCAGAAAGTTACACAGATCTTCAATTTGTAATACACTGCTGAGGGGAGCAGCGGGGAGACAGGAGAGGTCTGCTGTACCATGTGGGTAGCTCCTTGGCCAGGGATCAAACTTGTGCAGCAGATGTTGCGGATAGATTCATAGTGCTGTGCTTAACCCCTTGCACCACCAGGGAGGCCCTTATTTTATATATTTTTTACATCACTCTTCATTTTTGTACAATGTATGCTTGCTTTCTCATCTCAGTTATAGTCCCTGTGAAATTCCCACCACCCATTCACCCATGTACCATCATCATAGTCCCTTGTGCTCTTCCTACCCCTGTTTTGATCCTACTCCCTTCTCCCCACCTGCAGAATGTCTCTGGTTTATAGTTGCTTGTTAATTTTGATTTTTAATTTATTATAATTAATTTTTTTTCCTAATCACATATTTGGTTCCTCTACATTCCTCCTATCAGTGATACCATCCAGTATTTTTCTTTCTGGCTTATTTCACTGAGCATGATCCCTTCCAGCTCCATCCATGTTGCTGTGAATTGCATGAGCTTATATTTTGATTGCTGAGTAATATTCCATTGTGTATTTATACCACATCTTCTTGATCCAGACATCTATTTTGGGGGCATTTGGGTTGTTTCCATAGATTACCTATTGTAAACAGTGCTGCAATAAACATGGGGGTGCAGGTGTTCTTTTGAATTAATGTTTTTGTGTTCTTTGGGTAGATATGTAGGAGTGGAATTGCTGGATCATATGGAAGATCCATTTTTGTGTGTGTTGTAGAGAGTAAAGTCACATATACATTATCCACTCTATTGGATCATGACAAAGCACTCTCCAGAGTAACAGTGTAACAGGGTGGTCCCCAGGAAAGGGGAAGGTTCCCTGCCCCACCCAAGGGAGGGTGGAGCTGAGCAGGAGGAGGAGAAGCTGAAGAAGAGAAGGAGGAAGGAAGCAGGCTGGAGCCAGGAGACCTGGAAGAGGCGCATGGAGCCTAGAGACACGTGAAGAAACTGTGCTTGTCTTTTGGTCGTGGACTGGGTGACACAGATGTGGGTGAGACCCGTGGGGAGGTGACCATGGCAGCTTTTATCTTGATGTTGATTTTGCTCTTTTCCTTCCGGGCTTGTCTGGTTGTTTGTGACCCTTTTCTGTGGGTCCCCACTGGAAGATGCTTTAGACTTGTGGCAGGCTTTGGGGCCTTGTTCTGGGCCGATCCCATTTGGATGGACTTTTACCCACGAGGGGACGGGTAACTCTGGATGCTTCATTTAGAAACTAGACTCTTTGCCTTACCTGTATTGTTTCCTAGTTTTATTAAAGTTCCTTCCCATTAAAGTCTCCTATGTTTTGTGTTGATGCGGCGGATGGCAGAACCCATGTAGAATAGGCAGGTTTGCGGGGTTTGGGCTGCCCCTCTCCCTGTCCTATAACAACAGGAGTGTGTTCTGTTGCTCCACACCTTTGCCAATCCTTGGTATTATCAGATTATTTAAAAAACAATCTGAGAGATGTGAAATGATTTCTCATGATGGCTTAATGTATATGTTCATGATTATTAGCAAGGTTGATTTTTTTCCCATATTTATTGATTTATTGTTTCTCATCTATGAGTTCTTTTACCCATTTTCCTGTTGCATTGTTTGTCTTTTGGTTTTTTGTTTATTTGTTGGTTGGTTGGTTTTTAAGATTTGTTTTATTTTTATACAAAAACTGGGGTACAGGTTAGAGGTGGGGGGGGTGAGAAGATTCACCAGAGACAGAGCAGGGAGCAGAACAGGCAGACAGACTGAAATACACTGCTGAGGGTAGCAGCAGCGAGACAGGAGAGGTCTGTTGCGCCGTGTGGGTATCTCCCTGGCCAGCCAGGAGTCAAACCCGCACTGCAGAGGCTGCGGACAGCTTCACAGCGCTGTGCTCAACCTGCTGCACCTACTGGGAAGGCCCTTGTTTGTATTTTGGTTTTGATTTGTAAAAGTTCTCTTTATAATCTGAATATCAATCTTTTAATCCTTGATTACATGCATTGCAAATAAGTTTCAAAAAATATATATATAGAGAGAGAGAGCTTGTTTTTGCTTTTTCATGTTTTCTTTCAATGAACAGAAGTTTTTAATTAAGTCAAATTGATTATTTTCTGTGTGTCTTATTTCTTTTTCTGTATATTATTTAGAAGATTCTTCTTGTATATTATTTAGAAGACATATCTTTATGTCTTTGAGTCATAAAGATACTTTCATATATTTTCTCCTAAGAGTTCTAAAGATTTTCTTTTCACATTAGGCCTTTAACTCACTTGGAATTGATTTTTGTGCACAGCATAAAGATCCAGTTTTATTTTTTCTATTTGAGTAATGTGACCATAAACTGAATGTCAGTCTAGTTTCTGGAATTAATCTTTTTCCTTCTTATTGCGAGTTTTATAGACAAGGTATCATTTGAGTGGGACCTTAAAATACTAATATGATTTCAAAAGGCAGAGATGGGAGAACATTTGAAGAAGAAGCAAGGCATAAATAGTGAAGAGAAGAAAAAAGATGAGGAATTAGAAGACATAATCTGACAACTGAGAAGAGTCCACTTTGATTGAAGTGGAAGATTTGATTGTGTATTAAATCACACTGTCCAAAATGAGAGTTACCAGCCACATGTGACTTGAAACTCTCCTGTCCAAAAGATGTACTATAAATGTAAAGTACATATGAGATTTCAAAAATTTGGTATGAAAGAAATCATGTAAAATATCTCAGTGTTTTATGTTGGTTGCACATAAAAATAGTAATATTTTGGATATATTGGGTACAATAAAATATTAATAAAATAATTTTGTTTTTTATTTTATTTTTTAAAAGATTGATTTATTTATGCATACAAGAACTGGGGTACAGGCCAGAGGTGTGGCGGGGGTGAGTATGAGAGGATTCACCAGAGACAGAGTGGGGAACAGAACAGGCAGATTGACTGAAATACACTGCTGAAGGGAGAAGCAGTCCAGACAGGAGAGGTCTGCAGCGCCATGTGGGTATCTCCCTGGTGGGGGATTGAACTGGTGCTGCAGAGGTAGTGGATAGCTTCATAGGTTGCATCTTAATCCCTTGTGCCACCAGAGAGGCCCTTATTTGTTTTTTTAATATTGCTAATGGAAAATTTTAAGTAGATACATGGCTTGCATCATATTTCTATTAAAAGGTGCTGACATGGAATCCTAGCAAAGAAGGATGTGGAGGATTTTGAATGCTGCTATAAATAAATAGTATAGAATCAGAGGGTTTTTTTTTTAATATTCAAAAGGTCAGGTTTGTTATAAAAAGGGAAGGGAAGTAAAGGATGCTTGCACAAACACACGTGGGCAGAAGGAGCAGCCCCTGAAAGGGACAGGTTTGTTAGGAGAGATGCCTGCATAGTCATAGGTGGGCAGCAGAGCGACAAGGAGAGCTGCCTCTGCTGCTTTGCAAAGGGAGAAGGTTGGTGAAGCACCTGGGTAGTTAGGTAGAACATTAGTGAGCCAAACTGTTGATAGTTCCCTGCTATTTAAGAGAAAAAGCTATTCATTTTTTGTCAAGAATTAATCTAATATTGTTCTCTGTCAGTTCTCTGTATCTCCCTCTACACCAGTCAAATATGTTAAGCCTTGTTGAAAGGTGGAAAGGGTGAAAGAATGATAGAGCAGAATCCATAGAAGCTTTTCTTGTTACATCATTGCATTGTCTTTGTGACTTCATACATTCTTATTATATGTCACACTGTTCTAAACAACTTCCATAGACCCATGTACTATTTCACCCAAGTAGCTTACTCCAAATCCCATGTGGTGTGAGGACTCAAACAAGGTACCTAACTTCAGAACCCAAACATTGCAGAAGCATTTATCCTTATATTGTACATACATTCAGTCAATTAAAAAAAAATTGATTTGAAATATTTCCTAATTTTAACAATATTTTGCAATTTTTCTCAAGTTGTATGGTTCCAGACATTAGTAATGGATGCATAACATTCCATAATAAGGCTGTACCATAATTTATATAGTTTGTTATGTCTCTTCCATTTTTTTCCAATTAAAATACCATGACGAGCTCTCGCGGGGTCAGGTCTGTTCAAACATCCCAAATTATTTCTTTAAGACAAATTCCTAAAAGTGGAATTGCTGGACCAGAGTAATCAGTTTAAGTCAGTTAAAAACGGCATGAAGAAAAGGAACATCATCTAACAAAACCCCCTTAACTCCCCACTCTAAACCCCACCGAGGGTGACTGTCAAGGCCGGGCGGGGCGCAGGCCCGCGCTCAGGCCGCGGAGGCCGCGGAGGGAAAGAACTGTCCGCGGCGAGGTCAGTAAAGCCCCGTGTGCGGGCACCGGCACCGGTCCCGTCTCCGGCTTTGCAGGCTGCGCCCCAAGGCTGGAGACCCCTTCAGGGTTTGCGTCATTTAAAATTACGCAGATGCCTGCAGGAGACCTACAGGGGAAGCTCCTGGCCCCAGACGGAATCCGTCTTCCGCGGCTAACCGCACAGTTCAACCCCGTTAGCTGCAAAACTGCGCACTCGTGCTCTCCCTCAAGCTGTTCATTCCCCCGCCGCCGATCAGACAGTCCTCGTGTCACTACAGTTCCCAACGTGGTAGACTTCGCCGTTCTCTCAACCCTGGATCAGAGGCCGCCATGAGAGGTTACTGGGCACATGACTCTCCGGCGCTGCTGGTGACGCGGCTGGGAGGCGCGCGGCGTCGCCTCCTCTTCCCGGACTCAGGAGCCGCGAGCGTTGTCTGGTTTACGGCGATCTCTCGAGCAGCGGCGCGCGGAAGCGGTTACACCAGGCGCCTCATTCTTATGTAAGGCATTACAGTAGGGGAGCTCCGTCGTGAGGGCCCGGATAGCTCAGTCGGTAGAGCATCAGACTTTTAATCTGAGGGTCCAGGGTTCAAGTCCCTGTTCGGGCGCTTATCTTTACCTGTCTTTTTCACGTTTTGTTTTTGGTTTCCTTTATTCTTAGCAATCTGAAAAAACTAAACTTCTTGCTGGGAAACCACCCTGCGTAAACCTGCGTATACTCTCCGAAAAGTTTCGGGATTTTACACTTTCTTTCCGTGAGAACAAACTTCTAGCAATTTCTGAAATCAATACTGAGATAATTGTGTTCGATTTAAAAAGAAGTTTGCTTCAGTGTTATAATTTTGCTAATAGAAAATATTTAGTAAGCTGTAAATGTGCAAAAGCTACAGACGCCCGAACAGGGACTTGAACCCTGGACCCTCAGATTAAAAGTCTGATGCTCTACCGACTGAGCTATCCGGGCGCTCTTGCGATAGGCTTTTCTTTTATTCACTTGATATAATTCTAGTAAGTTGTTTCTCGTGAATTAAAGCTAGATTCCAATTTGGCTTTAAAAATATGTATATTTTTGGCGTGATAAGGTGACGTCAACATTTGTTTTCCTTTCACGTAAGACATGTGTTCAAGTTCTTTCATATTTCACGTTTGATCAGTTGCCAATATCCACTAAACCTTCTAATGTTAAAAAGTTACCCCCCAAAAAAGGCCAAGACCATCCAAAATTCAGACATACAGTTGTAACCTTTTTTATTTTTTTTTTAAAGAGTTATTTATTTTTATACAAGAGCTAGGGTATAGGCCAGAGGCGCGGGAGGGTGAGAGGATTTACCAGAGATAGCAGGGAGCAGAGCAGGCAGATAGACCAAGGTACACTGCTGAGGGGAGCAGCAGGCGGCCGGAGAGGTCTGCCACGCCTGTAACCTCTTTGAACACAATTCTTCTGAATTTTATCTATCACTTCCCTGATAAATTCTCTTAATTTTAATAATTTCACTGAACCAGATTATAATACCTTTGATGAAAAATACACTTCCATCCATGATATGATGTTGCCATTAGATGAAGCATTCCTTACCACTAAAGAAGGAAAGATAAGTTTGACTCACGAATAGGGGCTCTAATAAAGGAAAATGAAAGTGACTATGAAAAGTGGGTCTGAATTGAGACTAAAGAAAGGAAGCTTAGATCCTGAATATAGACTTTTGGTTGATTCTTTGCCTTTCCCCCTCTTCCAGGCAAGTTGTAGATTTCAAGTCAGGCTCACAAAATGAGTCCTTCTAAAGCCCGTGCAGTGTTCAGGATGGGAGCAACTTGGAACCTGAAGAACAAAATTTTCCAGATTGGTCTATTTTTTCCTAAAATCCATTTCACCAATCCTGACACATAGGGTGTGGAACACAGGGTTATGAAATTTAACAGTCTGGTGAGAGAATTTATTCTTGTTTCTGGGAACTTGAGGCTTCTGAACACAATGGACAACAAAACAATTCAGCCTTACTAGGAAAAATTTCTTTCCTACAATTGTCTGATTCTTTCAAAACAAAGACTAACAAATTGTGTGATCCTGAATAGGCCTGGGTTTCCACCTCTAAAAAATGAGGGGAATTGATTAGATGACCTCTAAGATACCTTTCAATCTAAAGTTTCACCATTCTATTACTTTTCTCAGGAGGATAAGGTTAGACTCAAACTACCAGGAAGGAATGGTTTAATTCAACAAATATGTATTGATCATTTATTGTGGTTTCCTTATGGGCTAGTTCCAGACTCCAGAGATAGGTAAGACAGATTCTGTTCACAATGTAGGAAAGAAGGCAGATACACTAGCAAATAATCTTAACATATAGTAATAATGGCAGCAATAAAAATTCAAATACAAGCTTTGCAGGAGATGGGTATGGAAAGACAGAAGTTACAAAATGAGAGCAGGAGACTGAGTTTTTAGTCAAGGAAAATACATGATCAGAGTTAAGTTTAAACCAGTCACTCTTAGAGGTAAATAGAAACAGGCAACAGAGACATTCAGTTATCTATGCAGACATCTTGAGCAGCCCCTATGTTAGACAAGGAAAAACTTCTTGCTCTGTTTTTATGAATGAGGTGTGGAAATGTATAAAACCTAACATTTTTAATGAAAGTAAATGGAGTTCTGTCCCGGCCACTTTAAAGGAGCAAGAATAAAGGGGCCTTTAAGTTTTATCCTGCCCAATGATTTTGTTACATCATATTCACTTTCCTTCAGGATAATAAACAACCTGTTAACTAGATGGCATGGGGTTAAGCCATTAAGTTGCTTATTATCTACCACTTTCCTAACATTGAGGTAGGCACAGTGGGAAGGAAAATGATAAATCTGGAAGGAACGTGGGGAGTGCAAGCTGTGTTTGGGGGATGGTGAATAAATTAATCTGGCTGGAATGGAAGGAACTAGAGAGAGAAGGTGCCAGATTGGAGACAGCTGACAGGGTTTATTTCAGGCTTGGGAGAATAATTTCTTCCTGTAGGCAAAGCTTGACAGTTGAATTGAAAGTTCGGCTCGTTAACACTGCAAAGTCCCACCTGAGGCAGTGTGACCGGAATTGGCTTCATTTCTCTGCTGCATTTCAAACACCACAACTGTTACCTCTACCTTATTAAGCATAAGCCTTTTTCCAAAGTGCTTTTTGAAGCTTCTCACTTCACATACATGGTTGAATTAAATTCTCCCACTAGAGGACAGTCTAAACCCACAGATTCTTAAGCCTCCCTCCCCACCCCCTTTCCTGTTTCTTAAGCTTAACCTCCCCCACTAATTTTTTAAAAGATCCATTTTAACCTCCTACTCATCAGATACATCTGTCTTTGAATATCAGCAACCACTCTATCAAAACTGGGGTGGAGCAGACAGGCTTATCATCGCAGTTCTTGGCCCCAAGTGGCCCCGTTTGTGGACCTGAAACAGCAAGCCTTGGTTTAGCACCTTGAAGAGGTAACTGTTTTCTCCTGTGACTTGGGGTGAGATACTGTATGAGATTCCTACAATGGCCCATGGCTGTGTATCTAGCACAGAAATAATCGTGAGTTGAATATAATTATATTAAAGATCCAGAAAGCACATCTCCAATGGTGGGATTTTAGGGCAATGAGGGAAAGGTTTAATTTCAAGAGAATTAAGAGAATGGGGTCCTTTCTTTGCTTTTCTTTCCATGAGGTCATTCAGGTCTCCAGCTCATGATCTCCTGGTGCCTCTGACCTCTTTATAATGGATTCTACATCATTAGCCTAGAAGGTTGTTAGCCTAAAGGGTTTGTTAGTGGTGACAACTTCATTGCATTTAAAGTATGTATAGGGTAGGGGCTCCTTCTTTGAGATAGGGACAGTCACATCAGAATGTAGGTAGGTGATCTTGTCTCTCAACTTCCCAGTGCAGAAAAAGCAGTCCCAACACCCTTGATTAATGCTACAACCCAAGCATCCATCTATTAGGTGTGTCTAGACACTCAGGCACCCTAAGGAAACTTTTGGAAAGCTAGTCATGAGGTGCATTAGCTTACTATTGCTGCTATAACAAATTACCACAAATTTAGTGGATTAAAAAAGCACAGGTTGGACCTCCCTGGTAGCGTAGCGGGTTGAGCGCCGCTCTGTGAAGCTGTCCGCAGCCTCTGCAGCGCAGATTTGATTCCCAGCCAGCCAGGGAAAAACCCACATGACGTGGCAGACCTCTCCTGCCTGGCCCGCTGATCCCCTAGGCGGTGTCTTCAGTCCGTCTGCCTGTTCTGCTCCCCGCTCTGTCTCTGGTGAATTCTCTCACCCTCCCACACCTCTGGCCTGTACCCCAGTTCTTTTTTTTTTTTTTTTTAAAGATTTATTTTTATGTATGTATGTATGTATGTATGCAAGCACTGGGTACAGTCAGAAGCGCGGGAGGGTGAGAGAATTCACCAGAGCCAGAGCAGGGAGCAGAGCAGGCAGAAGGACCGAAGTACACTGCTGAGGGGAGCAGCGGGCGGCAGGAGAGGTCTGCGCACCATGCGGGACTCTCCTCCGGTGGCCGGGGAGCAGCCGGGGTTCGAACCGGCGCCGCAGAGGCCGCGGGCAGCTTCGCAACCCAGCGCTCAACCGCTGCGCCACTGGGGAGGCCCTGTACCCCAGTTCTTGTATAAATAAAATAAATAAATCTTAAAAAAAAAAGCACAGGTTTATTATCACACAGTCTATAGATCAGAAACCCAACATGGATTTCACTTAGCTGAAAATAAAGCAGTTGACAGGGCTGCATTCCTTTCTGGAGGCTCCTGGGAGAATCTGTCTCCTTGCCTTTTCCATTTTCTAGTAGTTGCTCACATCCTTTGACTCTGCACCTTCATCCTTTAAAGCAAGCAGTGTGGTAATTCCGACCATTTTTGTCATCACTCCCTTCAGCTGGGAGCAGAATTCCACTTTCAAGGATTCATGTGATTGGAATGGACTCACTTGGGGGGCCTCTCTGGTGGCTCAAGGGGTTAAGATGCAACCTATGAGGCTATCCTCAGCCACTGCTGAGGAGTTCGATTCCCTGCCAGGAAGATGACCCACATGGCACAGCAGATCTCTCCTGTCCCGCCCGCCAGCTCCTCCCCTCAGCAGTGTATTTCAGTCAGTCTGCCCGTCCTGTTTCCTGCTCTGTCTCTGATGAATCCTCTCACCCCCCACACCTCTGGCCTGTACCCCAGTTCTTGTATGCATAAATAATAAATCTTAAAAAAAATAGAATGGACCCACCTGGGTAATCCAGGCTACACCCCGCCCCCCATCTCCATGGCCTTATCTTATTCGCACGTGAAAATTCTTTTACCATATATTCATAGGTTCTAGCATTTAGGAGGCAGATACTTCCTCCTCTGGGAGGCCATTATTCTGCCTACCACATAGACAGCATATATATCAGGGAGCAGTCCTCTCTAGGCAGAGGGAGGAGCTTGTAGGAAGGTGTCCAGATGAGGATTGTGTGTGTTCTAGAAGCTGCAGGGAGTATAGTAAAGGCCAAAGCAGGGTCTATATTGAAATGAAGGAGGGTGTTATTCATTCAACACACTTGAATACCTAGTACATGACAGGCACTGCTCTGCGGATGCAAGGATTAGTGAAACAAAGTTTCTGTTCTCCGAGGCTACAGTGAAAATCCAGGGCCAGAGAGGAAGTGGCCCTGATTGTGGACTTGAGGTTTGGACTTTACCCAGGAGTTATGTGGAGCCATCCATTTGTTTGACAAGCTTTTCTTGAGTACCTGTTATGTCCCAGGCGCTGTTCATTCTCTGCTCTGGGAATTCAGGCATTTAAAGCACAAAGTAAAAAATCCTGCCCTCGCGAACATACATACTAGTCAGTTTTAAGCAAGGAAAACAGATGGTTGTGTTAGAAAGCACTTTCTGGCCAGGGCACCGGAGTGGCAGGCCTTAATGCCCATGTCAGCATTCATAACCTTCCTGCTTTGGCACCTCCTTTTCTTTCAGGAGCCCTCTTTTCCTTTTGTCTTTCAACTGGGTACCCTGATTTAACGCTTAACATTCCCAGTGCTGTAGAAGAAAATGGAAATATGGGTCATAGCCACTACATGATAAAATGGCCCATCCCAACAGGATCCTTGTCTCTGTGGGCAAGTTCCTTTCTTTTTTTTTTTTTTTTTTAAATTTTTTTAGAGGCATGTTTTATTTATTTATTTGTTTGTTTATACATGTACTGGGTACAGTCAGAAGCTCGGGAGGGTGAGAGAATTCACCAGAGCCAGAGCGGGGAGCAGAGCAGGCAGAAGGGCCGAGGTACACTGCTGAGGGGAGCAGCGGGCGGCAGGAGAGGTCTGCGCACCATGTGGGACCCTTCTCTGGTGGCCGGGGAGCAGCCGGGGATCGAACCGGTGCCGCAGAGGCTGCGGGCAGCTTCGCAACCCAGCGCTCAACCGCTGCACCACCGGGGAGGCCCCAAGTTCCTTTCTTGAAGGAGCTACCTTCTCATTCCTTCAGCAGCTATATTAACCTTGACCACTTTCCTTAAACATTCCTCCCCATTTCTCTCAGTAATTTCTTAGAGACTGTCAGGCAGCAACCAGTCCTCTCAAGGCCTAGTCTCTTGTGTATGACTCTGCACAGACATCTCCTTGTGCACCCTCCTCTCAAAGATGCCCAGGCAATGTCACCCCCTATTCCTGGACCCCAAATCCTCTCGCTCCTCTGGGGTTTTCTTCATTAATCATCTTCCTCCTTGGTTTTACCTTAACAAAATAGCATGTTTAAGTCTTTTCCATCTGAAAAAGAAAAAAATCATAAGATCTTCCTCTCGACCCTGCACCTTCCCCATCTACTGTCATATTTCTCCTTCCCATTCATTGCCAAGTTTATAGAAACAATGATCTACACTCATGTGTCTCTTTTTTTATTATTTTTTAAGATTTATTTATTTATTTATGCATATAAGAACTGGGGTATAGGCCAGAGGTGTGGGGGGGGGGGTGAGAGGATTCACCAGAGACAGAGTGGGGAACAGAACAGGCAAACTGACTGAAATACACTGCTGAGGGGAGCAGCAGGTGAGACAGAAGAGGTTTACTGTACCACGTGGGTAGCTCCCTGGCTGGGGATTGAACTCAAGCTGCAGAGGCTGTGGATAAGTTCAGAATACTGTGCTTAACCCCTGCAACACCAGGGAGGCCCTTCTCCATTTCTTTTGCAGGCCTCTTCCTCTGCATGTCCACTGAGGTGATCTCAGACATGCCCATAACTTCATTTACTACCTATAAACCAAGCAGTCCAAACTGGGTATCATTTGCCCATGCCTCGACTATGAGTTTAGAGTCTCAATTCACTGTCTACCAGGCAACCCCCCCTAAATATTCCACAGATAGCACCAACGAACACAAACTCATGATCCCCCCCATAGTTAGACACCCCTCTTTCCACCTTAGTGAACTGCCACCAATTCCTAATGCATCCAGTGGGGAACAATTTCTAGATCCCCCTCTCTCCTTAATTCACAACTTCCAACACATAAGCAAATGTTATTGATTAGGATTCCTAACTATCTCTTATATCTGTCATTTCCTTTTCATCTTAGATGTACCCTGGGCACAGTTTGGAGATTCCCTGATGGCACTCCAGAGGAAGCCAGGGCTCCCAGTCTGGGCTGCTAACCTGTATCAGGTTGGGGCAGGAAGCAAATTTGCACTCCAATTTGAGGAGTAATTTAAAGAGAGTTAAAAAAAAAAAAAGAGAGAGAGAGAGAGAGTTTACAAAGGACTGGCAGGGCCTAGGAAAACCACAAGGCACAGAGTGCAGCAAAGCAAGTTTCTTCATTTCCCCCCCTCCTCCAAAGGAAGTGGGTGATTACGAGAATTAAGAGAGAGGAGGGAGAGGGAAGGGGGAAGGGAGCTATGATCTTTGGTTGAAGGTGGCCACAGCCCACAGTGATCCCAGAAAGAGGGATTCTGAGGAATAAATATCCAGACCTCCCTGAATTCCAGCTCCCCTTCCCCCCATTACTGCCATGGCTCCCCACTGGTAACTGGTTCCAGGAAGCAGAGGGCCCAGAATGGATCTGGAGGGCCAGGGGGAAATAGTGCATCTTCCAAATGCTGTGTAATCCGCCAGCAAGTTTTCCAGATCACATCACTCCCAACTTCACCTGTCTACACCTGTGTCCTCTGTCACCTCCAGGACAAAATCCACTTGTGACTTTTCACCCCAAAATTGTGCCACAATGGGTCCACCTATAGCCACCAGGCTATGGGGTTCTCTCAGGCTTCTGAGCTTAGCCTGAGAGCAGGCACAGAATAAGTGTCATAAATATCTGTATTATGAACAGGGGGAGACTGGGGAGTGGAAGAATGACGGCTTTAGCCTCTGTGGATCTTAGGGATCAGGAATAGGGTCCTATGGACATTATGATTTATGTTATCAGAATGGTTCACTTCCATTCTCTCCTTAGATCTGCTCACACTGAGTGGTAGGGGAAGCTACGGTTATTGCAGCTCAGGGGGTGACTGGACCACCCAAGGTCACATCAGGAGGGGCAGAGAGGAGAAACAAACCTGTCTGCCCCTCACAGGCTTCTCCACCCTTTTTCTCTCCCCAGGGTTACCTGCAGGGTTACTTTGCATTTGCCCAGGTTTCATCTTATAAGAGACCAAGAAATCCTTCTGAATTGTCAACTCACTTTTTCCATTGCTTTCTCCCCTATGTAGGATGGCCTTTGTTTATTCAAATTCCATTTCCAACAAATAGTTGTCCTTTTATAGCACTTTAGAGTCTCTTCCAATTTTATAATATGAATCTAAGAATTCTGTTTGGGGTTGTTGTAAGCTTTTTAGTAATGAGGAACAATTTAAAGGTCCCGAGTCTTTAAAAAAAAAAAAAAAGTCCTATCTGAAACTAAAAGCTCTCATGAACCTCTAACGGACTGGAATAGTAACATCTTGGCAAATATTTCCTCGAAAACACGGAAGAAGATGGTTGGCAGATGTTTCTATGGAGCCCTGATTGGGAGTCTTGAGACTTAAATACCTGAAGGGGAGTTCAGAGGACAAGGCTCGGAACAGGTGTGGATTCACAGTCGGGCAAGAACTAAGGAAAAGGCAAGCAGTGAACTTTGAGATCAGATATCAGTCATTATGCAAAGCAAATGCAAACTGGGAGCTGGTCAACTGGCTTTCTTGAGGTGACTCCTGGGGGAGAATTCTTCTAGATACCACGCCTCCAAGAAAAAGTCTACATTTTAGGTACGACCTACTGTAAGAAAGAGGGCTCCCCCACCCTTTCCACCTGCTTCCCTCCTCAGGTCGTTGATTGCTATTTTCTGAGGCTCTGGGGGGAGCTTCCATTTGGGCGAACAGAAAAACGAATGGGGTCGAGTGGGGAAGGCGCGAGACAGCCCCCCCTCACCTCACCGCGGCCCCGAGGTAGCATCGCTGTGGATACGAAGGGAGAATTCCTCGAGCCGATAACTGGACCCCCAAACGCTGCCGTTTGCAGCAGCGCGGTTGGCTTTCACCTGACCCGGCGCGGAGGGAAGAGGAACGACCGTCGGCAGAGCCCTCACCTAAGCGGGGAGTGGAGACCTGGCGCCGGGGATCGCAGGCACAGCTAGACGCCGGCGCGCCGCGCTTCCCCTGCGCGCAGGGGGCGGAGAGGGGCGAGGTGAGGCGGGGAGGGAGAGGTGGAGGCCCCAGGCTCCGGGACCCGCCCTGCCTCCCGCCCGGGACGCGCGCTGCGGGCCGCCGGCGGGGTCTGGGGCGCGGGGCCGAGCCGAGCGCCGGCCTCCGGGAGATGGCTGCTCCGCGCTCGCCCGCGGCTCCCGCTATTGTCTCGCGCGGGGTGGCCTGACCGTGCGGGCTCGCGCACGCCCTCGCCGGGGACCTCTCTCTGCTGCGAGCTGCGCCCGGCGCCCTCGGCGGCCTCCCCCGCCGCCCGGGGTCCCCAGGGCCGCGTGAACCCGCGGAGGGGAGCGGCCCGGGAGGAGGCGGCGCGCGCGGCTCGCGCGGGGCCCCGAGCCGCCCGGAGCCGCCCGGAGCCGCAGAGCCGGCCGCCCGGTCGCCGAGCCCGCGGCACGTCGGCTGGGGCGGGAAGCCCGCGGAGCACAGGTAGGACGCGCCCCCGCCGACGGCGGCCGGGGGGCTGCGGCGGGCCCGCCGCGCTGGCCGAGCCGAGGTCCGGGCGCTCTCTCCAAACATGGCAACAGCCGAGGGGCAACAATGGAAGGAGCGAGGGTGGCGGGCGACCGCCGGAGCCGCGGACGCGGTAGCAGCCGGAGCCCCTGCCCGCCGCGCCGAGCAGGTTGCAGACCCCCGGCTCGCGCCGTGTCGGGGCAGCTCAGGCCCCCGGGGGGTCCTCGCCGACCACTTTCCCTCTAAGCACACTTCCTGGCTCCCGGCTGCAAGCCGGGAACCAACCAATGATTTGGGGATATGTTTGTTTAAGATGAAAAATAGAAGCCAGACCTGCCTCGAGTGGGGGGGGGGCAGGGGTGGTGCTTTCTCTGGTAGTGGATGAAAAGTCAGCGCCTAGTCTGGGGAATGCAAACATCTCTCAGCCAGAGGATGGTAAATGGGCCTCGTGCCTTATAAGGATACTGCAACAGAAGGAGAAAGCTTGGGAGAGGGACCCTCAGGCCTGGGTCCTCGGCCCTCAGGGTCGCTCTGCTCTCCCTGCCTGTGCTTGTCTCTCATTTTCAGCTCCTGAAAGCTGTGACTTTGATGTTGGGGAGCAATCGCAGCAGCAGGGAGGTTGCCAAGCTGGGGTGGAGTGGGGTAGGGTGGAGTGGGGTAGGGTGGGGAGCCTGGGGGCTTGGCAGGCTTCTGGCTCACTGGAAGAGGTTACCAAATGTATGAGGTTAGTTTTTGCCCACACCCTAGTTGGCTGAGGTGTGTGTGCTTGAAGAATCTGCCACTGCTCTTGCTCCTCCAGCCCAACCTTCTCTACCTCCATCTGCACTGCTTTTGGGTCTTTGTGGCTTCCCTGCCCAGGTTCCTCCAGCCATGCTTGGGGTGAAATCACTTGTCTGCAGCTGCCCTGATGTTTTTTCCTCAATTTCCTTGGAGAATTTTGCGTGCAAACTCTGCATACAAATCCCTGCCCAGCACCAGATTCCTTAGCACACAGCCACCTGGGCTTCCAGAAGTGGGCTAACAAGGCCCCTCCTTCTCTCTGAACTACCTGCCTGTCTGGGCTGTGGCCAAGCAGATGTAAGCAATTTGCACTGAATTCCAACCCTCTATCAATCTTTAAATGAAATGGAAAGATATTGGGAGAGAAATGTCCAGGGAATGACAAACCTGATTCCCAAATACTTCTTCTCCTCCCACATCTCCAGTGTGGGTCCCAGAGCAGAGGCTTTGGAATTGCAGCTCCTGCAGAGCCTGCCAGTCCCATCTGGGGTTGTGTCCATGGAAAAATTAAGTAGAGGTATATTTTATTGCTCTGCCTGGCAGCCAGCATCTGAGGAGATGGTAGCGCTGAGCTGGAGCCCCAGAAGCAGCTGCCACTGCTTCTCCTTTGGCCTTGGTGAGCCCAGGGCTTGATTTCCATGGCTCTGAGTTTACTGCTGAGTGTGCATGGGTGTGTGTCTGAATTTGATCAAACTCTCGGCCCTGGCCAGAAGGAGCTTATCCGTTTCCTTCTCCCTAGACAGGTCTTTGAGGCAGGCCCAGGGGTGTGCTGGGATGGAGAAACCTTTGTTTAGCTGGAGCCTTGGGCTTTTCCTGGGTTCTTCAGAATTGTCTGGGTGCTTGGAATGCCTTGGTCTTTGCCTTGAACTAGTGGCGCTCTGGCAGGTATCCCAGACCCTGTGGGCCTTTGGTCCCCTCTCTGTTTTTCCCTCCCTACCTAGGCATGGTGCTTTGCAGGCAGCATGTGTATGGACAGCCCTGCCCAGGCCTGGGGGGGTAGGGGCGGAGCGGCAGGGGTGGGGGTGGGGGGAGTGAGGCATCTTTGTTTCTGACCATAGACTTCCGGCTCCACGTGCTCCTGGGCTGTGAACGTGGACATGACCAAATGATAATATGGAGTAGTGGAGGAATGGCGGATGGGTTCAGTTTTAGGAGACCTAGCTTTGAGTCCTGGTGTGACTGACTTCCTAGCTGTGTGAGCGTGGACAGCTTGTGAAACTAAGATTTGGTGTGCATATCTATAAGATGGGGAAAAACAAATACAGGTTCACAGGATTGTTTTAAGAATAAAATTACACTGCTTACCATGAACTGAACAAAATCATATATGCAAAAGCACTCTGAGAACTGCAGAGTACTATACAAATGTTGGTTATTCGTCCTGGTTTAACCTCACTGACAAGGGAAGGAGAGCTGGCTGGATGGGGGAGGGGATCGGAGGAGAAGGATGGAGTAGAGAATATTCTGGAGCCTTTCCTTTCTGGCTAAGGGAGAGTGATATGACAATGCCAAGGGAATTCCATGGGTATTTCTCTTTAAATGGAGCTGGCAGGATGGGAACAGAGATGTGGAAAGGCTGCTTAGTGACATTTGTGGGTAACTGGAGAAGGACAGACACCCTCCAAAGACTAACTTCTGTCAATGGAGAGATTAGTGCTGAATTGGCAAATAATACGCAATTGCTAACACTTCCTGATTTCAGCCAGCTACCAATTGACGCAGAGGGATTAAAACAGGCCAATTTACTCCAGACCCTGCACTTGTAACCTTGATGCCATCATCTGGGAGATGTCTTGGGAGAACAGAAAGGGACAATGTTGCAGAATTCATTTATGTTGGAATCCTTGACTTGGCTTTCCTGGGCTATGAAGAGACTGGGCATACCTTAGGTAATAGGCCTCTCAAGGACAGGGGCCCAGGAAGACAGCTTTCCTCCACCCAGTTCCAGTTCAGTATAGAACCTTCTCATTTTCTAATTGTTTTGTGGTTGGAGCACATATGGGTGTGAATTTCCTGTGGCCTTACTCTGCTTTGTTATTTATATACCTCTCTTCAGCATAAAGAGAAGATTTGGAGTAATTAAATCAAGTTATTCTGCCACCTTCTGGGCAACTCCAAAAAGAGGTTTGGGACTTGGGCGGCCCTGGGACAATTAGGCAAATCTTTTGATATTTCCGTATCTGCTTTATTTTGTGTCTGTTGAAGGGAGACTTCTTGCTTTACCTAGGATCACAAGAGGCATTACAACTGGAAAGGATTTTGAAAATCATTTCCATGAGAAGTGATTCTCCCCACTAACCACAATATGAACAGGAAAAGGACCTTCCCTTTGGCATCTCAGAATCTTGTGTCCTCCCTATCAGCAGCTTCACTGTTAGGAAAATCCCTTCTCTTAGAACTTGGTGAAGGAATTTACTCACCTTAAATCTACACGCATTGGTTAAAAAGATGAAGGATGCTGAAGATACCATTTGTGCAGAGGCGCTCAAGCTCTGGAAAAAGAAGGAGAGAGGTTTGAGACAGAATACAGAACCCCCGGCCACAGGGATCTTTAGCAGTTCGCTCCTTCCTTTTCCTGTGAACTTCCTATAGGAAGTCACACGTGGCAAGCTTCCATGGTGTGTGGAGAAGCCAAAGATCATTTGCCTCTTTGGAAACTATTCATCTTTATCACTCCTGCTACCATTCCTTCTTGAAAACATTGCCCAACTCCCTTGGTCCTGACCCTTTCTCTATTTTTTTAAAAAAGATTTATTTATTTATGCATGCAAGAACTGGGGTAAGGCCAGAGGTGCTGGGGTGGGTGGGGGACTGTGAGAGGACTCACCAGAGACAGAGTAGGGAACAGAACAGTCAGACTGACTGAAATACACTGCTGAGGGGAGCAGTGGGTGAGACAGGAGAGGTCTGCTGCACCATGTGGGTACCTCCCTGGCAGGGGATCGAACTCATGCTGTGCTAGGTTGTGTCTTAACCCCTTGTGCCACCAGGGAGGCCCGACCCTTTCTCTATTAACCCTAACCAGCTCTAGTCACTGTGGGACGTTCTCTGGGGTAGGCATTTCTTCTCCACAGCTCTTCCAACTGTTCAGTGCCCCCACAGCCTCGTCCTAGAGGTCATGTCTGACTCCCTCTCCTCTCCCTGCATCCTCCCACAATGGAGGTGGGTGTCAGCATAGTAACTGCTCCACACATGTGTCTGGTTCCCCACAATACCTCCCTGGCTGAGCCAGGCCCCCCAAGACTGAGCTTGAGTAAAGCCATCCTTTGCAGTTAGGGCTTTTTCTCTGTCTCAGTCTAGTTAGTATCCTTGGCAGCAAGCCAGAAAGCAGAGAGTGAAGGGGAAAAGCAGACAACCAGGGAGATTCTCTCTTTTGAGGAAGTACTATAGTTTACCTTGCCAGGCAGAATAAATAAATATGGTCAAGCTCTTCTCATCTTGGGTCTCAAGCTGACCTAGAGCTCAGGTGAGAGTGACAAAGCCCTTCCATGAGTGTAGCTTCTCTCAGGAGCCCCGCTCTTCAGGAGACAGAGTGTCTGTCATGTTCCTGACTTGCCAAGCTGTCATGTCTCCCAGGGTAAAGGGAGTTAAAGTGACCCGGAGTGCCGTAAAAGTGTGTTGAAATCTGATCCAGAAAGGAGAGATGGTTTGCAACTTGGATATCATGGGAGCCTGGAAGAAGGTGATTTTATTTTATTTTATTTTATTTTGTTTTGTTTTTTAAAAAGATTTATTTATGCATACAAGAGCTGGGGTACAGGCCAGAGATGCAGGGGGTGAGAGGATTCACCAGAGACAGAGCGGGGAACAGAACAGGCAGACTGACTGAAATACACTGCTGAGGGGTGCAGCGGGCGAGACAGGAGAGGTCTGCTGCGCCATGTGGGTTGCTCCCTGGCCTGCCGGGGATTGAACTCGAGGCTGTGGACTGCTTTATAGCGCGGTGCTTAACCCCTTGCACCAACAGGGTGGCCCAAGGTGATTTTATTTTACCCCCAAAATTTATAACCAGGGAGGGTAGATTTCTACCCTAGACCTCAAGAAGGCAGAGAAAAGAGATGCAGTTCTCTGATGAGAAACTTTGAAAGACAGAGTAGTTCAAAGGGCTACCAATTTCTCTGCAGTGCAATTGTGACTGTCCTGTTGCAAGATGATCCCAATAAGGAAGGCAGAAGGAGCCACTTGAGCAAAAAGTCGAGCACCAGGAAAGAGCACGTGATAATATAGTCCCCAGCATTGACGGTCCACTCATAGATACTCAAACATTGTCTCAATTTTTCTTTCTTCCTATCTCTGTTGGAGGTAGATGGTGATAAAGTTGTCTCTTTCCCCCTTTACAGATGGAAGACTGAGGTTTAGATTCAAAGTAAGGTTAAGCAACATGCCTGAGATTTTACAACTACTAGCACACCCCAGAGATATTGTGGGTTTGGTTCCAGACTACCACAAACAGTGAGCGCCACAATCAAGCGAGCGCAGCAATAAAGCGAGTCACTGGCTGGATTGGGTTTCATAGTGTGTATGAAAGTTGTTTATGCTACTCTACAGTGTGTTAAGTGTGCAGTAGCTTTATGTTTAAAAAATGTACATACCTTGGGCCTCCCTGGTGGTGCAAGGGGTTAAGCACTGCACAATGAAGAAATCTGCAGCCTCTGCAGCGAAAATTCGATCCTGACCGGCCAGGAGAGCTGACCCACATGGCACAGCAGACCTCTCCTGTCTCGACATCTGCTCCCCTCAGCAGTGTATTTCAGTCAGTCTGCCTGTTCTGCTCCCCACTCTGTCTCTGGTGAATCCTCTCACCCCCTGCATCTCTGGCCTGTACTCCAGCTCTTGTATGCATGAATAAATAAATCTTTAAAAAAATATGTACATGACTTAATTAAATAAATTCTGTTGCTAAACATGCTAACCATGATCTGAGCCTTTAGCAAGTTGTTCTCTTTTTGCTGGTGGAGGGTCGTGCCTCCACCAATTTGTTGGCTGCTGACTGATCAGGGTGGTAGTTGCTGAAGGCTGGGGCGGGTGTGGCAATTTCTTAAATAACACAACAATGAAGTTTCCCTCATTGATTGACTGTTCTTTTTACAAATATTTCTCTGTAGCATGTGATTTGGTCTGATAGCATTGATCCACAGTGGAACTTCTTTTAGAATTAGAGTTAGTCCTCTCCAGGCCTGTGGCTGCTTTACCAGCAAAGTTGATGGTAAACTTCAGTCCTTTGTTGTTATTTCTTTTTTTTTTTTCTTTCTAAGATTTATTTATTTGTGGGCCTCCCCTGGGGGCGCAGGTGGTTGAGCGCCATGCTATGAAGCTATCCGCAGCCTCTGTAGCCCCAGTTCAATCCTGGCTGGCCGGCGAGGGTCTCACATGGTGCAACAGACCTCTCTTGTCTCACCCGCTACTCCCCTCAGCAGTGTATTTTGTCACTCTGCTTCTGTCACTCTGCTTCTTGTCACTCCGCTCTGTCTCTGGTGAATTCTCTAACCCTCCTGCGCATCTGGCCTGTACTCTGGTTCTTGTATAAACAAAAGAATAAATCTTTTCTTTTTTAAAAAAGATTTATTTATTTGTGCATACAAGAACTGGGGTACAGGCCAGAGGTGCGGGGTTGGGGGGTGAGAGGATTCACCGGAGAAAGAGTGAGGAACAGAACAGGCAGATTTGACTGAAATACACTGCTGAGGAGAGCAGTGGGCCAGTCAGGAGTGGTCTGCTGTGCCAGGTGGGTCAGCTGCGCCATGTGGGTCAGCTCCCTGGCTGGGGATTGAACTCTTGCTGCAGTGGCTGCTGTGGATAGCTTCATAGGTTGCAACTTAACCCCTTGCTCCACCAGGGAGGCCCTCTTTGTTATCATTTCAACAGTGTTCACAGCATCTTCACCAGGAGTGGGTTCCATCTTAAGATACCACTTTCTTACTCATCCATAAGCAGCACCTCCCTTATCTGGTAAAGTTTTATCATGAGATTATAGCAATTCAATCATACTTTCTAGACTTTGTTTCTTTTTCTAGTTCTCTTGCTATTTCCACCATATCTGCAGTTACTTTCTCCACTGAACTCTTGAACCCCTCAAAGTCATCCATGAGAATAGGAACCAACTTCATCCAAACTCCTGCTAATATTGATATTTTAACCTCCGTCCATGAATCTCAGATATTCTTTTTTTTTTTTTTTAAGATTCATTTTATTTATACATGCATATAAGAGCTGGAGTATAGGCTAGAGGTGTGGAGAGGGGAAGTGGTGTGAGAGGATTCATTAGAGACAGAGTAGGGAGCAGAACAGGCAGATTGACTGAAGTACACTGCTGAGGGGAGCAGCGGGCGACACAGGAAAGGTCTGCTGTGCCATGTGGGTCAGCCCCGTGGCTGGGGATCAAACTCATGCTGCAGTGGCTGCTGATAGTTTCATAGTTCTGAGGTTTAACCCCTTGCGCCACCAGGGAGGGCTTGAATATTCTTGATGGCATCTAGAGTGGTGAATCTTTTCCAGGCAGTTTTCCATTTACTTAGATCAGATCCATCAAAGAAATCACTCACTGTGGCAGCTAGAGCTTATGAAATGTATTTTTTAAATAATAATACTTGAAAGTTGAAATGACTCCTTGGTTCATGGACTGCAGAATGGTTGTTGTGTTGGCTGTCATGAGCATTAATCTCCCTGTACATTTCCTTCAGAACTATAGATAACCAGGTTCAGTGTCAATGAGCAGTAATATTTTGAAAGGGATCTTTTTTTCTGAGCAGTAGTTGCAATAGTGAGCTTAAAATATTCAATAAATGTGTTGTAAACATATCTGCTATCATCTAGGCTTTATTGTCCTGTTTATTGAGCATAGGCAGAGTGGACTTAGAATAATTCTAAAGGGCCCTAGGATTGTTGGACTGGTAAACAAGCATTGACTTCCACCTAAAGTCACCAATTTCATTAGCTCCTAACATGAGAATCAGCCTGTTCTTTGAACACAGACATTGACTTCTCCTCTCTAGCTATGAAAATCCTACATGGCATTTTCTTCCAATAGAAGACAGTTTCATCTATGTTGAGAATCTGTTGTTTGGTGTATCACCTTCCTGTATTACCTTAGCTAGATCTCCTGGATAACTTATTTCAACACTTGTTTCATTTTATACTTTGATGTTATATAGACATCTTCTTTCTTTAAACCTCATGAACCAACCACATCTGCCATCTTCAGACTTTTCTGTAGCTTCCTCACCTCTCTCAGCCTTCATAGAAGTGAAGGTTAGGATCTTGTTCTGGATTCGGCTTTGGCTTAAGGGAACATTGTGGCTGTTTGATCTTCTGCCCAGCACACTAAAACTTTCTCTATATCAACAATAGGTTGTTTGGCTTTCTTATCGATCACGTGTTCACTGAGTAGCACTTTCAGTTTCCTTGAAGAATTTTCCCTTTGCATTTACAACTTGGCTGACTAGTACCAGAGATCTTGTTTTGACCTAACTATCTCGGTCTTAGACTTGCTTTCCTCACTAAGCTCAACCACTTTTAGTTTTTGATTTCAAGTGAGAGACATGCAACTTTCCCTTTCACTTGAACACTTAGAGGTTCTGAATTGACATAACTTCTTTGTTATATCTCAGAGTTTAGGGAGGTAGGGCTAGGGGACAATCCGCGGAGCAGTCAGAACACATCATACTTATTGATGAAGCTCCTTGAGTGAGTGTAGTTTGTGGCACCCCAATTATAAGAGTAAGATCAAAGGTCACTGCTCATGGATCACCATAACCAATAGAATAATAATGAAAAAGTTTGAAATATTGTAAGCATTACCAAAATGTGACAGAGACAGGAAGTTTCAAAAATGGTGCCTGTAATATCGCTTGACACAAGGTTGCACAGACCTTCAGTTTGCGAAGACAACATCTGCTAAGAGCAATAAAGTACAATAAAATAAGGTATGCCCATAATTAGAGAAGAGCCAAAGTCTGAATCTAGGTCAGAGCACCCTCAGACCAGCATTCCTTCTGTGCCAGTGCGACAGTAAAAAAAAATCAATGACCCCAAGTTCTGTATGAGGTAGTGCTTCCCCAAAAGCCAGTGACAACAGAAAAGGCCTCTTAAATCTTCTCTGCAAGAAGAGTGATCATACAGGAATAGAAAGTCTGTGCAATAATGTTTAAAAAGAACTCGCTGGAGTTCTTCTAGTGACTTTAGGTACTTTCAACAATCCAGACAGAATTTACCAAATGGGAAATACAGGCAAGTAAGTGTGCTGCGGTAGGGGCTGTGGGGGTTCTTGGAGAACCCATAAGTGGGGCTTTCTGAGAAAATACTAAATGTTAGCTGAGATCTGATTGTCTAGAAATTGGGGTGGGGTGGGGGGTGTAGTAAGTGGTAAAAGAAGTGAAAGTGTTTTGTTTTTTTTTTAAAGATGTTATTTATTTGTGTGTACAAGAGCTGGGGTACAGGCCAGAGGTGTGGGAGGTGGGAGGATTTACCAGAGTCAGAGTGGGGAGCAGAACAAGCAGACTGACTGAAATACACTGCAGAGGGGAGCAGTGGGCAAGATAGGAGAGGTCTGCTGCGCCATGTGAGTAGCTCCCTAGCTGGAGATCGAACTCATGATGCAGAGGCTGCGGACAGCTTCAGAGGTTGTGTCTTAACCCCTTGTGCCACCAGGGAGGCCTGTGAATGAAAGTGTTTTAATCTGACCAAAGCCATCGAAGAAGTTTGTTTCGTTTTTCATTCCTCCATTCATTCACCCCATGTGCGAAGAATGTGCAACATGCTTGGGTCCTGCCCACCGCAGCCGATGAGGAAGGTGACCCCCAGCTTCTAGGACTTGTGTGCTGGGAGAACTTGGCTCACTAAGAATAAATCAAATCAAACTTCTTTGTTTTACTGACAAGGATTCCATACTGGTAGATCAGGGACATATTCTGGCTGACGTCAAGGAAAATTTGAGAATGATTTTTGTGATATTATTATGGATAATATAGGTTAGGTTAATTAATGGTTGGTAATTTTCAAATAAGAGCATCTTCAGTGCCTCTGCTCATTCTTTCATTCATTCATTCAATCATTCATTCATTCACTGAGGGGCAGTATAAGATCTACCTGGCTAAGACTTTGGCTCTGGAGCCAGATTCCCTGGGTTCAGAGCCTGGCTCCCCCACTGCTAGTAGCTCGACCTTAGGAAAGTTGCTTCATCCATCTGTGCTTCTGTTTCCTCACATGTCAGATGGGGATGATAATAGTACCAGAGGGGATAAAGGCTGTTGTGAAACAGAAGTGAGTTCACTGATGGCCTACCTGGCGTGTGTGGCAAGGGCTCGGTAAGTGGTGGTGGCTACAGTTATTTTGTCATTCCTCAGTAGCAGCTTTGCGCTGGGGATACAAACTTTGCGCTGCGTCCTGAGTTTGAGGTGACCGTGCTACTCCAAAGAAAGGATAAGATTCCTTTCGGAGTGGGGTAAACCTGTAAGCTCAGTCTGAGCCAAGCAGCACATGGAGTTAGGGAATCTTGGGCAGCATTTCATAGGCGTAGAGGAACTAGAACCAGAGAGCTTAATGTGGGGGAAGGGAGGCTCTAAATTCTGAGAATCTGCTAAATCGACCTGGAAAAGTAAATTACAATTTTGCTTTCTTCATCGAGTCCCAGAATCTCTGATCCCACAGCAGGGATGTGTTAACTCTCTGCTTTGGGCTGGCCCAGACTCCCTCAGAACACAGTATAAAGTACCTACACGGATAATAGTTATTTTTATTCCCATCACTGGGGGGGATAAATGAAACAATACAAGTACAGCAGAGAAGGCTCTGACAGAAGAGCAGACTTGTAGAGGACAACCAGTGTTCTAGGAGACTAGGGTGAGTGCAGGTTTGTGGGAATACTTGGGGCCCTGGGGAACGGTTAATAACCATCAGAGTTTGGGGGGACCAGGAGGCTGGGTGGTGCCTCAGTGTGGGGAATCTTGAGTAAAAGAGTAAAGGAGAGAAACAGAAACTTTTCCATCATAGAATGTCATTAGAGCTGTGTGGTGGGGTGTAGATAGTGTGGAGGGTGGCAGGGGAGACAGAGACTAATTAATTAGGATGCTGTTTTAATCATTGAAATAAGAGAAAGGAATAACAGTTCTTTCGCTGCCTAATTCATACTTTATAAGATTATTTCACTTAATGAAAGCAATCAGAAGCTTGGTAAAGAATGGACCAATTTGAGAGAGATTTGAAGCAGGATTTCCTTTCCCTGGAGGGTTTTGAGAAGGGGAGTGAGACTGGTTGGGGCTCAGTCTGGAAAGTTCTGGCACGGCCTCTGACCCTCCTTCCAGCAACTGGCTATGTGACTTCAGGCCAGTCAAGCCTCCCCTCTGGGCCATGGTTGGCTTAGCAAAATTATGCGCTTGTTTTTTCTTTTCTTTTTGAGTGGCCTGGGAGGGTGAAGTGTTTTGGGGTGTGAGGAGCGAGTGTGGGAGTGTTCCAGAATAATCACAGCGTTCATGTGAACATTTGGTAAACTGTGATGTGCGGGGTCTCCATGGCAGGATGAGGAAGAGACTGAATTTAGGGCTTAAGCAAGTTTCGCTTTGACTCTTGAATCTATTGGTTACTAGTTGTGTGGCCTTGAGCAAAGTACTCAAGACTTTTCCTGTTTTTTTAATCCATAAAATAAGGATAATAATATCCACATTTAAGGATTGTCATGAGGATTAAACAAGACAATATTTGGCACAAAATACTAGCGGGGGTGGAGGGGGGTGGGGAGGCAGGTCGGTTTCCTTCCTTCCCTTTCTGTCATTTACAAATTCACTTAGCTGTCTCCCCCACACCCCTCTCTGCCTACTTCTCTCTTCCTTCCACCAAAACAAGCATGATTCCCTCCCTCAGCTCTCCCTGGGGGTCCTAACTCAGTAGGCTTTGTCATGGTGTTCATATATGTGTAGTGGGGTTTCAGCAAGGTGCCTGGGACTTGTTCCCTCCCCTGTGCCAGTGCACACGCCTGCCCCCTGGTCACACTCATGCGACTGTGACCCTACTGGGACCGGCCTCCATTCCTACCCCGGGGTCCTTCTGGGGCTCCATGAAAGTGGGGCTGGTGGAAGAAGAATGTGCTCCACCATGCCAGGTGGCAGCTGAGTGTGCTGTGGTGCACGGAGGCTTGTCCTTGAGACCTTACTGTGCCAAGTATCGGGTAGAGGCAGTAGGAAGGCATCTGGGCAGGAACGGAGCAAGGCTGCCGTGAGTCCTTGCTCTGCTTCTCACCCCCGGGTCGCTTCTTACGTAGGAAATAAATCTTCTTGATCCTTCAAGCACAGAGGTGTAAAACAGTTGTTTTAACCCACCCAAAGCCACTGTGTCACTCCACCCAAGACACCAGGGCCATCATTTTAATCAGCCGTGTCACATGTAGCATCAGAGTGTCACGAAGCCCCTGAGAATAGAAGGAGTAAGGAGAGATGGAAAGGGTTGACTCGGGAAGGCTTCTGGAGTCGGAGTGGAAGAGGAAGGTGACCCCAGCTGCAGCCATAGCTCTTAGGCCCCGAGAGTCTGGAGGGCTGGGAGGAAGGGCCCGGGGCAGCCCTACCAGGCTGTACGTACGGAGGAGCAGGGCCGAGGGCCCTGGAACCCACTGATGGGACGAGTCCAGGGGGTGACCTGGCCGGGATCCCTGGTTCCTTCAGAACCAGTGCCTGCTGCGCCCCTTCCAGTCGCCCCATCTAGGTATCCCCTCCCTTGTGCTTTGAGGATTCTGGACCCCGAGAGGCCATCTTAGGGAGGCTCTCGTTTCCCATTTCCCTTGTTGGGCCCTGCATCCCAAGTGGGATTTTTCCCTTGACCTGGGTAAAATTGGATCCTTGGTGTCCCCGCTGGGTTCAGTGTCCTTGGCTGACCGGAGCAGGATATCCTCTGGCTTGCCAGCAGGAAAAGTGGAGGTTCCCTGCTTGGGGACTGCGTAGCTACAGGGAAGGCCTGTGGCCACCCAGGTCAGCATGGGCTGGCAACAGCCATGGTCAGGGGTTGGAGGGTCAGTGGCTTTCAGGGTAGGCTGGATAGTGCACAGCAGGCGGGGGTGGGTGGGCTCATGTTCTGGAATCCAGAGATTCCTGGGGCTTGGGAGCTAAGAGCAGGGAAGGCCTCCTTTTTAATGTTGAGAGAGTCCTCTCGGTGCTTCGAGAACCTTCCCATACCAGTTCCAGAACTGGTTGGGTTGGGCACTCCTTAGACTCTGCCCTTTAAATGCAAATGTCCCCTGGGAAGGACTGACACCTTGGTCTCTAACACCCCAGTGCAAATTACTATCTGAGGTTTGATGGTATTTTGGTTTTTGTGTTTTTTTTTTTCAAGTCTGAAATGTGGGGGCTGCTGGAGAGCTAGTGCCCCTTTCCTTTCCCACTCTAGTCAGTGGGGACTCCAGGGCTTCTTATCTCTTCCCAGATTTTGGAAATAACTGGCTACCCTTGGGGCCTGCCAGAAGCAGGTGGGGTGGGGGTGGGGGGAGGGAAGGGATGGTGTCTTTGGGTAAAGACCCTCCTGGGCTCATTGTCTGGAGCCTTCTTCCCTGGCATTCTTGTCCCCGGGTGCTGTCTGGCCTGCTGGGCCTGCCCCAGGGTGCTGGAATGCGGCTAGGCAGGGCCTGTTGGGGAAGGCCCTGATGGCTCCTGAGTTGAGCGCTCCTGTTTTGTTTTTTTCTCCCAGGTTCCACCTTCTGCCTGCTTTTCTGACTTCTTTGCCAGTGACACTAAGACTGCGACCTCATGGTGTCTAGGCCAGCATCCTTCCCTCTCCTTGGGAGTGAGAGAGCTGGCAGGTGTGTGGGGTGTGGGGGGGGCATGGGGAAGAGGTTGTGGGTATGTGTCAAGGGTGTGGGGGTTCTGGGAAGTGGTGGGTATGGAGGTTTGCATGGTGTGGCAGAGGTGTGGGGTGGGAAGGGGCAGTGTGTAAGGTAGGGAGGGGAAAGCTGAGGGGCTTGGGGTATGGGGAGGTATGGGGTGTGGGGTAAGCGTGGCATGCATGTGATGGCCATGACTTCAGGCCCCTGAGAATGACTACAGTCTCTTGGGGCTTTTCTTCCTTTTGGAGTGGGCAGGGCTGGGGACCCCAAGGGAGGGAAGGCAGGTCCCCTGGGCATGGTGTGCGTGCACATCTTCAGCTCCTGGCTGGTTCCCATGGGCGTCTGGCTGGCCTTTTTCTGCTTGATTTCCTTTCTCCTCTGAGCCGGGCAGATAGCAGATCAGCTGCTGGCAGCCCACCACCCACACGGCCTGTCCCTGTCCATGGCTTCTGCACCTGCCCCTGCTCCCAGGCAGCCTCCCGTCCCTTCCCACAGACACACCATCCCACTGGGCTGTTGGCCCACCATCGCCATTCTGTGGGAGACCATTGTGGCAACCACTTTCCTCCCAGGCTCTGGCATATTTGTGCCACGTGTGTGCGGGGAGAGCACAGGGTGGGGGCCAGGACTGTTTTTGAGGGTTGCCACCGTGGAGCCTTCATCTCTGCTGGGTTCCAGTGTGAGACCCCAGGCAAAGCCACTGGCCCTGAGGGGGCCTCATGTTTCTTACCTCTGACAGATTTGAGCGCCCTGCCATGGAGGAGAGATAGGGCACTTTTCAGAAAGGGGCACCAGAAAGCAACCCATGTGCCTTATAACAGAATGAATTGAAGATGCTGCCTGAAAATCAGAACCTTGATCCCCAACCGAGATGTCCTCCTTCAGGGTGTGGACAATCTGGCTTGGCTCCCGTGCAGTTACCCTGAGGCCACCGCCCCCTTGCCTCCGGTCAGGCCCACTGTGGTGCCTTCAGTGTGGCTCTTCGCTGTGCAGACTGAGCCCGCCCAGTGCTGAGGATGTGGAGTCAGGTCCGAACTCCCCTCCGCGAGTCCTCCATGTGGAGCAGCAGGGCTAGTCCTTGTTCTGGTGCTCCCGCAGGGTAGGAACAGTGACCTGTTTTCTGGCCCCCTCCAGGCAGTTTTCCCAGCCCAATTAGGAATCCTGGAGAGCTGGACTTCAAAGAGCATCAGTTGGGGAGCTGGACTGGAGGCTCAGCTGGAGGTCACACAGGCTACGGAGGGCCTAGCAGGAGCCTTTGGTTGATGGGAAGCAAATGGCGAAGCTGAGCTGAGGAGGGGCAACAGATGGGGCAGGACAGGACTAGGGGGGCTACTGTGCCCTTGGCCCAGCCGGACCCATCTCCTGACGATCTCCTTTATACTTCATGGGACCTGAGTTCTCTTCAGAACTACTGGGAGCTCCTGGACATTGCTATTGGAAATGTTGGCATTGTTTTTCTGATGTGGGAGGGGCTGGTGGTAAAGGCTCATAGTTTCCTCGTGAGTCCCCTCAGCTGGAGGCCAGGATGGGTGAGAGCCCCACCTGCCAGGCCCCACCCACACCACCCTCTAGTGTGCTGAGGAAGTTGCATGCTTGATTCTTAACCACCACGCTCTTTAGAGGGAACTGGCCCTTCTGACCTAGAAAGGCTGTAGTGACGCAGAGCAGATGAGGGTAGAAAACTGGAAAGATGGACCAGACTGAGAACAGCTGCAGCTTCCTTGTTCCTGGGGTGGTTCCGGGTCAGAGAGCATACTCTGCCAAGCCCTTTCTCTCCTGTTGCCAAAGCTCCCATTCTGGCAATTGGCAGCTCTTGACCCTGTCATCAAAGTCACTGACTCTAGGAAGGAAAGTCTCTGGAGGGGCCACGAGCCTTTTCACCTCTTTCAGCCCTGTCTTCATGCTCAAATCCCCAAGCCTGGCCGAGTGTGTGGTAGGAGCTGAGACTATCGGAGATTCTTTGTGTGGGTGAGAACAGAACCAACTGCACAAATGGTTGCTGAGCCAGGACCAGAGCCTCCAGGGGCCTCCAAGGGGCTCCAGGGCTCTGAAGGATCTCACTACCTTATATCCAACCCCAGGCCTCTTAAGCACCTTCTCTGCTCTGTGACACTACAGAGTAGCCTCTACTGTTGTGTTTTTTTTTTTTTTTTCCCCTCCACTAACTCTTGTATCCTCTTTGGCTTCAAATTATTGGAAAGTCCAAGATGGGCCTGGGAATAGAGAGCTGGAAAGTAAGTTCCTGTAGCAAAGGCTTAACCATGTGGGTCTGCTTTAATTTGGCTAAGGGGGCATTAAGAAGGGGCTGTGTGAGTGGGAAGAAAACACAAGCAGTAATTTTCTTTCCCCATGTTGGAATCCAGATGAGAGTCACTTGGAAGGAATATGGGCTAGATAAGAGAAAGACCTTGTTGGTGCTTGTGACTCAGTGGAGGGCCTGACGTCGGAGAAGCTTGGAGAGCTGTATGTAACTGATAGGTTCAGATAAGGACAACAAGGATGCAGGAGTCAGATACATGTGGATCCAGGCAGAGAGCCGACCTCCTTGAGCTTCCTGATAATCCTTCCTGCCGGAAGAGTTGATTCCTGGCAACGCAACGGGGCACATTGATCTTCCCTGTAGGAGCTGGGGCTGTGTGAAGGGAGAGGGCTGCAGGTGTGTGGATTGGAGTGGGGGGAACGGTCCCTGCCTGCAGAGCCACTGGGACTTGGGGCACTGGTGAGTGTGGCTTTTGGGGAGGGGGGTTGGATAGGGACAGGGCTCCTGTTGGAAGAGAAAACTCTGGAATCAAAAGGATCAAGTCCTAATGGCCTCCAAACCCTTGACCTTATTTGTCCTGAGGGAGGTTCTCGAGACACCTTCCTAGGGCAGTGCTAGAATGGAGTCCTCTCCCTTTAGTAAAAACTACAAAAGGTGGGATGCCCACGGCCAGGGGCTCGAGACCCTCTATGTTTTCACCATCTTGCCCAGTGAGGATGGGCCAAGACCTGTAGTACTTCCCTGCTTTGTGCCTTAGGGGTGGGGACTGAATTGTTTATGTCTATGTCTGTCACCTTTCCTAGATCTTACATGCCCTGAAATTGCGCCACAATTATCTGAATACTTTAAGGTCTAGCCCGGCTCCTGGTATGTAGCTGGAACTCAGTGCCCACTGGAAGTCAGTTCTGTGGCTCAGGCTGGGGGGAGAAGGTCACCCAAACCATCAAGTTGCCATGGCCCCCAGCGGCGCAGCTCTGATACCCTGGCCTGCAGCAGGAAGCCCTGTCCACAGCTGGTATTGCTGCTGGCGCCAGGCCCGCCCTCTCCTGCAGAGACCGAACACAGCTAGCTCCGCTGGAGGGAGTATTCCCTCCTTCCCCTTCATGCTTTGACTCTGAACCATTGTGTGGCTCTGCCCTGACCCTGTTTCCTCCCCTGCGGGCTCCAGCCATCTGTTGGCAGCTGTGGGGGCTATTTGGTGCCTGGTGCTGCTCTGACCCTGGCACTGACCTGCTCAGCCATAGCACGCCCTTTGCCCTCACCAGCTCACTGCCTGGTGCTCTCTGGGATCTCTTTCCCCAGTTCTCTTTTGCCGCCCTGGGGGTTCTAAAGCCCTTGTCTGTGGCATCAAACCTGGCTGCACATCTGAATCGCCTGAGGGACTCCAAAATACTGAGTCCAGGGACTCTCCCTACTGAAGCAGGCCTTTCCGGGAGAGGGCCAGGGACTTGCAGTGACAGGCTGATAATTTAAGCCTTTCAAATATGGATAATGAGAACCCTCTCTAAATTAGATAATACTGAGTCAACATTAAGTTCCATGGGTATGCTAATGACATTGTGTTATATAGGAGAATGTTCTAGTTCCTAAGAGTTTCAGGCTGAAGTATTTCATGGTAATGTGTTTGCATCTTACTTTCAAGTGACTGATCAGACAAAGAGACCAAATGTGGGGAAATGTTAACAATTAGTGCATGCGGGTGCCGAAAGGAAACTGACCGAACTTGACCTTTCAGACCATTTCCATCTGCTCTGAGAGATGGATACTGGAAGAGAACACAAGTCATCACGGCGCACAACTCCTTGGGGTGCCTTTCATATGGTTCTTTGTTGTGGTCAGAGGGTGTCCTGCACATAGAATGTAATGTGAGGGTGGTCCTGTAGTTGTGTGGGGGTGGTGCTGGCCCAGCCATGTCTTCCTGGATGAGCCACAGAGCAGCAAAGACCTAGGCCCTGGTCCAGCTCACCTGTTTCCTGGGACCTGCATAAATACTTGCTTTTTTATAGGATCCCTAAGGAATGTCTAATTTGTCAACCCAGCAGAAACTGGTAAAGAGGAGCTGAAATGGGGAGCGGGGAGGCAGGGAAAATGAGACTCCTGGGAAATGAAATTCAGGGCTTACTGGGTGAGCAAGCCAGCTTGCTCTGGCCTGGGGTCCCTGGGGCCGTTGGCGCTCCTGCTCTGACCTGCCCTTACCTTAGGCCAGCTCTCCTGGCCCTCAGGTGATGGTGCTTATCCTGCCTCCTTACCACAGATTTCTCAGGATCAAAATGAGTGAGTGCTGAGCCCTTTGGAAGCAAGAGCTGCCAGTGTGGCTATGGGCAAGAGATCTGTGGACAGGCCTGTGTGGCTGAGACATAGCGTGGTGGCTTCCTGGCCTGGAACCAGGGGTAGCTTGATTCCTTCTCTGACTCCCTGGAAAGAGCCTTAGAGCCCAGCCTGCCAGATCACCCTCAGCAGCGCCTTTTCCTCCCCAAGAAGCAGCCCGAGCCCTGGGGTCTGACTGTGGAGTCCTCTGAGAAATTGGCCTGAAGGGAATCAGTAACCCCAGGGCCAGAGGCTCTTGGTGTGGTGGTCTCGTCCATGTGCTGGCCTGCCTTTTCACATGCCAGCCTGTGTTAGACAGACCCCAGGGGAGGGTATCACCTCACTGTCTCCACGTCTGAGAATTCTCACCACCAAGATGCTCTGCCCCCCCCCCATCCCTCTCAGGTTCGACCCTCTCAGTGGGAGCAGGCTGATTCAGAGCGTGAGGAGCCTGGAGGCAGTGACAGATCCACACACTGAACTTTGAATAAAATATTTTAAAATTATGTTTGCTATAAAGAGCCTTAGTCCAATTTGAGGGTGCAGAGAAGGCTTCCTGGGGAACATGGTGTCTGAGCAAGGGCAGAGACAGCCACACAGAGCACTGGGAAGGGAACACCCAGGGAGGGAGGCTTCTCCTAGGCATCAAATCCATGGTGATATGTGCTTGGGGACGAGGCTGGTGGGGAGTCAAACAGCCAACCTTTGAAGGGGTTCAAGCAGTGAGTGGGATGATGGGATTTACACTCTACAAGAGCCCTCTGGCCACTGGAGAGAGCCTCAGAGAAGGAAAGAGGAGGAGGAGGAACTGAGGCCCTTGTAATGCCCAACTGAAAGATAAAGGTGAAAATAGGGCAGCAGTTAGGACAAAAAGAGGCACTAGACTTGGGACATTTTATTTGTTTGTTTATACATGCACTGGGTACAGTCAGAAGCGCGGGAGGGTGAGAGAATTCACCAGATCCAGAGTGGGGAGCAGAGCAGGCAGAAGGACCGAAGTACACTGCTGAGGGGAGCAGCGGGCGGCAGGAGAGGTCTGCGCGCCATGTGGGACCCTCCTCTGGTGGCCGGGGAGCAGCCGGGGATCGAACCGGCGCCGCAGAGGCTGTGGGCAGCTTCGCAACCCAGCGCTCAACCGCTGCGTCACCGGGGAGGCCCCTAGACTTGGGACATTTTAAAGAGGAAAACTGGCAGACCTCAGTGATTGCATGTGGAATGGAAGGAGGGAAGAACCCTGGGGGACTCTAGTTCAGGTGACCGGTGTGCTTGAACCAGGAGGGACAAGAAAGTCTTGGGCAGGAAAGAAAGCAACAGTTAATTTTTTAAAAAAAGATTTATTTATTTATGCATACAAGAACTAGGGTACAGGCCAGAGGTATGAGGGTGGGGGTGAGAGGATTCACCAGAGACAGAGTGGGGAACAGAAGAGGTGGATTGACTGAACACACTGCTGAGGTGAGCAGCAGGTGAGACAGGAGAAGTCTGCTGCGCCATGTGGGTTGCTCCCTGGCCAGGGATCGAACTCGTGCTGCGGTGGCTGTGGACAGCTTCATAGGTTGTGTCTTAACCCCTTGCACCACCAGGGAGGCCCCTGATAGTTCATTTTGAATCCTTGGGGCTTGGGATAGCGGTGGGCCTGTACACTTGAGGGGGGAATCTGCTGGGAGTCATTATCATGTGAATGGTATATGCAGGTAAGATTGCCCAGGCAGAATGGACTCTTGAGCCAACGGTAACACTTCAGAGGTAGACGAAGAAAAGGAGGACAAAGAAGGAGGTGGAGCACAGGTGCTATGGAAGCCGGGGGTTGGGGATCTGAGGAGGAAGAGAATGGCCTGTTGAGACAAATGCAGCAGCTAGAAGTGTCTGCTGAATTGGGTGGACAGGGCACTGTTGCTGGAGCAGTTTTTGTGGAATGTCGGGACAGCAGCCAGATGATGGTGGAGGAGTAATGGGAAGGGATGTGTTGGAATCTGTGTGTCATCTACCCTCATGCAGCTCGGCTGGGACGGGAAGGAAGAACAGGGAGGATATCAGCTGGAGGACAAAGTCAAGGGAAGATGTTAGAGAGTAGGTTTCTCTCCTCCCTCTTCCCCTCTCCTCCCCTCTTCCCCTCAGAGGAAGATACTGGGGAGCATCTTCCTGGAGGAGGTGGGTGGATGGGGCAAGAACTCTAGAGGGTTGTTCTGCAAAGGAAGAAAGGGGGGTCCCAGTGCAAGTGCTGATGTATTAGTGGGTAAGAGAGGTAGGAAGCTGAGAGAGGTTATTTCCAGTGTCCCTCTCCATAGTGTGCCAGGCTAAGGCAAATCTTAATACTCGGCTTGTCCCAGCTCCTGGCTGAAAATGCAGGGTCATTCTCTGGATTAAGAGAGGGCCAAGAGGGCCTCCCTGGTGGCGCAGGGGGTTAAGATGCAACCTATGAAGCTGTCTGCAGCCACTGCAACATGAGTTTGAGCCCCTGCCAGTGAGCTACCCACATGGCGCAGCAGACCTCTCCTGACTCGCCCACAGTTCCCCTCAGCAGTGTATTTCAGTCAGTCTGCCTGTTCTGTTCCCTACTCTGGTGAATCCTTTCACTCCCCACACCTTTGGCCTGTACCCCAGTTCTTGTATTCATAAAAAAATCTTTTTTTTTTAAAAAAAGAGAGGGCCAAGAGGAGGCAATATTTTGACATGCCTGTACCCTGTCAAGCACCTGGTTCTCACCTGTTGGCAAGCTTAGTTTTATTGTACATGTAGGTGTTTGGGGGGGAGGATCTTAGTGCCATCTGGGGTCTGTTTAGTAGGCTATATTGTACTTTTCATTTATCACTTTATTGATGCGTAATTGACATACACTAAACTGTGCATGTTTAAAGAGTACAATTTGAGGACCTCCCCTGGTGGCGCAGGCGGTTGAGCGCAGTGCTGTGAAGCTGTCCGTAGGTTCAGTGTAGGTTCGATCCTGGCTGGCTGGTGAGATACCCACATGGCACAGCAGACCTCTCCTGTCTTGCCCGCTGCTCCCCTCAGCAGTGTATTTCAGTCAGTCTGCCTGTTCTGTTCCCCACTCTGTCTCTGGTGAGTCCTCTCACCCTCTCGCACATCTGGCCTGTACCCCGGTTCTTGTATGCATGAATAAATAAATCTTTAAAAAAAATGAAGTGTACAATTTGATAAGTCTTGGCATGTGTGCATCTGTGAAACTATCAGATAATGGACATAGTCACACTCTTTCAAAAGGTCCAGTGACTCTTGCTATTCCATTGCTATTCCCACCCCTGCCCGGATCACCTCTGAGCTGCTTCTGTCACTGTGGCTTAGTGTTCATTTTCCTGAATCTTATGTAAGTGGAATCCTACACCCTCAGACTCTTTTGTCTGACTTCTTTTACTCGGCTTAGTTATTTTGAGATTCAGCCATGCAATGGCACGTATTAGTAATTTGTTCCTTTTTGTTGCAGAGTAGTATTCAATTGTGTGGATTTAAAACTTTTTTTAAGTTCATTTGCCTGTTGACAGACATTTGAATTTCCAGTTTTTAATGGTATGAATAAAGCTGCAATGAATATTCACATACAGTTGTGGTATGGCTCTGTCTTTCATTTTTCTTGGGTGGTAGCTAGAGGAGAGGGATAGTTGAGCCACAGGGTAATTTACCTCTACAAGAAGCTTCCTGTTTTCCATATTGTGGTGACATTGTAGATTCTCCACCAGCGGTGTCCCTTTTAAGCTGGTTGAAGGCCCTTGTTTTCTCTCAACTGATGCGCAGGGGCCCTCTTTTTCCTGGGTTACATGTGAGAGAGCTGAGGACGGGATTAAAGACCAGAAGTGGAGACATGTATACATGAATGGAAGGGGAGAGGGATGTAATAGATAAAGTTATCTTGGTATCTCTTTTCTCTTTTTTTTTTTAAGATTTACTTTATTTATGCATGCAAGAACTGGGGTACAAGCCAGAGGTGCAGGGGGTGAGAGGATTCACCAGAGACAGAGTGGGGAGCAGAACAGGCAGACTGACTGAAAGACAGTGCTGAGGGGAACAGCAGGCGAGGCAAGAGAGGTCTGCTGCACCATGTGGGAAGCTCCCTGGTTGATGGGAGATCCAACTTATGCTGTAGATGTGGATAGCTCCTCAGTGCTGTGCTTAACCCCTTGTGTCACCAGGGGGTCCTGGTATCTCCTTTATCATTTTTCTCTTTCTTTTCATCTATTGTAGGCAGTAAAGCAACAGACAGGCACAGGTGCAGATTGTGCTACCTGAATTAGATCATTAATATCTCTCTTTTTGCCACTCACCTACAGGTGCCTGGACACCATGCCACAACCCTGCAGACCTGACACTGGCAGAAAGTAGAGGCTGCTTGTCTCTCCATTGCCCACCCTCACCATGTCTTCGACTCAGGGCAGTGGGGAACACTGGAAGTCCCTGGAGTCGGTGGGCATCAGTCGCAAAGAGCTGGCCATGGCTGAGGCCCTGCAGATGGAGTATGACGCTCTGTCCCGGCTCCGGCACGACAAGGAGGAGAGCAGGGCCAAGCAGAACACAGATCCGTCCCTCATCAACTGGGACGAGCTCGACCTTGACTTCTACAGTAAGAACACAGGAAGGCGGAATGACCTCAAGCTCTTACGCGGTCTTTCTGGCTCCGATCCCACCCTCAATTACAACTCCCTCTCGCCGCAGGAAGGGCCGCCTAACCACTCTACCTCCCAGGGCTCCCAGCCTGGCCCCGATCCCTGGCCCAAAGGCTCCCTGGCTGGAGACTATCTCTTCCTTTTTGATGGTTCAGATGGGGGACTCTCTTTGTCCCCAGGGCCAGGGGACGTAGATGACTCCTCTAAGAAACTGTCCCCTCCTCCTCTGCCTCCCCGAGTCTCCATCTGGGACACCCCTCCCCTGCCTCCTAGAAAAGGGTCCCCCTCATCCTCCAAGATCTCTCAACCCAATGACATCAACACTTTTTCACTGGTGGAACAACCTGAGGGCAAATTGCTAGGGCATCGGATCCTCGAAGAGGAAGAGGAGCCGCGAGGTGGCGTTCCAGGGCGCCTGCTGGGGTCTGTGGACTACGATGGTATTAACGACGCAATTACCCGGCTCAACTTGAAGTCCACCTACGATGCGGAGATGCTGCGGGACGCCACTAGGGGCTGGAAGGAGGGCCGGAGGCCCCTAGACTTCAGCAAGGATACTCCTGGCAAACCCGTGGCCCGGAGCAAGACCATGCCTCCACAAGTGCCCCCTCGCACCTACAACTCCCGCTGCGCTAACCGCAAAAATGCAGCACCTGGGAAGAATCACCGGATCTCTGCTGCTCCGGTGAGGACCTGTGCATCTTCTGCCCCTCTTTCCTCACATCATCAGCCATCAAGAGTCCTCTCTCTCTCTCTCTCTTTTTGTTGTTGTTCCAAATCCAGATTTGCAAAGCGCTCTCTTCCCCTCCTCTCCCTTCACAGAGCCCCCGGCCCTGGCATGTGTCCTCTCGGTGGTGTAGGACCTGGACTGGTGACTCTGCCCAGTTGGCCAGTTGAGTCTGCCCGTCTGTCTCTTTTATTACCATTTAACCATTTCTAAGTGTGCAGTTCAGTGGCATTAAGTGCCTTTACATCGTGTGCAACTGTCACTACCACCCATTTCCTTTCACAGTGGAAATATTTAGAGAAAGTATGCAGGGTGACAATAATTCACTTTTACCAGTACATAGTATGAAATGACAACATAGCTCCACAGAGCACGGGGTAGCTCAGGGCAGCTTTGATCTTTTCTTCTGGGTTAAAAAGTATTATGTCCATGGTGTGTTTCGCCCTCCTCCCTGGAATCGCTGGCCTCAGGGGGCAACAAGAGGCACCTCCATGGCCCATTACTTCCGTAGTGACATTGCACCACCTGATTCCATGCCTGATCCTTCCATATCTATTGCCTAATGATCACCTTGTGTTGCCTAAGGGATCACCTGGTGTCCAGCAGCTGGGATCCTTAACAAGTCTTGGAAATCACATGGTCCTTCTTTCCTGGGCTTCTGCTAAGAGAGTCTCCCCAAAGCCGAATCAGCTCCTAGGATCAGTCCCAGCCCCGGAGCTTCGGGCTTTTTAAGGCCCTGCTCTACGAGGTGGGGCTGCTCCGGCTATTTATAGGGACAGGGAGATTCCTGTTCCCAGGGCACTGAGCTGGGCCTACTCACTGAGTCAGGCGCTGTGGTAGGTGGTCACCCCTCTTGCTCCCTTTCTCTCCTGCTTCCCCCCACTTCCTCACCCTTCCCCCAGCCCGTGTGTCATCAGAGTCCTGAGAGGGAGCTTGGTCCATAGTCTCCTTGAAGACGCAAGGACAAGCTGAAAGCTCTTGCCAGTTCTTGGGGGAATGCGGCCTTGGTCCTCCCCACCTCCACTCAGGAGGAGAGACCCCTTGGGCTCTCGGCCTGTACCACCACCCCGCCCTCGCCGGGCTTCCAGCCGGAATGATACTCCTTATCCCAGGCCTGTGGAGCCAGCTCTGGAATTGGCTGGCTCCAAATGTCAGCCTGGTACCCCCGCTGCCAGCCTCTGCCCGGCAGACCCCCCCAGCCAGCATCGGGCGATGCCATCGGGGCCTGCCAGCAGGGCAAACGTAAGTGGCTTTTGTTTTCTTGTGGAGCCAGTGAGTGGTACTGAAGGGGCCTGAAAATGGCCTTCAGTAGCCACTGTGTTCTCTACCCCCTCGCCTTCCCTTGCTTTCTGGTTCCTCTCCCTCTGTCCTTCTCTCTGTCTCACTCTTTGTTTCTCTCTCTCTGTCTTTGTTTCTCTGTGTGTGTGTCTCCACACTTTTATGGGTTAATTGCTGACAGTGGTGCTATTGTTTTGACTGGGACACAGGCACGAACTTGGCAGAGCTGGGGCCTCACATGTCATCTGCCCCCGCTGCTGCGCCCCCTCCATGCTCACCCAGGGGAGCAGGGCTAACGAGAGAGAGCGTCAGAGGGAACAATCTGGATATTCAAATGACTAGCTCAGTCGCTGCCATCTGCCCCAAACTGAGACTAGCCAGTGGGAGGACGAGAGGTGAGGTGTTGCCATGAGCAGAGACATAGACTTGATCCCCGGAAGCAGCTGCTGACCCCATCTGCCTTTACCGGATGTGGCTGGGCGCTTCATTGGAGCCACAGCTTCATTCCCTTGGGGTGGCTGCTCTGGGCAGCTGCTCAGGCAGAAACCCGTCATGCACCAGCTCTCCCTCTACTTCCTCCTGCCAGGGCTGGGCTGTAGGCCCTGTTTGGGGGTTCCTTTAGAAGTCTTCACAGGTGACTGAAAGCAGCTCTGTGATGGGGGACCATTCGAGGTCTTGTCCGAGAGACTATGCCCTCCTACCACACACATGCTCTTAGATAAGAAATGGGACCCAGGCTGACTTCCTAACATTCAGAACCAGATGACTTGGGAGGCAGGAGAAGCTAAGCTTCCATCAGGAGGAGCCTCCACCAGGTTCTGTCCTGCCGAGACAGCTGCTTTGACACTTTCTTCCTCAAATAGCATTGACCCAGAAGTCACAGGTGTCTGAGTCACTGCCTCCATCCAAGGGCTCCCACGAGGCTGTCTCTGCTTTGGGTCCAGAAGGCTTGCCACGGGTGTCGAGGCTTTTGCCCAAGACCTAGCTTCCCTGGGGACTACTGGGCCACACACTGGCCCTGGTTTCAGAGGTGTTTCAGGGGTGTGGCAGGGAACAAGTGCCTGCTCTGATCCCCACCATGCCTCTGGGAGCATCCCCCTTAAAGCCAGTTGTTAGCCCAGCCATGCTGCACTCTGTTGAACCTGCTGGATTGACCTTATTAGACTGCCCTCTCCGGAAGTGACTTCGGCCACAGTCTTGTCTGTCCTGCCCAGGCCTCTGTACTCAGCCAAGTTTTCAAGTCCTCCTTCTTGACTTGGCTTTCAGTATCCTAAGATGGCAAATATTTTCTTAGATTCCCCATATTTTCTTGTGCTAATAGTCACTGAACGTTGAATGGCTAGAAAAGTCTTTTTATTTTTTTAGCATGGATTTTTACCTCCTCTGGAGAATCAGTATCTCAAGTAGCTATTTTATAGAGTGAGGGCAAATTTTGCATAAATTTTTTTTTAAAATCAAAACATCTAGCACCAGCCATTAAACCCCCTTGGCCCTTTCTCACACCCTCCAACTTCTTCCTCTCTGGTAACTTTAGTTCTGTAGTACTGCTTTATTTTGTTTTGTCCATTCATCTGCTTTGTTTCTTTATATTGTACATACAGTTGAAATCATCGAATATTTGTCTTTCTCCTTCTAACTTATTTCATTTTACATAATCCTCTCCCATTTTGCTGCAAATGGCAAAATTTTCATCTTTTTCATGACTGTGTAGTATTCCACCATAGATATTTACCACATCTTTATCCAGCCATCTACCAGTGGGCACTTAGGTTCTTCCTATATCTTAGCTGGTCTGAAGAGTCCTGCAGTGCACTGTGGTACATATAATTCCATGTGTTAATGTTTTCATATTCTTTGGATAGATACCCAGAAGTGGGATTGTTGGATCACATGGTAGCCCTAATTTTAGTTTTTTGAGGAAGATCCATACTTCTTTCTAAAATGGTTGCACCAATTTATATTCCCACCGACAGTGTACCAGGGTTCCTTTTTCTCCACACCCTCACCCACACTTTACTGTCTTTTTGATGTAAGTCATTCTCACAGGTATGAGGTGAAAGCTCATTGTGGTTTTGATCTGCATGTCCCTCATAATGATGTGTATTTCTCCACGTGTCTGTCGGCCACCTCTATGTCCTCTTCAGAGAAGTGACTTCAGATTACCTGCCTGTTTTTTGATTGGGTTATTTGTTTTTCTGTTGTTGAGTTGCATGAATTCCTTTGAGAGCTTGGATATTAACTAGAAAAGTCTTGACACCTAGAGGTTAGGAGTTTCAGACTGGGAGCAGCCAGGGGAAGGTGATGCCGGCAGGGAGATGACACAGCTGCTCTTCTCTTAAAGGTGGGCTCCCGGCCCCACGCCGTCGCCAATGGCCATGAGTTGTTTGAGGTCTCAGAGGAGAGAGATGAGGAAGTTGCTGCATTTTGCCACATGCTGGATGTGTAAGAGTTAAAGAATGGGGGATTTGGGCGGGTTGTGGGGGTTGGGGGGTGGCTACCCCTTTCAGAACTTTCTTAGGAAGGAAGAAGAGCCTTGTTGATAACTCTCAATGTACAGCTCCATAGAGCAGGTGTGTGCAGGCTTTATGAAGTTTTAGCTGTGCTGTGTTTTTTGACAACATGCATGAAACTTTCATCTAACAGTTCAGTTATCCCAGTCTCTTGAGACTCAGTGGCCCTGAGGAGCAGATGCAACCCAGGAGGAGATAAGAACATCATCTAGAGAAAAAAGAAAAGAAATGGATTTGGAAATTTTCTTTGTTGATTGTAGTGTAGAAAGCTTTTTCATTTTAGAACTACCCCTACTGTTCAGCTCTGTTGGGGATACCATTTACAACTGTAGCAAATATGTGAAGAACATGGTTTTCCAGGGCTGCTCCCTCACTGCCTACCTGCAGACCTGGAGGGCCTTGCCAGCTATGTGAGCACTTAGGGGCTCCTGGGCCTCAGGGTGGAAGAGTCCCAGTGGGCCTCTTCTGGACTGCTCTCTTGCACAGCGAGGGTCCTTCTCTCTTCCTGCACAGACTTCGCTCAGGCTCTGACATTCAAGATTACGCCCTCACTGGATACGTCTGGAGTGCGGTGACCCCAAGCCCAGAGCACCTGGGGGATGAGGTCAACCTGAAGGTGACTGTATTGTGTAACAGCCTTCGGGAGCCACTCACATTTACCTGCAATTGTGAGTTAATGGGGAGGGCAAGGGCATCCCTGGAGGTGGGGCTGGGAGGACCGCAAGGTGGTGTTGGGACTGTGAACTCCTTTGTCCTTGATTCCCATGCTGCCTTGTGGCCCAAAGAAGAGGCCGTGGGGCAGCTCCTCTGGAGTGACTGGCTCTACGGCAGCCTTTTAGATCCACAGTTCCCCGCCTCTCCCCCACGCTGCTGTATCTGCCTGCTCTGCTCTGGAGCGTGCTTAGCTGGGAGGAGTCCGCGTGGGGAGGTTGAGCCCCACCAGCCCAGTACCTACCTTCACTGCTCCGCGGGCCCACCCTACAGGTTCCTCCACTGTAGATCTGCTCATCTACCAGACCCTGTGCTATACCCACGATGAGCTGAGGGAGGTGAACGTGGGTGACTTTGTGCTGAAACCCTGTGGGCTGGAGGAGTTCCTACAGAAGTAAGTGAGGGGCTGGGTCATGTGGGGTAGGAGGTGGGACCTGCCTGTAGGCAGCAGGACTGAAGGATGCTGGGGAGGGCTGGTGCTTGGCTCAAGCTCTGGGCTGGCAGCTCCACCCCAACCCCAGGCAGGACTCCTGCTTTCTGGGCACACTCACAGCCACGTCGCGCTTTCCCCGGGAGCTGCATCATCTAGGAGGGCTGGCTGAACTCCTGGGCCAAATCTGCTGTGGAAGAGCTTGGAGTTGGGCTTAGGCAAAGACGAGGTTCAATTTGCTTACAGACTTCATGCAGGCAGGTGGGGGGGGGTGGAGGCGGGGGTTGCTGGGGTTATTGCTCCTGCCCTTGATTACTTGTAGTGTCTTTATGGCAAGGGGCAGGAGGAGAACGGGGCAGAAATGCACTTATGGAGCCTGGGGAGAGATCACAGTTGCTCTCCTCTCCCGGCCAACCAGCCTTTCCTGGCTGGCACAGGCATCTGGTTCTCCTCCTCACCAAGGCTCGCCTCCAAGCACCTCTCCATCCCGTGCCCTTTGCATCAAGCAGCCTCCCTGGAAAGTCTGACGTGCCAGCTGCAGCCATTCCCCTCCCGCTGCCCTGGGGCTCTGGAATTGGGGTGGAGGGTAGTGGAGGATCATGGCCTCTCGGGTGCTGTAGCTGTGTGGCAGGCTGTGGACTCAGCCAGAGGGTTGCAGATCAGGAAATAAAGAGATCTGCATCTTCCAGGATGCCCCCTGCCCACTCCCTCTGGCCCCCTGGAGAAAGCGGGGCTGAGAGCAGGGGAAGCAGAGGCTGCATCAGCCCGTGGCAGTGCTGACCGGTGTCCTCACTGGCTCTTTCTCTTCCATCCAGGCCTAGATGCGTGGACGGTTGTTCTGTGGTGATCGCGGTTCTTGGCTCATTTCTGTTACCTCAGGGAAACAATATCCCATTCTGGCCCCTGTGCCCTTAGCTGGAAAGCTGAGGGGAGGAAAGTGGGGATGTCCTGTGTGGCACAACTCCAGGGGCATCGTTTGGACATATTCCATGTGTGCTCACTTTCCCTGGAGAGTAATAAGCAGTCTTAGCCTCAGGGTCTCCCGGCGCAGAGACACACACCGCTGTGTCGGGGACCTAAGAACACGGTGGGTCCAGTTCAGCTCCTGGCCACACCGCATGACTGGTTCGTATCCTGGTTGCTGCTTACTGACTTTAAACCCCGACCTACAGTTTCTTTTGTAAAATGGAACACAGTTAAATGTGATAGTCATCCAACAAGCCGTCGATGCCTGTCAGCAGGGAAGGACCAGCCCGAGGGGAAGGGTGCCTGGGGATCAGGTCAGATGGACACTGTCATTCATTTCCTTGCAGCCCCCCATGTCCTTGAGCTCCCCCAGTCCAGAGGTGGTCAATAGGCTCTCGGGTCCTGACAGACCCGGGCAGTGTTCAGGGTGAGGTGGAACAGCATGGAGGGGCTCCCGCAGCTGAGCTGAATGCACACCGAGGAAGCCCTCCCACAGGGCCTGTGTCCACAACTCTCATCCAGGAGACCCCTCAGAGCTCTGATCCTGAGCAAAGGTGGGGTGGAAGGGGCCCCAAAAACCTAGCCTGCAGGAAGCCCTCAGCTGCTTGCACAGGCCTGGCAGGAGGGGCTGGTGCTGAGGAGGAGCGCTGGGCCAGGATGCAGGCTGCTCACAGATAAGAGCCCTGCACAGTCCCCAGGGAGGGTTGGGTTTCCTGCCACCCCCCCACCACTCTTCCTTCCTCCCAGGGCACTCCCACCTGACCCAGCCCCCACGCACAGCCTCTTCTTCCACAGCTTTTGACAGCAGCTCAGTCCTGGCAGGTTGGAACCCAGGTGACAGGCTTGGCCCCTCAGGATGTGGAGGACCCCCTAAAGCCCTAGCTAGGCCTGGACTGGTCTCAGGCCTGGCACCTCTGTCACCTTTTGCACATCCCCTACCCTGGGCTTGTCTCCCCTCCCCCTCCCCCTCCATTTCTGGCCCAGACTCCCAGCTCTACTGAGGAAGGAAGTACCTTCCGGCTTCTGTTTACCAGTTGCCGGGACCTGGCCCAGGCCTGCAGGACTGGCCTGGAGTTTGGGTGCATTCTGGCCTTTTCTTGCTTTTCTTTCTGACTAAGGTAAATTTACGGGGGGAGGATGAGAATGGTCGACAGAAGGACTCCTGAAGCCACCCCTTCTGAAACTGGGGTCTCCTGTGATGGGAATGGTGTGCAAGTGGGTGTTGGCCAGAAAGTCTATAGCCATTTATATGGGCATTCGCCATCAGGCAGGGCCACAGGAGGGGAGAAGCAGATGGGAATAGAGATCTGGAGTCAGGGGTTGGCCTCAGCACCTGTAGGGAAGGGTTGGGGACGGGAGACCGAGGGCCACAGTGAGGGAGAGGCCCTCCACATGTGACTTCCACTGTGCCCCAGTATGTGTCAATACTTGCCCCTGAGACGCCCCTGTGTTCCTGACTCCCTCCAGAAGTCCCCGTCCCTGGAGTGAACCAGTGGTAACAACCTGTGGCGTAAATATCTAGGAAAGTGGGATAAGTGCCTCTGGCTGAGTGTACTGATGGCTTTTCCTTAGACAGCGCCTCCTGGAGCTCTACCACACCATTTCCTAGGAGCCAGGCTCAGGATGCAAGACAGCACCATCCCCTGCCTTGCCCTTCTTCCTGTTTCTCTCCCTGTTTCTCTCTCTGGGGGTCCTGGGATGCTAATGGCCTGTCCTCTTCTCTGCCAGCAAGCATGCCCTGGGCAGCCATGAATACATTCAGTACTGCCGCAAGTTTGACATTGACATTCGGCTGCAGCTGATGGAGCAGAAAGCCGTTCGCCGTGAGCTGGCCAGGACAGTGAGTGTGGGGGCTGCTAATGGCCACACGGGGCTGAGGGGTGCAGAGGGAAAGGGGTGAAGTTGAAGAGAATAGGAGCCGGGGGTGAGGTCAAGACACCACCCCTGAGTGGGAAATCTCTCACACAGGTGAGTGACGACCAGAGCCCCTCCACCTTGAACTACCTCGTCCATCTGCAGGAGAGGCCCGTCAAACAGACCATCAGCAGGTGAGACTGGGCCCATCTAGAGTGTGGGCCCAACAGGAACCATGAGGGGATCCCTTTGCTTCTCTTTTCTGCCGGGGCCCCAGGATCTTGTTGGAGGTAGGGCCAGGGTCTTATGGGGCCATCCCCATCCAGTGCATCTCTTCCCTTCAGTGGTAAAGTAGAGGGGATTTGCCCTCCTTCAGTCTTTATAGAACATCTGGACAGAGAGCGCACCCCTTTAAACCCAAGTCTGACTCCTGAGCTGTGAAGAGGGCTGGAGAGAATGGGTGTCCCAGTACATGGGGTCTGCCCCGACTTTCCTGTGACTTTTCCCTGCCCCACCTCCCCAGGCAGGCCCTGAGTCTTCTGTTCGACACTTACCACAATGAGGTGGATATGTTCCTGCTGGCTGATGTGAGTACAGATCTTCCGGCTGCTCCTGCTGCTCAAAGCACCCCTCCTTCCCCCCCGTAGTACTCCTGGCACCAGCGGTGCTACAGGGATCTGGAGTGGACACTGAAATCTTTTTATCCCCCGTGCTCATGGGCAAAGCAAGACTGCTGCCACACACAGTTGGCACGTGTGTGGAGAGGGGTCTGCTCCTCTTTTGAGGGAGCTAAGGCACCTGCTTTGATCCCGTCTCTAGAGTAGGGCTTCAGGGTTTCGAGTTGTCCCCTCTGCTGTGCTTGAGTGTACGTTGCCGTGCAGCCTGTGAGCTGTTCCCGGGAGCCTTCTGGGGTGAGAGGTTTTAACGTGCTGGTGTCACAGATAGAAAAATTTCAGAAGGGTGGAGGGACCCGAAGGGAGGGGAAGGAGTTGGCCAAGACTCTTCCCCCATATGCATATGGAGTTTTTAGTCTCAAAACCATGAGGAAAAACATTTGCCTCAAATGTTGTGAAGCTAATGACAGTCGGCAGTGGTCTTCAAAAACAGCGCTGTCTCTTTGCTCCCATGGGCGTTTCCCTTTGGGGAACTTCTGCACTGTTCCTCCCTCAACCCTCTGCCCACTGCCAGAATCCTCTCTCTGGCAGCCTCTACCCGAACACTTACAGCAACAGGGAGTTCTCGCAATACCTTTCCTGCAGTTGTCTGGCCCTGTGTTGGCGGCTGCAGGAAGAGAGCGTAAGAATCTGGGGAATTTGTGTTGTTAGAAAAAGAAATAATATAAAGCTAATAGCAGACAGAGCAGGATGGTCATGAGTTGGTCAAGGACCCTGGAGGAGGACAGATAGGGAAAGCTTTGGAAGGAGGCTGGATTTTAGCCAGTCCGTAATTTGAATTGACATAGGTAGTCAGGGTAGGGCAGGTGAGAAGAACCGCAGGAGCCAAGTGTGGAGAGGGGCGTGAGTGTGGTGTGCTGGGAAACTGTGATGGTGTTTGTCTGGCAATTGGTGAAAGTAAGAGAAAGAGCCACGGGGCAGGCGGAACCTGTGTGGTCTCCGTGGCCCTCTCCTCTCCTGAGTCCCTGTGGATTGATTTTTCTTAAAACTGCTTGTCTCTGGGGGAGACCTGTGTTTATATAGTGTAAGTAGACTGGCTGCGAGGGAGACTGGGAATCAGAGGAGGTTCAGGGAGGGAGGCTGGAGGCTGGGAGAATTGGGAATGTGGGCCTGGCTGGTGTAATTCAGTAGGAACAATGTTTACTGATGCTGGGGGTTTGAAAATAGAGCACGGATTCCATGCATTACCCCTGAGGTCATGGAGCCCCTGCTCCTCCCAAACCGTTTCTGCCACTCTCGGCAAGGGGCTGAGAGGCTGGCTGCCAGCCTCACTGTGCCGCCTCCCGCAGGGGGACTTCCCGCTGAAGGCTGACAGGGTGGTCCAGTCCGTCAAGGCCATCTGCAATGCCCTGGCTGCTGTGGAGACGCCTGAGATCACCAGCGCCCTCAACCAGCTGCCCCCCTGCCCCTCCCGCATGCAGCCTAAAATTCAGAAGGTACCGGGGCCCAGAGCGCTGTGGGGGGCAGGGAAAGACACAGTCACAGGTTCACTGTGTGATTAGGTGTCTGCTGACAGAAGTGGAAGACTCTTCTCTCCGCCTCCATCTTTTATGTTTGAACAGTTTAACCACAGATTTCTTGGGAAATTAATACCAAGTGTGATCCCTTCCGGGAAAGATGAGGGTGGGCTAAGGTCTGCCCTGGGGACTGATTGCCTGGAGGTCCAGGCCAACAAAGGCTTTACTTATAATCACCAAAGCCTTGGCAGTTGCTGGGCATGGCAGTTTGCATGCCCACCGGGATGCAACACCCACATCTTCCCTGAGCCTGCGCTTGGTGACTCCGCGGTGGGGGCTGTTGGCTGTGCAGATGGGGCCAGGGCAGGCAGCGCCGTGAACTGGGGAGGCCTGCGGGTAGGCGTGTCTCGTGTGGGTGGACACCATGATTTTATCCTCGGCCAGTCTCCGTCCATCACATGGATCTGCTACAGATCATTACTCCATCCTCCCAGGGGAATCTCTGCTTCTTAAATTTCAGCCCTGTCTGGTCCAGATGAGCACAGCTGTGAAAACCCTTCTTCCAGCTGTAATGGAAAAGGCCTGGCTCTGAAGCTCCCCTCCCTCTCCTTTTTCCCCAACAGGATCCCACTGTCCTGGCTGTGAGAGAAAACCGAGGTAAGGCACCCAGCCTTTGGCATGTCCAGTAGAGGTGGCTGACAACACAGTTTCTACCCAGATGCCTGTTTTCCCTGGTCCCCTTAATTAATGGTCCGAGTCTGCCTCTGAGTGCGTGTGTGCACGTGTGTGCATGTATGGGTATGTGTACGCTTGCATATGTGCCCATGTGTCTTCCTATATGAGGCATGGACGCAGCTGGAGAGCATATTTCTTTCCACAGAGGGTTTTCTCATTCTCTTTACTGGTTATTCCTGTGGTTCCCTGGGAGATGGTGATGAGGTGGTGTAAATGTGGGGGTGGGGCCGGTGAGGCAGCTAGCCCTGGCTTCCAGATGGGAAAACTCTCACTTTGGGTAGGTGGTGTTTTTTCTCCAGGCTCATCACCCCTGTGTTTCCAGTTTAGAATGGGCCTGGGAAGAAGGTGATAAAGCATTTTTTACTAGGCTTCCCCCTTGGAGCGTTTTAAGCAGAACTTTGCCCTATAAACCCCTTGACTCTGGGCTTCTTGGTCAGTGACTCCCAGCCTTCCTGATTTTGTGGACCAATAAATATCCCAAAAAGAAATTTGGGGGACCAACGCAGAATTTGTCAGCTTTTATTTTGCCAAGTAGTAACTTTCTGAAAGTAACTGACAATTATCCTTCCTACTAATTCCTAACAGAATACTAAGTAAGTAGCAATACATAAAAAATAAGGGCAATGTTTGAAATGGAATATCTATCATTTTATGAAAAGCTTATAACATGCTTCTGCTTTTTTCTCATTTCACCTCAAATGGGTGAACTTTGTCACAGCTGTCAGAAACCAACTGGCTTTGGGGACTGCTGTCCTAGAGTATCCCAGTCTAGCCAGCTCCATGGGAACGAGATAGGGCTGGTTGAGGCCTCAGGGCTTCCTGCTGACCCCATCCTTTCACAGAGAAGGCCGTGGAAGCCCTGACGGCTGCCATCTTGGACCTGGTGGAGCTCTACTGCAACACGTTCAATGCAGACTTCCAGACCACAGTGCCCGGGAGCCGCAGGCATGACCTGGTGCAGGAGGCCTGCCACTTCTCGGGGCCCTTGGCCTTCACAGTCTATGCATCCCACCGCATCCCCATCATCTGGGTTACGAGGTAAATCTATTATATGGCAGAAAGGAAACTTAGACACCAGGACTAATAAGAAGCAGGTTTATTGCACTGGTGCTGACTCAGCTGATTCCATTTAAAGGCAGAGCCCTGTTTGCAGGAAGTCAGGGGCTTATATATACATTCAGTTTCTACAAGATTCCAGGTGGGTTTGCATGGGCAGCTGTGCATAGCCAGATATGACTTGGCTACATACCAAGAGGTGAGTTGCGTACCAAGGTGTGAGTAAAGGGTCAGTCGTCATGGGACCCCCCAGGTCTATTCTGCCTCATGGCGGTACATGGTTTAACATGAAGCAAGATTCATACCAGGGACTAAGTTGTATCCTAGGAACTGAGCAAAAGGTTATTACTAAGACCCCCACGCTGCTTATCTCAGGTCACCATGCTTCAAGCACAGGGCTGAGTAGCCTATAGGGTGGGAGCCATATTTGACTTTTGGGAGGCTTCTCCTGGCTGCACAAGATCCTGCTGTCCCAAGTTTAGAATCTGTGGCATCGTGGTACCCAGTGGGCAAGCCAGACACCCGCAGGAGGCCTGGGACAACCCAGAGGAGACAGAAGGTCTCTAGGAGATGAGCAGGGGCAGCAGCAGATCCTGCCATTCCCTCTCAGCGCTGGTTGCACCGGCATCCCTGCCCCCTCCAGTCCAAGGCCAGCTGATGGAGACTTGGCGACAGATGGCCGCTTCCCAGATAGAGTGCATGCCCCATGGCCAATGAGTGCACTCCCCTGAAGATGCACAATGGGAGGGGGCGGGGAGGTGAGCGATGACCCTTTGTCTGGAGTTCCCCAGGCCTGCATGTGTGGGTGGAGGGGCGTTCATTTGGTAATCTTCAGCTTCTCCGCAGGGTCCCTGGCATCCAAGGCTTGGGGAAATAAGCCTTGACTCCACACCCCCCCTTCCAGACTCCCCTTCCTCCTCCTCCCCCTTCTCTCTTTGTTCCTCACTTAATGTATTCCTCTGGGCGATTGGTGGAGAACAAAGGAGGCAGCCTGGGAAACCAGGGCCTTCTCTGACCTCTTCTGTCAGGCACCTGTCACAAGCCACAGGGACCCCCATGTATTGGCATTCATGTCGGCATATGTCGTTTTCATCCCCCACCCTCTCACCAGCGCATGCGCATGTACACACGTGCACTGGCCTCCCAATGGACTGGAGCTCACTGTAAGGAGGAGGCTGCTGGCAGGTTCCCAGTAAGGAAGGAAAAACCACTGGCCCAGCCTGCAACCTGAAACTGGGCCTAGAGGGATCAAGACTGAGTTGCTCCCCGACCACACAGTTCCTCAAATACAACTTGGCTTTCCTGCCCTGAGACCCTTTGTTACAGTCCCCAGAGGCCTAGTGGAGTTTTACCAGGGGAATGGAGCTTGGCATAGGCTGGGTGGCTGAGCTGGGGCTTGGGAGCTCAGTGTCCTGACCTGCCCCCTTTTCTCTTGCAGCTATGAAGAATTTTTCCTCTCCTGCTCCCTCAGCCACGGAGGCAAGGAGCTGTGCAGCCCCCAGCAGACCCGACGGGTGCACTTCTCCAAGTACCTCTTCCACCTCATCATTTGGGACCAGCAGTAAGCCCCCCTCCATGCCTGTTCCCAGGTCTATGCCCAGACCCAGGCCCAGGCCACTGCAAACCCACTTAGACTTCCAGTTGTCAGACCTGGCCTAGAACCCATGCCCGGCTTACACCAGGCTGTCACCAAACCTAACCTAGCCAGCCTCTCGGCCTCCGAGGCTCCACTTCCCTAATGCTTCAGTGAGACCAGTGTAATTTCTATCTCTTGAGTTGCAGTGAAGTGCCACAGAGAAGTAGCTGTAAAGGACCATATGCATGTTAATTGTTAATTTTACTAATAACTCATTGTTTTGAACTCATCTCCCTTAAAAGTCTGATGGGTTCATATCCTCTCAAATAGAGTTTCAAGGACCGGGGAGTGAGGACTGTGCTTTCTCCCTTACGGGAAGAGAAAAGGAGGTTATTAATAGGAAAGAAGGACAGGCTTGGAACCACAGGAGCAAGCCTCCCTTTCTAGTTCTGTCTCTGGTCCTAGGTTCTCTTTGGCTTCTCTGGGCCTTGGTTTTTCAAACTGTAAAGTGGACACATTTGTTTAACTCCAAGACAGTTGTGGCACTAAATGAGATTGACAGGTTATAATATAAACATGAAACCACAGGCACAAGATGATATGAATCATCTTTTATCAAGGATAATTTGCTATCGGGAAGGTAAGCAAATGCCAAGCAAAGTAGGACATGAGGCGAGGGTGCCTCAAATGGAGGTTTTGGGGTGTTCACCTCTGAGTGCTTTTCCTGCGCTGTGCTCTGTCCTCCTCCAGAGCATCCAGACCCTGTTTGCTGGCCTCAGCTTCCCTACCCCAGGCTGTCTGTATCTGACAGTCTGCAGAGCAGATTTGTACCTTGACTACTTGGAATGCAGGTTAAAGAAACCTAGGAGGGCTCCTGGGGAGGCCAAGGATATGAAATGGGGAGACAAAGTGTCCGTGGACTTGGTGGGAGGGGCAGGTCACTTTATAGATGAACAACTGGGAGGCAGACCCTTTCTCTTGGCCTTACCCTTGTGTGAGTTTTGGGCAATAAAGGTGTAAATGAAAACCGTTAACCAAACACCCGCCAGGGCAGGAGAGACTCCTGGAGGCAGCTGATGCTGAGTTTCACCATCCCCTTGGGACTCTCTGGCCTTGGTTCTTTCCACTGTCCAGAGAGGGGTGCTGGACAGCTCTGTGGCCCAGGCCACAAAAAATAGGCCTTAGACCATTTTGTCACAGTGTTAACAGCAGAGTTGGGACAGTCTGGCCTGACTTGCTCAGTCTGCCTACTCTGGGGGTCCTTTCCATCCCCTGTCTGAGAGTTGTCCCTTGAATTCCGGAGGCTAGTCCTGGCCTAGACCTTGTGGAGGGCGCCATCTCAGCACCACCCATCCAGATGCCCCACAGAGGTCCTCTTGGCATCTTTTTGGTCAAGACCAAGGCTTTGGGGGCATGGTGCCACAGATTAGGGGTCAGAGTCAGCCATCACCCCCCTTACGGCAGGTATAACCTCTAGCAGCGAGATGGTAGTGGGGCCTAGCCCATGGAACTGCTTGAAAGCAGGTGGGACGTTGTAGGTAAAGTGCTTGGCACAGGATCAATGCTTTCTTCTTCATCTCCTTTGTTTTCTTAGTTAGGGGAGCCGCTCAGTTTCCTGTTTCAGTGTCTCTGTTTCAAGTGCCTGACACAGAAGATATTTGTGCATGAAAATACTGTACAGATAGCATAGTTCCAGTGCAGCAGCCACAGTGTCACATAGCAGAGTGCACAGTGTACACATGTCACAAGTGAAGCTGTGTCCCCTTTTCACTGATGAGGAAACAGATGCAGAGTTGTGAGTAGTTGTTCAGGGTTGTGAGTGGTAGAACCTGCACTGGAAGTTACACATCCCAGGAGTCCTTCCTGGAGGAGGCAGCCCCTATGATATGATATTGAGGAATAGGTTCCAGAGGGAAAGGAAAGGATTTTTCAGAAGGAGGTTCTGCAGCCAGGAGGAGGGCTGTCACCAGTGCACTAGTTATCCTGGCTGATCCTGGTGGAGGTGCATGGGCAGCTTTTTGGAAGACCATATATACTCAAGGACTGAGAAAGGGGCCTTGGCTGGTTCTCGGGGTCATGATTTAAGTTAGACAGTTTCATCATTTCCCTTTTCCTCCAGCTACGAAGCTGGAAGTCTCTTCTTGGATGAAAAGAGCGGGCGCAGGAGTAGTTCCCTCTCCTCTTGGCTTTGGGTCAGCTGATTCGGTCTCTACTGCAGTAGGATGGGGATCAGCTAACTCTTAAAATAGGTCCAGTAGCCAAGCCCTGGTCTGGCATGTCCACTGGCTGCTGGAGGGGCCCTAATTTTAGCTGTGGGCCGCCCCCCCCCCCCCCAGGGTAGAGGCAGCTGGGACGGAGTAGTGCTCTGCCAGTTTCTGGGGAGGGAGGGAAGGAGGGAGGGACTCACTTAGGTAGAGATTCCCCTGGAGGAGTGAGGGGCTGTGCTGGAGGGAGGCTGCTTTATCAGGAAACTGCCAGCCTGGGGGGTGGCCACCTTGCCTATATGCCCTCTGGCATAGAATCTGCTGGGCTTGGGCTGCCAGGGCCAGCCAGGAGGGTGTAACCATGTGGACTTTGGCCCAGAGACAGCTTCCCTGAAAGGTAATGTGGATTCTCCCTCTCTTTCCACAGCTCCCCTCCCCTCACACCCCACCCCAGCTCCTAATCCTGAACTTGGAGGGAGCGTCTGGGTGTGATTCAGGAGGAGCCCAGGAGGAAACATGTGGGCTTGGGTAGCGGTGGCCCTTGTGTCTCCGTTCCTTTCGCCCTACAGGTTTACTTCCCACAAACCCCCCGTCCCCGACTTTGAAAGCCCCTTTCCCTCTATCCCTTTGGCTTTGGAAATGTTCAGAAATGTTTTGGGGTGAAAGCAAATCACCTTGTGCCCGGGGACAAGGGTATAAGGAGAAGGGGAGGGGACGCAGAAGACGGACATGGGGAGGACAGTGGGGGAGGGTGAACCAAGGGCAGCAATTGGCACTGCTTCCTGGTGGCTCCCGTAGCAGGAAGAGGGAGGGTAGCGACTGGTAGAGGAAAAGGATTGTAGAAAGGAGCAGCTTCTTGGTGACCCTCTGCAGAACTCCTCAAACAGGGGAAGGAGTGTGGCTATGGTAACATGTGGTCACTCAGCACTGAGATGGCTCAGGCAGGGCTTGTCCTGCCCCATTCCCATGGAGCTCAGAATTGGGGTGTTTGCCTCACTCTGCTGAGACACCCCGGAGACACCATACCATGTTCTGGGAGCACGCAGTGTAGGCTTTGTCTATGGTGTCTGCAGGAAAGCTACCCCGGGGAGCACGTCTGATACCTTAAGAGGGAGGCCAAGTTCTCAGCCCCAACTTGACCTCCGGGCCACCTGCCCCTGGAAGCTGCAGAGACAGCACCTCCTGACCTGGCTTCCTGTCCTCCCTAGGATCTGCTTCCCGGTGCAGGTGAACCGGCTGCCTCGGGAGACGCTGCTCTGTGCCACTCTCTATGCGCTGCCAGTGCCCCCACCCGGGAGCTCCTCGGAGGCCAATAAGCAGCGGCGCGTGCCTGAAGCCCTGGGTTGGGTCACTACCCCGCTCTTCAACTTCAGGCAGTATGTGGGCCCCGGGCAGCTGCTGCATGGCCTTGGAAGGGAAGGAAGGGGATTGAGACACGGGCCCGGGCTGCTGCATTGGCCAGTGCCCCCCTGGAAGGTCGGCCATGTGGGGCTCATGGAGAGTCCAAAGGGTCCCAGACCTGTTGGAGGGGACCCAGGCACAGGACTAGGCCCAGGACAGTTAATGTAACCAGGTGCCACTGGGCCTGTCTGGTAGCCCAGGACTTCTGGGGAGGGGCATGAAAATGCTGTACTCGGGCAACATGGCATTGACTCTCATTGGAGGCCCTTAAAGGTCAACTAGCACAGCACTCAGACTGAGGTGCGGGTGACTCAGAAAAGCTTCCTGAAGGAGTGAACTTTTCTGGGCCTTGGAAAAAGGAAAAGGCCGTGATCTTGGAGGGGATGAGGGGAGGAGCTGAGTGGTGGCTTCAAGCAGAAAAGGCTGATTTGGGTGAAGGGGCAGCAGGAGGAAAGCCAGCTCTCAGCCACCGGGCCTGTTGGCTCATCTGACCTTCCTTTCTCTTTAGAGTCCTGACCTGTGGCCGGAAGCTTCTTGGCTTATGGCCAGCAACACAGGAAAACCCCAATGCTCGCTGGAGTGCACCTAATTTCCACCAACCGGACAGCGTCATCCTGCAGGTGGGGCCCCAGTGCCAGCCCCTCCTCCCCATCTACCCATTAGGACCTCTCCAGCTCCAGGCTTTCCTCTGGGGTTTTGGACTGGGACAGTAGGAGAAAGTTCTGGAACTTTGGGGATGATGTAACTAAAGCAACTAGGTGAATGTGGTTAGGCCCAGAGCGAGAGGGTGAATTTTGTGAAATCTACGTCCAAGGTCCCGGTGGTGAACTTCAGTTTCACACAGCCTGAAGTCAGGGTCTGAGATCCTCCCCTTGCGGGGCTCAGTTCCTTAATGCCCCCGACTGATCTCGTCACACCTGATCAGACCTGAGCTGTCCCCTCCTGGGGACCAAGGGGAGCACTCCCTGCGGCCAGCCACTCAGTGCTCTGGTGGGGTCGATCTGCTCATGGGGAGAGGAAAAGGGGTTCTTCAGGTTCAAGGTCTAGTAATTGGTTTCCGGCTCCCCTTTCTTGTGGTTGTGGGGTGCTGTGGTGTGTAATGTGGGATATCAAAGCCCACAGAGTGGCATGTAGTGGAAGCTCTGAGAGGCAGCCCTGTCGTCTTGTTCCTGTCTGTGCTCAGGGCCTGGGACGTTCTACTTGGTGCCTCTTAAGGTTCAGTTCTGTCAGATGAAGGAATATAGATCTCCTTTGGACAGCCAGCTGGCTCGGCTCTGATAGGCATTTTAGGGGGGTTACCATCTGGCAGGTGGAACAGGGAACCCAGCATCCATCACAGGCTGAAGAGCTGGTAGAGGTGTCACCCAGCACGCACCCAGGGGTCCACACCGGAGGCCCCTGTGAGCCAGCCCCTTTTGCTGGCCGGGGCCACATCCTCACCTCGCACATCTCAGCCCAGCCTCCTCCTCACGCGACCACTTCTCACTTCTTGCTGGAAGTTACAGCTGGAAGGCACTTTAGAGACCACCAAGTTTAACTAAGTCTTTCACAGAGAGCCCGAGGGCAAGCAGGGAGGAAAACAGGAATGCTGGCTCAAGGAGTGGCAGCCCCACTCACCTGCCGTCCTCTCTCCTTGCTTTGCTCATGCCATGCGCAGATTGACTTCCCCTCCTCTGCCTTCGATGTCAAGTTCACCAGCCCTCCCGGAGACAAGTTCAGCCCCCGCTATGAGTTTGGCAGCCTCCGGGAGGAAGACCAACGCAAGCTTAAAAACATTACGCAAAAGGAGTCCTTGTACTGGTGAGGTCCAGGGTGCCCCCATGAGTGGCTGAGGCCACTAAGTTTCCACGTTTTCCCTCTGTTCTGCTCACCTCCCAGGTCCCTGTCCTGCTTTGGGGGCTGAGGTGGGATGGGGTGAGCCTCTCTGCTGACGGCTGCCCCCAGGCCCCTCTTCGTTAGGGGACACTAGGCAAAGTGGAGCAGTCAGGGTCAAGAGGTGGGCTTGGGGGAGGCCTGTCCCTGCACTGGGAGCTTGGCCCAGACTCAGCTTGCCTTGGGGACCAGAACATCGCCCCAGCCCGGAGAAGCTGCCTATTCTTGCTGTCCATCGGGACAGGTAGCTGTGGTCCTCACCACCCTGCCCCACATCCTGCCCCTTACACACCCACAGTTTTGCATTTCTCTGGCCCTGTCACTTTCCAGAAAGTATCAGATGTCAAGGCAAGCTGGCAGCTCTCAGGGGTCAGGGAGTCCAAGCTGATGTCATCCTTGGGGCTACCCCTCACACCAGGATTGAAGAAGGGGGGATCAGTGAGAAATCAAGAGCAGGAGTTGCTGGGGGCGGGGGGGTGGTTCTGGGCTCCTCCCCTGCCTGCTCTCTGTGCATCTCTGGCTCCTGCACAGCCCTGTGTGGGTGGGGGCAAGTGAGAGGGGACACATCCCTTTCTCCAGTCTACCCAGGGCATCCAGAGCAGCTGAGTGACATCAGTCCCCCCTCTGCCACCCTTGCTTCATTAGCCCCTCAGCTCCCTTCTCCCATTAGACACCTGATCTCAGGCAAAGCCTAATTAGCTGCAGGTCCCATAAAACCTCCAGCTGGCCCCCAGAAGCCCCAGGGGGCCTTTGCGCTGCCCAACCCCTGACACGTGGGGACCGCTGCCCCCTGGCGGCTCCATGTGGGAGTGGAGGCCTATACTTTGGGGCTCTGGCTGTGACTTCCCTGAGTCTGGATTCCAGCTGACAAATGGGCCCTGGTTCCAAATTTTGCTTCACTCACTACAGCCACCCAGGGAGCTTTAAAAACTACTGATGCCCTGTGAAGCTGTACTTGCTGTCTATCAGGACCCTTCGCTGGGGTGGCTATAAATTGTGGCAGAGTCTCAGACCACTAACTTGGAGAGGGAAAGGGTGGAGCCTTTTCTTGGGAGTAAGCACCTTTACCCCCTGGCCACCTCAGTGTTCTCTCACTGACCCCACCATCACCCCCACCCCAGGCTCACTGATGCTGACAAGAAGCGCCTGTGGGAGAAGCGATATTACTGCCACTCGGAGGTGAGCTGTCTGCCCCTGCTGCTCTCCAGTGCCCCCAGTTGGGAGTGGGCTTGCCTGCCGGACATCTATGCTCTCTTGAAGCAGTGGACACCCATGAACCACCAGGATGCCCTGGGGCTCCTGCATGCCACGTGAGTCTGGGACACCCACCTTTCCTGACCACCTGTCCTTCAGATGCAGGGATGACCTGAGCCAGCCCCTGGGAAATGTGGGCATGGATGGCTCAGGCCTTTCCCTCTACCCCTTTGCTCTTTCTTCGTTTTACTCCCTTCCCCCCTGACATTTTTCAAACACGCAGCAAATTTGGAAATGTATCAGTGAACATCTCTTTATACCCTAAACTTAGATACTAACCATTAGCACTTGCTGTGATTTTTTTTTTTTTTGGTTACGTGTCTGTTCATCCATCAGCATCTTATTTTTTAATGCATTTGGAAGTAAATTGCAGCTGTCATCACTCTCTCCTAAATGCTTTAACATGCTTATCATTAACTAGAGGTCAATGTTGATGTTTTTTCTTTGTGGGCAACCTCACATATAAGAAGGGGCTCAACCTGTACCTGTCTAGATGCCGAGTTTGACAAATGCAGTCACCTGTGCACACCTATACCCTAACACTTCCATTTTAACAGTCGCTTCTTCCTTTTTTCCTCTGAAGGCTTCTCTGGGATGCAAGGTGCTGAGAACACCTCTCAGACCCCTGGGCTGTCTTTCCCAGATGGTACCCAATATTCTCAGATTCTTGCCACTCTCAGTAATTAAAATGTACCCGATCCATATGTTCCGCCTCTTTGAGACATCAGTTTTGCTAATCTCTGCTCAGAGCCTTCTGCCAAGGTGTTCAGTCTTATGTAAAGCCCCACACCCCTCCATCACGCACCTGGCAAGCTTTGCATGAAAGGAGGCAATAGTGCTTTAACCCTCACGAGGATGCTTTGATGGTGGGAAATTTGGGCCTAGGAAGAGTCAAAGAAGAGATCTTCAACTCACCCAGTTGATGAGTGTGGCTTCCATGGTCCAAGCTGGCTCTGACTGTGGGCCAGGGCTGTCTCGTGGAATGCTTGGCAGGTTCTGAAAGCAATGGCCGCTCTCCACCGTGATCCTGGGGCCCAGGTGGGGGATGCTTGCTCACTCCCGTGCTGCGGAGGAGGCTGGGTGATCATAGTGCTGGCTTCCATTTGTAGCTTCCCGGACCAGGAGGTGCGTCGGATGGCCGTCAAGTGGATCGACTCGCTCTCGGATGCGGAGCTGCTAGACTACTTGCCCCAGCTTGTGCAGGTGGGCATGGTGGCCTCGCTCCAGTTCTGGGAGCCCAATCCCATGCAGCCCAGTCAGTCTGCACTCCGCCCCCAGCACCGCGAGCTGGGACAGTGGTGGGTGCAGGCTACAGGCAGCCTGCAAGGCCTCTCTCTCCTATAGGCCCTGAAATACGAGTGCTACCTCGATAGCCCCTTGGTGCGCTTCCTTCTGAAACGAGCTGTGTCTGACCTGAGAGTGACGCACTACTTCTTCTGGTAAACCTGCAGCAGGACAGAGGGGACATGGCCTTCCCTGGGGACACGCAGGGCGGGGCCCTGACCTAGGTTATGTTGCTGACTCCCATGTGGTCTTGGGCTGGAGCGTCCTCCTCAGGGTAGTACAGGCTAAAGGGGGAGGCCCGCTCCTCACCCCTACATAGCAGAAATATGCTCTCCTGAGACAGGCCCACCTGGATACGATGGGCCTCTGCATAAGTCTGCACACAGTGTCTCCTTTTCCAACCTGGGGTGGGTTTTCCAGGGAGTTGGAGCTGGGCCTGCCCGTCCTCTGACGTAAAACCTGGCCTGCAGTTCCCTGAGCGCAGGACTCCCCACTCCTTTGCCTCGCAGGTTGCTGAAAGATGGCCTCAAGGACTCTCAGTTCAGCATGCGCTACCAGTACCTGCTGGCGGCCTTGCTGTGCTGCTGTGGCAAGGGGCTGAGGGAGGAGTTCAACCGCCAGTGCTGGCTCGTCAACACCCTGGCCAAGCTGGCCCAGCATGTCCGGGAGGCCGCGCCGTCTGCCCGGCAGGTAAGAAGGGCGCACACGCTCCCCACTTCTGGTCCTGGGCTTCTGCAGCCAGTTTTTGACTTCTCAGGCATACCAGCAAGAAGGACTTGACTGCCTGATTTAGAGGCTGGAAGAGGATTCTGTCTCTAACCCCCAGGCTATATACTGACAGCCTGCAAACTGGATACAGTGGCTGGGTTTGTTTGACCTGCAGAGTACTAACATTTTTTTTTTAAAGATTTATTTTTATTTTATTTATATAAGAACTGGAGTACGGGCCAGATGTGCAGGAGGGTGAGAGGATTCACCAGAGACAGAGTAGGGAATAGAACAGGCAGGCTGACCGAAATACACTGCTGAGGGGAGCAGTGGGAGAGACAGGAGAGGTCTGCTTGCCATGTGGGTTGCTCCTCAGCCGGTGGGGATTGAACTAGCACTGCAGAGGCTGCGGACAGCTTCATAGTGCTGGGCTCAACCGCCAGCAACACCAGGGAGGCTCCAGAGTACTAACAGTTTTATTGAACTGCTGGCCTTAAAGCCTAAGTCTGGCTGTATAAGTTGTTCACTGCCCAAGAGCACCCAGCTGAAAATGGGTATGGTGAGTGGTGGCTCAGGGTTGCCGCTACCGCCCCCCCACCCCAAACCCCCCCCCCCCCAGGGCATGTGAAGCTGCCCACACAAAGGGCCTGTGTCTTGCAGCAGTGCTCCTGGATGCTAACATTTACAACTCCAGAGACTTGAATGTCCAGTTGCTGGCTCCTCTTAGCAACTGTCTGAGCTGCTCCTCCCCTGGAGACGGGCTGCCTTTCTACTCACCATGGCCCATAGCCCGCATGGTGCTGCTGTCACCCTCCGGCCCCGGAGGTGTTTGGACTTCCTGCCTCACAGTCACCTGCAGACTGCCCATATTCTTAGCTTCTATTGGGCACCCACACCAGCAGAGGCCTGTTCTGAGGTGTGTTTCTGGGCCTCCTGCCTCACCTCTTCTCTCCTCCTCCCCTTTAGGGGATACTGCGCACTGGCTTGGATGAGGTGAGGCAGTTCTTTACCCTCAATGGCTCCTGTCGCCTGCCGCTCAGCCCCAGTCTGCTGGTAAAGGGCATCGTGCCCAGGGTGAGTGTCTGTTGGGCCTGGGCTCTCGGAACAGGGAGGACTCAGTGGAGGCCAGGTTGTCACAGACCCGATGTTGAGAGACAGGAGGAGGAAAGGCAGATTTAGGACCTCTTCTTAATCCTCGCATGTCAGGCTTTGGCCTGACAGCTGTGCCAGGCGGAAGGGTGAGGCTGGGTAGGGATGGTGTCTGATGCTGGGGTTGCAGTGCGGCTGGTGAAGCTGTCATTTCGGAGCTCTCTCTGTGCCCAGCGCCATTCTACGTGTTCCTTGCTAGTTACTACATTCCATCCTCTGCACTGTGTGAGCCCCATTTGACAGAGGGAAAAGTGCGATGTCAGTGGATGTGATTTACTGGAACTAGTAAGTTGCATGCAGAATGAACGCAGCTGGGATGAGCCACCAGCTGAAGCTGTAACAAACTGACCTGGGATGAGGGCTGTATGGAGAGGAGAAGGAATGTGGGCTTCTCCTCCCAGAGACATCTGGAAGAAACAGTGAGCAGGTGGATGGGCAGCAGTGTGACCCAAGGGATGGACTCTGCCCTCATAACTGCTCTCTCCCCATGGCAGGACTGCTCTTACTTCAACTCTAATGCAGTCCCCCTCAAGCTCTCCTTCCAAAATGTGGATCCCCTGGGTGAGAACATCCGAGTCATCTTCAAGGTGAGGTCACTTCCCTCAAGAGAAAGGAAGGGCTGGAGGGAGCCCGGGATGGCAGAAGCGGCCCCTGGGTATTCTCTTCCCACTATTCCCTGCTATCAGGACAAGGAAACAGTAATTCGGCATGCCCCAGAGGGTAGGAACCCGAGTTGGAGGGATAGGAAGGCCTCGAGAACTCAATACATGGGAGTGCTGGGGAGGCAAGATTGTCTCAAAATGGAGTGGGTGAGGTGGCGACCTGCCTGTCCCTAGGGGTATTCAAGTAGAGGCTGAATGATGTTGAGAAGGAAGTTAACCTACAAGGTGCAGGGTGGGCTAGATGAGCTCTGAGGCCTTTCTAACCGATCCATTCCTGATTCTGAGAAGTAAATGGTTGTTCCAGACCATGTAATCTCTTTGGGGATGAAATGCACTTACATGTCTTATTGGTAGTAACTTACATATTTAGAGTGTATAAGTTCCAAATGCAAGTTTTAAAATGGCTTGATGGTCAGCAGGGGCATCTTCATGAAAAAGAGGAACCTGAGCTCAATTCAGAGGGAATGTGGGTAGAGGGAAGAGCCGGAACAGTGCATGGGCAAAATGTGCAGGTTGCTAGTATGTCTGCAGTGATTTGACCGAGTGGAGCTGAGCCAGCAGGTCAGAGAGGGGAGGACTGTTCACTACAGTTGGGGTCAAGGTTGCTTGCCCGGGGAATCTGGGAGCCAGGGGACAGCAGGGGACATGAGCTCCATCCCTTTCCTCCTCCATCCAGTGCGGGGATGACCTGCGCCAGGACATGCTGACCCTGCAGATGATTCGCATCATGAGCAAGATCTGGGTGCAGGAGGGGCTGGACATGCGCATGGTCATTTTCCGCTGCTTCTCCACCGGCCGCGGGAAAGGTCAGCTGGGAGTGGGCAGGGCTGCGAATAGGCAGCTGGTGGGAAGGGGGCCCGTTGCCTTCTACCCTCTGACCCCTCCCCCAGCACAAATAGTTTGCTTCTCCGGGAAAATGACAAGGGCAAGGTCATTCTATTCGAAGCTGTGGAAAAGCGTGAATAAAGAAGGCAGGAAGAGATATGGTTCTAAAATCAGTCAGACTTGGGGACATAACAGCCAAATGAACTGTTGTAACTTTGGATCCTGATTCAGATAAGCCAGCTGTAAAAAGATTTTTTTGAGACAATTGGGGGTGATTTTGGATAGAGGCTAGGTTGGATCAGATCAGGTTGGATTCAAACTACTCGTTAATTTTTTGGATGTGATAATGTCATGGTGGTGTCTATGTTAGCTATACTTGGACTATTTATAAATGAAATGACATGTCTGGAATTTGCTTTAACATATTCCCATGGGGTTGAGTGAGTGACACTGATGAAAGAAGATCAGCAAAATGTTGGTAATTTTTGGAATTGGGTGATGATTATGTATGAATTTGTGATACTGGTCTCTTTATTCTTTATATGTATTTGACAATTCCCATAGGAAAGTTAAAAACCAAAAAAGGAGCAACAGCTGCAAATTGGGGATCCCAGAGAGCCAATCCGAGACCCGTGGAATGACCTTCCCTTCCATCACTGTCCTTTACTGCATTCTCAGACTTTGTCCAAATGCCCTAGAGCTTAATTTATAGGGAAGCATGCTGCAAAGTTCTTGTAGTCCCCCACTGACAGACCCTTCTATCTGGTCTGGAAAGTGACCCCCGTACCTCCTCTTGCAGGGATGGTGGAGATGATCCCCAACGCCGAGACTCTGAGGAAGATCCAGGTGGAGCATGGGGTGACGGGCTCCTTCAAGGATCGGCCCTTGGCCGACTGGCTGCAGAAGCACAACCCTGGGGAGAATGAGTACGAGAAGGTAGGAGGGGGTGGGGGCAAGGCTGCGGTGGGGGGTGGCTGGGCACATGGCTGTGTTAGCACAAGGCCTGAACATGCGCAGGGAAGACGACTCAGCTTCGGGGAGGCACATGGCACTCTGTCCTGGTCGCTGGTGCCTCCAGATGTCTCCGGGCCAGGCAAATAGCTGTTGTGAGCAGGCTGAGAAAGTTGTTATCAAACTAGGAAACCAAGAGTGGGTTCCCCTGGCAGGTGGAGTTGTGCAAGGAGGGGACAGCATCTGAGCAGCTGCCTGTGTCTCCTAGGCACGGGTCCTGTTCAGTTTCTCTTGCTCTCGGTGGGACTCAGTGATACTTAGGAAAATAAGAGTTGGTTGAGATGATGAAAATCCAATCCTTCTTTTTATAGGTTTGAATCAGGTCACTGGTTTGTTCCTGGTATGCAGCTGGTTTATGTTGCTGTAAAAGGAAGCCAGGGCTGAGGCTAGATAAGAGGCAGAGGTGGCAGAGAAGAGGCCTGGCCTGTCCTCAGGTGGAGATTTACTGAGTGGTAGGACCTTGGTGGCCTGCTGTGGTCCATGGCTGGTCCACAGCTTTCCCAGTCTAGTCTCTGCGTTAATTCAGTTTAGGGGAGGGAACAAGTCACAATAACCAAACTCACAAGAGACTTATTATAATCCAGAATGCTGGTTTATATAATTTAACTTCCTAGGGGGATCCAAATACTAATTTATATTGATCAATACATTGTATCCTTGAGGGAAAACCTACCAGAACAGCCAAATTATAATCAGAATGTTGTTTAGTGAACATATAATTAGATGATCTTAAATGGCCTTAAAATGTTTGCATTCCCCAGGGCTTAATTCCTGACCTGCTGTGCTCTCTTTGCATTTCTTGTGCCAGCTCATCCCCTCTTACTACTTTAAGTAACACCCACATGCACTTGCCTTCCAAAGCCTCCCCCTCTCCCCTGCCTTGAGCCACCTGCTTCCTGGACATCTCCACTTACCTTTTACCCACACTTCACGCTCAGTATAGGCAAAACGAAGTGTCTATCTCCACTGGTCCTCTTGAAACCTGCTTTTTGTCTTTCCTGTCAGTGAATAAGTCACCCAAGACACAGCTGTGAGTCTCCTTGCTGCTTCTTCCTGCCTCATCTCTGCAAACCCTCTAGATTCTTCTCAAATATCTTTTCAAATATCTTTTCTTCTCCTTCCACTTCCTCAGCTCTTTGCTGTGTGACCTCTAACCACTGATATCTCTCCTCCCATAGCCATCCTCTGCTTGATTTCAGAGCCCTTTTAAATTAAGTGCAAACTTGCTCAATCACGCCTTTGTTCTAAGTCCTAAAGATAAGTCCAACAAGAAGAAAATAAAGAAACAACAAAAAACAAACAGGGCCTTCTGGTGGTATAGGGGTCTCAGCGCTATCAAGCTATCACCAGCCACTGGGGCATGAGTTCAATCCCTGGCCAGGGAGCAACCCACATGGTACAACAACAGACCTTTCCTGACTTGCCTGCTGCTCCCCTCAGCAGTGTATTTCAGTCAGTCTGTTGTTCTGTTCCCCGTTCTATCTCTGATGAATCCTCTCACCCCCCACACCTATGGCCTATACCCCAGCTCTTGTATGTACCCCAGCTCTCTTTATCTTTAAAGACAAAATCTTAAAAAAAAAAAAAAAAAGAAAGACTAGAAGAGCCGAGAAGCCATCTTTGAACAACTGATATATTAAGGATTAAGCCACAGAGTTAGAGTCTCTGTGTATGTATTCTTGCATAGACTCCCACATTTTTATTCTCACTCCTTATTCTCTTGGCAGGAAGTAAGCCAGTACCAAGCATGCTGCTGGAGCACCAACAACTCCAGTACCAAGCACACTGCCTCCACGCGGTGCTGCTTAATGCCTGAAAAACACATGCTAGCATCAAGAGCACATGGTGGGGAGGAGGGATGAGAGACTCAGCATTTACTCCTTTCCAAAAGAGGACCCAGAAGTTTACCACATGGTGGCGGTAGATTTAAAGAGATGGGGAGGGAAGAAATGGCTTTCTAGGCAAAGGGAATCCCTGTGTGTCTGTTCCCTGGCCAGGGATTGAACTCAGGCCACAGTGGTGACAGCACTGAGACTTAACTCCTAGGCTACCAGGGAGCCCCTCTTCTAGTCTTTCTGATAGAATAATGCTAGTCTAAAGTCTCTTGACCACTTACTCAGCAAAGAGGGTACCTCATCCTCCGACAAGTGAAACCCCTTCAATCAGGAGAGCGTCCCATAGATAGAAAGACCCCCTGCCAGTTAGCAGCTAACACCCCACATAATGCAGGTGATGAGTGTTGAGTCATTAGCCACAGGCATCCTGCCGTGCTGAGTCCAAATAGGATGCCTATATTCCAGGTAGAAAGACTGACTGGAAGAAAGGGGGTGCGATGAAGGTCCAGACTCATTCTTCTAACCCAGAGGTTTCTTCTCGTTCATATACTTCCCTTCCATAGAAAGAAGTTTTTTTCTTCCACTTGGTGTAGTCGCTGATTTCTTTACAAACTTCTGTTCTTTGTTTCCTATGGATTCACCGTCTGCTTTAATCTGACAAGTTTGGGGGGTTTCTGTGTGAGCTTTGAAAGAGTTTCAAAAAAAAGTTTCAAAACTCTGTGTGAGTTTTCAAAACTCTCACACAGAGTTTTGAAAAGTTTTGAAACCTGCCTGGTATAAATAGGATTATAAATGAAAGAGGAGAAATCACAACAGACTCAGTAGAAATCAAAAGAATAATCAGAGATTATGAACACTTATATGCGAACAAATTCCACAACCTAGAAGAGATGGACAAATTGCTTGAAAAATGCCTTGTGAGACAGGCAAGAGCTGCTGGGAGAGGAACCCCCTGGCCCTGGGGCAGTGGAGGGGGAAGCCCTGAGTGCATCTTGGGTCAGGGGCTGAACGGGCTCAGTAGGGGAGGAGTCCAAAGGTGGTTGGGACTCTAGAAAGGTCCTTGAAGATTGGGGGAACTTGCAGAGGGAGGCCAGTCCATATTATCTGGGACGCTTTCTCCCGCTCCCCATTTTGATCCTTCCTGGTTGGCTCCGACCACCGCTGCCCCCGCTGAAATCCACCAACCTCACGAAGATTTAGAGGACAGGCGTCCAGTCATCATTCCTTGTACTTTTACTTCCTGGAAAGACAGATGAGGGAGCAGATGCTACAGTGAGGGGGATCAAGCCCTGGCCCCTCCCCTCCTGCTTTAAACTCAAAATACCTCTAATGCTTTTGCCAGCAAGAGATGTCTATTTCTGAGTGTAAAACACCCTGAGACGTGTTAAGCTGCCTCCACTCTTCTTTGGAGTGAAGGAACTGGAAGGAGATTAGCATGTAGTGGGTACCAAGGGCCCCAGGGATCTTGTACTGGGGCTGAGGGAGAATGGAGGGATCCTGAGCAGGGCCGGGAAGGGACCCTGAAGAGGCTGGTTCCCTAGTCTAGGCTGGTCAAGGTTGGGCGCCTCTGTCCCTCTCAGACATCTCCCCTGGCGGGGAAAGAGAGGCATAGAGGTGGGGGGGTGAATTTTAGACAAAGGGGTGGAGATTTTCTGACACACCTTCATCTCTTTCTACCCCATAAGAGACCAGAGACCTGTCCATGTGCAGGTGTTACAGGGCTGGGAGAGGGCCACCCCGGAACCCCCAAACCTGCCTGCTCTAAATAGGTTCTGCTATCTGCTGCATCAAGACAAAACATATAAGACCTTTAATGGAAAGGAACTTTAATATAATTAGTGTGCAATACAGAAAAGATAAAGAGTATAATTTCCAAATCTAGCACCCAAAGTCACCCATCTCCTCGTGGCTAAAACTCCAGCCAAACAGGATTGGCCCAAAGCAAGGCCCAAAAGCCTAAAGTATCTTCTGGTGGGGACCCATAGAAAAGGGCCAGAAACAGACAAGTCTGGGAGGAAAAAAGCAACATCAAAACCAAGATAAAAGCTGCCATTGTGAACCTCCCCACAGGTCTCTCACCCACATCTGTTTCACCCAGTCCAAGACCAAGAAGCAAGAGCAGCTTCTTCACATGTCTCTGCTCCATGTGCCTCCTCCAGGTCTCCTTCTGGCTCCCCATCCTGCTTCCTTCCTTCTCTTGTCTCCTCTCCAGCTTCTTTCCTCCCTGCTCTGCTCCACCCTCCCTTGGGTAGGGCAGGGAACCTGGAACTTCCCCTTTTCCTGGGGACCACCCAGTTACAGTGGGATCACCTGAGGGGTGACTGAGGCCGGGCAGGCAGGTGTGAGGGGCTCACAGAGAGGTCGCTGAGTTTGGCGCAACTGTGGCCCCTGCGGGCTCCAGGCAGCTGACGTCCTCCCTCCCCTCGGACTTCCCTCCTCAGGCCGTGGAGAACTTCATCTACTCCTGCGCGGGCTGCTGCGTGGCTACGTATGTCCTGGGCATCTGTGACCGACACAACGACAACATCATGCTGAAGACCACGGGCCACATGTTCCACATCGATTTTGGCCGCTTCCTGGGCCATGCCCAGATGTTTGGCAACATCAAGAGGTAAGTAGTCTCCTGAAGCCAGATGTGTGAGGGCCCCGCGGTCAGCAAAGCGGGTCAGAACCGAAACACAACCCATGACGGCAGGGGTTGCGCTACGGAGCATGGGCCCCAGGCTGGCCATAGGTCACGTCCTTGTGGGGACGGGCAGGAGAAGATGGGGACAGGCTGTTCTACCTGCCTAATGAGGACTGAGCAAAGGGAAGGCGCCCACACTGCAGCAAGAAGGAACACAGACGTGTGAGGGAAAGGACTGCTGGCTCCCAGAGGGGCCCGGCGAGGATGTCTCTGGGGGTCTGTAAGATGAAGGTAGGAAAGAAAAGCAAGATGCTAGGGAGCACCCCCTGACCTGGTTCGCACAGTGATGAGGGAAGAGGGGAAGGATCCCTGATGCAGCCCCCAGGTGGGCCCCTCCTCCACGCTGACTTTCTCCCTGTGTGTTCCCCTCGGCCCAGGGACCGTGCCCCCTTTGTCTTCACCTCGGATATGGCGTATGTCATCAACGGGGGTGACAAGCCTTCCAGCCGCTTCCATGATTTTGTTGACCTTTGCTGCCAAGCCTACAACCTCATTCGCAAGCACACCCACCTCTTCCTCAACCTCCTGGGCCTGGTGAGGCGCTCCGTCCCTTTCTGCTCCCTCCTCCTGTCATCTGGCACCATCTCTAAGACTCCCATGTCTTTCAAGGGTTCCTGGAGAGGCAATTCTCTGAGCCCGAGATACAGGCAGGGCCCAGACAGCGGGGACAACGGTGTCTGCCAGCTGCTCCAGCCCCCCATCCCTCTAGCCACTGCCCACAGCTCTGTCTACCACCCCCGGGAGGACCAGGGTGTCTCACTATAGAAAATCTCGCCTTATGGCGGAAAGAAACAAGAATTCCTGGTGGTTCCAGGTGACCTTTCTCCTTTGCTCTCCTTCCAGATGTTGTCCTGCGGGATCCCTGAGCTCTCAGACCTGGAGGACCTCAAGTATGTGTACGATGCCCTGAGACCTCAGGACACAGAGGCCAATGCTACCACCTTCTTCACTAGGTAACACCCTGCACCTGTGCGGCTCCCAAACCCCCGGGGCGTAATTTCCAGGCTGCCTGCTCGGGAGGAGCAGGGTAGGGGAGCAGGGGAAAGGCTTCGCCCAGAGGGCAGAGCCTGGAGTTGAAAGTGGTCTGTTGTCCCAGCTTTGCCTCAGCCTTGCTATGACTCACTTGGTGCTTACCTTTGTATATAGAGGCATTGCAGCCCAACTCTCACTCTCTAAAAAGGTCTTGGTCAATGCATGAAAAAATTATACATTATCTATGGGGCAGTGTATCAATTGGATTTTTAACCGTTTTTAATTCTCTGCATCAGCACTTTCCCCCTTATCAATCATGAAATTCCAGGGCTTCATTTTCACTATTTTGGGCAAACTGTGTGTGAAAGCAAGGAAATACTGTAGACTAATTTTTACGGTTCTGTTCACCTAGGCAATGTTTCCTTTCTCTTATGCACTATTTTTGAAACGTATCTAAATTTTCTCTAACACAGAATCTGTCCTTTTGAACTGCAGTCTCTAGACTGAACAGTAATTGGTAAAGTTCCTTTGTACTGAGCTTTGAAATTCAAAGCTGTCAAAGTTTGACAGCAATATTTGGATATTTACGTGGTGATCCTGCAGTGGAATCCCTGATTGCTTCCTGCCTTGGTTTAACTGCCTGTAGGTCAAGAGGGTAGCTAGGGGAGAGCCCCAGGAGCCCTATGAGTAAGCCACATGTGGGTAGTTGTCACCCACTTTATGAGGAGATGACACGCATGACCTGAGCCGCCAGGGCCCGTGGCTGTGGATTGCCTGGTCATGGCCGCAGGGACCTGGTCCAGGTCATATCCTTTCCCCTGTTCTCTGCACCAACAGGTTGATCGAGTCCAGCCTGGGCAGCGTAGCCACAAAGCTCAATTTTTTCATCCATAACCTGGCTCAGATGAAGTTCACGGGCTCCGACGACCGAATAACCCTTTCTTTTGCCCCCCGAACACACACCCTCAAGAGCTCTGGCCGCATCTGTGACGTCTTTCTCTGTCGCCACGAGAAGGTCTTCCACCCCAACAAGGGCTATGTAAGTGTGTTCTCCACTCTGGCCCTCCCTTGCACTCCAGACCCAGGATAATTGCTTTCAGATTCCCACATGTATGCTGTCTCCTGTCTCCACCCAAAGCCCTTTGCCCTTTTCCTTCTGGAAAGTAAACTCCCGCCCCTGCCTTCTGTCCCTTACCTGCCCCCTCGTTGGGTGCAGAGGGTTGGCCAGGTCTCCCATAAGCCCTGGTTGGACTTTTGCAGATTTATGTGGTGAAGGTGATGCGGGAGAACATGCATGAGGCCACGTACATCCAGCGGACCTTTGAGGAGTTTCAGGAGTTCCACAGCAAGCTGCGGCTGCTCTTCCCTGCTTCCCTCTTGCCCAGGTAGCTGCCCCTTCACTCTGCACATAGAGAGGGTGAAGGGAGAGGGGTCGAGGTAGACAGCCTGGGCTGGGGGCACGATGGCAGGGATGGAAGCCACCCTTTTGAAGTAAAGACTCACCTGCTTCTCTTGGCGATGCTGAGTTTGGTAACTAGTGCCCCCTGCTGGCCATGTTTTGTGCTGCTCCGAGGTTTCACCAACCTGCCCTTAAGGTTGGCCACCTGTTTGAAGGAGAGCAAACTAGGAGTTCACTGAATTCAAAGATGCTTCAAAGTTCCTAGTATTTTTCAAATAGATAAAATGTGGTATATAAGTAGGATGGGATAGTAAGTCTTAAAAAGGAGGAATTCTGGCACGTGCTACAACATGGGTGAACTTTGAGAGTATTATGCCAAGTGCAATATCGTGAGACATCCCACTTACATGAAGTACCTGCAGCAGTTAATTCATAAAGACAAAAAGTAAATGCTGGCTGGCAGGGCTGGGCCAGGGCTGGGGAGTTTTGCAGGATGAGCAGCATGCTTAGGTGGTGGTGGAGGAAGCCCACAGTAAATGTCTAGACACCACTTAGGAATGGGAAGTATTATGTGAACTTTATCACAAAGTTTTAAAAATGGTTTTTAAGTGAACTTTTCCCTTGATGAGGAAAACTGGGGCTCCAAAGCCCCTGAGGCACTTCTGGGGACCTCTAGGACTTGGCCCAACTGTTGGTCCTTGGAACTTGGGGTGTGAGGTGCCAGCACTGGGCACTCAGTACCCACCTGGGGAGCTGTAGGAGGAATGGGGCTGGGTGAGGGTCTCTTATCTCTGCTTACTTGCCTTACTGGGGAGAAGTGTGGGTCAGTGAAAATGTAAGTGAAATGTGGCAGAAGCCTGTTGTGTCTGAGTTTTCTTTCTGTTGCACCCCACCCTCCCCACGCCCCACCTACCTGTAGCTTCCCCAGTCGCTTCGTGATCGGCCGCTCTCGGGGAGAGGCAGTGGCTGAGCGGCGAAGGGAAGAGCTGAACGGCTACATCTGGCACTTGATCCACGCCGCCCCCGAGGTGGCCGAGGTGGGTGGGCGCACCCTGTTCCTGGCTGTTGGGGTGGGGGCCAGTAGAGGGTAGGGGCCAGAGCCAAGGCAGCCCCAGAGGACACCTGTCCCCTGGGAGTGTCCCATTGCAGAAGAGGGTGGGTGGCAGCGCAGCCTCACAAGTCCTGTAAAGTCAATGCGACAGGAGGGGACACAGCGAGCAAGAGACCTGACCCCAGAGCTGTGTCCTGCCTGAGGAAGGGAGGGCATTCTTGAGAAAAAGGAGTTTTATGAGCAGGTTGAGAATGTCTACACTAGGGTTTTTTCTCTTTAACCAAATAGCCTTATAATTTGCTATTACAAGAGCATAAAAACATTGTCTCTGGAGTCCCATCACCCCAACTAACCATCTGACCCCATCTTTTTTTTTAAAGATTTATTTATGCATACAAGAACTGCGGTACAGGCCAGAGGTGTGGGGGGGTGAAAGGATTCACCAGAGACAAAGTGGGAAGAAGAACAGGCTGATTGACTGAAATACACTGGTGAGGGGAGCAGCGGGCGAGACAGGAGAGGTCTGCTGCACCATGTGGGTTGCTCCCTGGCTGGCCAGGGATCAAACTCATACTGCAGAGGCTGTGGAGAGCCTCACAGTGCTGTGCTCAACCCCTTGCCCCACAGAGAGGCCCTGACCCCATCTTTACATTCCTTTTGTTTTTCCATATGCCAATGTGACATCCACAGTTTTATGGTGGTTGTAGTTTAAATATAATTCTATATTCTGGGGTTTTTTCGCCAAGATTTTAATAGTAAGCATAGCTTTAAATGTCTGTACCAAACTATACCTCAACTTGCAATTTCATAAGCTCCTTAGCCATTTGCCTCTTGAAAGATACTTTGCTTATGTCCATATTTTCTATGGGAACATTGGGCTGGGTGTCTGCACACGTCTTTTAGTTTTGATTTCCCTGATGACAGAGGATACCTGGTATTTGCCCTGGTATTTGCCCAAGGCTGGCTCAAGCTTTTCCCTGTATGTGAAGGGAGAGGGGGGTTGAAAAGAGCAGACTGCTTTTTTTTTAAATAGATTTATTTATTTATGCATACAAGAACTGGGGTACATGCCAGAGGTGTGGGGGCAGGTGAGAGGATTCACCAGAGAAAGAGTAGGGAACAGAACAGGCGGATTTACTGAAATACACTGCTGAGGAGAGCAGCGGGAGAGTCAGGAGAGGTCTGCTGTGCCATGTGGGTAGCTCCCTGGCCGGGGATTGAACTCATGCTGCAGTAGCTGTGGATAGCTTCATAGGTTGCATCTTAACCCCTTGCGCCGCTAGGAAGGCCCTCCCATACTTTTTTGAGCCATGATCCAAACAAGAGCTGCTTATTTTATGTATGTGTGTGTGTGTGTGTATATATATATATATATATTTTTTTTTTTAAGATTTATTTATTTGTACAAGCACTGGGTACAGTCAGAACCACGAGAGGGTGAGGGAATACACCAGAGCCAGAGTGGGGTACAGAACAGGCAGAGTGACGAAATACACTGCTGAGGGGAGCAGCAGGCAAGACAGGAGAGGTCTGTCGCACCATGTGGGATCCTCGCCAGTGGCTGGGGATCGAACCAGCGCTGCAGAGGCTGCAGGCAGCTTTGTAGCCCAGCGCTCAACTGCTGCGCCACCAGGGGAGGCCCTGCTTATTATATTTGATGACTATTTGTATAAGTGTCTTTAGTCTGGAATACTCCCTTTTCTTTTTTCATTGAAGAATGACCTGCTTTTTGCTTCCATTCCAGTGTGATTTGGTGTACACCTTCTTCCACCCCCTGCCCCGGGATGAAAAGGCTGCAGGCACCAGCCCAGCCCCCAAGTCCTCAGGTATGATGCCTTCTCTGCTTCTCTTGCCTGCCATTCCCTGGGAGCTGTCACTCTGAACCGTTCCAAGGGTAATTTCTCTTATCTCTGTTCTCTTGCCTTACTGCTCTGTGGGCCTGGCTGGCATCCCACGTAGCCTGTGGGCTCCATGGCCTTTGCTCAGGTCCCCCAGGAACTTGATATTTAGCTGGTGACTACACACTCCAACTGGCCAGACCCAACCCAAGTATGAACCACGCTCACAGACATGTCTTATGCAGACTCCCCATGGAGTGTCAGGAACCAGACTTGGAGATACTGTTGGGGGCGGGAGGCAGAGCAAGATAGAAACCGCCTGGTACCAGACGGGACAGGGCTGGCCTCGCAACCTTCCTTGATTTCCTTTGTCCCCACAGATGGCACCTGGGCCCGGCCCGTAGGGAAGGTGGGAGGGGAGGTGAAGCTGTCCATCTCCTACAAAAACAACAAGCTCTTCATCATGGTGATGCACATTCGGGGCTTGGTAAGTGTGTGCGCAGCCACCTGTGATCCTTCATCTTCCTCCAGCGCTGCTCTGACAGCTGGGCCTCTGCTCCTGTCTCGTGAGCACCCCACGCAGGCTCTCCACCAGTGGTGCTGCCCCCACACATTGGGGCCGCCAAGCAATTCCACATACAGTTTCTTCCCACCCGTGGCCTTTGGCTTTGGCATTAACCTTTGTTAACATGAGGAGGATGTTATACCCGCCCCAGTGGGTCATCATGGGGGTTAAATGGCATAGTGTATATTGAACACTTCATCTAAGTTAAGTGGTTTTTGGGTTTTTTTTTTTTTTTGCATAGAACTGGGGTATAGGCCAGAGGTATGGGGGATGTATGTGTGAGAGGATTCACCAGAGACAGAGTGGGGAGCAGAACAGGCGCACTGACTGAAATACATTGCTGAGGGGAGCACTGGGCGAAACAGGAGAAGTCTGCTGCGTCCTGTGAATTAGCTCCCAGGTGGGGGATCGAACTCAGGCCGTGGGGGTGATAGCACTGAGACTTAATTCCTGGGCCACCAGGGAGGCCCAATCCCTAGTATTATTACTATGATAATTGTGGTGATTATTATAAGGAGAGACCCAAGGGGCTTATTACCTGGTTAGATAGATAAGGCAGCCACATGACATCCTTTGAGCATAGTAAGGCTAGTGTGTAATTACTAAATTTTTCATTTGGTTTTAAGAATAAAGTGAGTGGCAGGGAACTTTCATTAAATACCTGCCAAGTGCTGGATTGGGGCATGGGTAGTTGGCAGAATGGAACATGAGCTTTGGAATCAGAGAGACTTATGTCTTACTCTCGGCATCACTCATTCATTCATTCATTCAACAAATGTTCATCAAGTGCCTACTATGTGCCAGGAATCAATACATTATCTCTGGGTACAAGGAAAAACAAATCAAAATCACTCCCCTCTTTTTACCATTCTAGTAAAAAGAGGCAGATAGACCACTGAGATAAGTAAATATGTGGCATGTCAGATAGCAGTAAATATTCTAGTGAGGACTAATGCTGGATGGGGGTGGGGTGGGGAATATGATGGTGGCACAGGTCGGGGAAGCCCTGGTGGATGAGGAGGTATTTAAGCAGAGATGGAAGGAGGAACCTCTTTCAGGTCCTTCTGAAAGAGGATTGTTCCAGATGGGGGGAGCCCTGAATCAGAGCCAGTGTGGGGTATGTCAGGAACTGCAAGGGGCCAGTGGCTGAAGCTCGTGTAGCAAAGAGGAGAGGTGTGGATGATAAGGTTGGAAGGGCAGAATGGTGCCCAGTCAGGACTGAGTGAGAACAGGAACCTGAGGGGGTTTGAGCCAGAGGCATGACTTAAGTTTTAAAAGGATCTGGCTAGGTGATCGCTAATTGACTGATCTTGAACAAGCAACTTTATCTCTCTGAGTCATTTCTTACCTCTGAGGGGTTACTTGGCTCAGATGACAAAATAGACAATGACTTGGGTCCTAGCAGGGAGATGCCTGGGGACATGCTGTTCATACCCTTGGCATTCTGGTCAGAAGTTTAGACAGGATATAATTGGCAACCTGATGTTTTAGCAAGATGCCTAATGTCATGGTAGATATTTGTATCAGGCAAATCAATTAGGTGTGCATGACAGGAAATCAGGCAAATGTCTGGTCAAGGTGTGATCACAGGAATGGCGAGAAAGAGACACAGAGAAGAAATTTCATCTTTTTTTGGGGGGGTTTCATTCCCTTTGTAGCAACTGCTCCAGGATGGGAATGATCCTGACCCTTATGTGAAGATTTACCTCCTTCCAGACCCTCAGAAAACCACTAAGAAGAAAACCAAAGTGGCCCGGAAAACCTGCAACCCCACATACAATGAGATGGTATGTGGCAAGGTGCTGGGTGGGCAGGGTTGGCCTGTTGCCCTAAGTCTTAGTGTCACGTGCCTGTACATCCTCGCTTAGGTATCGTCTGTGGCTGCTGCTTGTTCCAGCAACAGGGCCAAGTAGCAGTGACATAATGGGTCTCCCAGGCCTGAAATAATCACTGTCTGGCTCTTTATGTGAAAAGTTTGCTGAACCTTAGAGTAGGAATCTTTAGCTGAGCTGGGGCCTCCCTGGCCCATGGGAAGGGAGGGCCTGCTTACCCTGTGCAGATAACAAGGAGTGGCCCCAATAAAAAACCATGACCTGCTTGAACTCTGAGTGAAGAACAGAGTTCCTTAAAGCCTCTCTGGGTTCCATGTGCCTTCAGGATTCCCTTAGACTCTGTCAAGTCAGGCAGATGAAGTGGGCTTGGCCTCAGTCAGATCAAGTCGCCAGACTTAAGCGTCACTTCCTCCCTATCTGCCCCTTCGGAGTCCTTGTGCTTCCCCTCACCACTTGCCTCCTCTCTTTCTGGTGCTGTGCTGGCAGCTGGTATATGATGGGATCCCTAAGGGAGACCTGGAGCAGCGGGAGCTACAGCTGAGCGTGCTGAGTGAGCAAGGATTCTGGGAGAACATTCTTCTTGGGGAGGTGCACATCCGACTGCGAGAGCTGGACCTGGCCCAGGAGAAGACCGGCTGGTTTGAGCTGGGGTCTCGAAGTCATGAGACCCTGTGAGCCCCGTGGAGCCCCAGCCAGGGACCCCAGGCTGGGTAGAGCCGGGGGATCCGCTTTCCCCTGCTTGACTCGTCCTTTCCTTCTGAAGGGCAGGGCCCTTGGTGGGCCTCCCACTGTCTGTCCGATGGGTGAGCCTCCGTGATAGAAGCAGGGGGAGTGGAGCTGCTCCCGCTGTCTGCCCCTCCCCCCTGCAGACTGAATTTGGGTTGATTGTGCTGAGTGGCCCTTGGAGGTTGTGAGGTTACAGGAAAGTTTTAAGTTTACCTTGTGTCAAGGGAGCAATACCTGGTTTGGGGTGTGTGGGATGGACCGTATGAAGGAGCACTGGGGGGGAGGGTGGGTAGACATCTTTATTTTTATTTTTAAAAAATGAAATAGTAATGTTGTCCTAACTGGACAGGAAGCCTTGTGAGAAGGGACTTACATATGCCTCAGAAGGCAAAAGAGGAAGACTATTTGGACTTTTTTGTATGATGAAGGTTCTTATTGGACTTTTCCCTAGGGGTGTGTGTGTTTGTTTTTTTGTCTTTTTTTTTTTTTCTATCTATAGGAATTATTTACGGAGGGGCCCAGTGGGTCCTCCGAGCCCTCCCTCTCTGAGGGCGGTGGGGAGGGGCAGGGAGGACCTGGTGCTGGACTGAGGCCTGTGCTGCAGGGCCTCTCAGATTTTGCCTCCAAAGGAGAGCGACGTGATACCTATGTGTGTAAGGAAGGGCCCCCTTCCTGTGCGGTTCTGCGAAGGACCCGTATTCAGGGACCCACGCTCTTCCTGGGGGGCGTGTTTCTTCTCTCTTCTGCTTTGCTAGGACTCACCCTGAATACCCTCTTCTACCTTTTGTTCTCTTGGCCCTTTGGGGGCCACCTGGGCCCTATGAATATGCTGGGGTGCTCCTCTATTGGTCTCTCTCTTCACTTTTCTCTGGTGGGATAAAATGTTGCCTTGGCCCTTAGAGTTCCTGTCACCCAAAGGCATCTTGGCCTCGGGAAGGGGCCTTGGGCGACCATGCTGGGAACTTCCCAGGATGCTCCCTGCCCCCCCCCCCCCCACCGCCTATGCTACTGCTTCCTTTTGTGCTGCTTCCCTCCCAAACTCCATGTCTGTCACACTTTCTGTAAGAATTTCTTTCATTTCATGGGGCCACAAACCTTTTTACTGTGGAGCCAAAGGGATACCCTAACCTGAAGGAAGAATGGCATGGGGTGGGGGGGGGGTCCCATCAAATGATTGTTTTTCCCAGTGATTTTGGCTTTCTTTGCCTGTGAGGAGGCTAGATCAGAGTCACCCCTGGTGCAGCGCTGGGAAGAGAGACCAGCCTCTCTCGACTCCTCACACTCTTCATTCCTTACCAGAGGGACTTGAAACTCCCTCATTCCCTCTTGTGCTTTTCTCCAAAGGGTTGTCTTCCTTGAAAAAAGAGGGAGAGACTAGGAATTTGATAGTAACTTTTAAACCAGATTGGCTGGACGTGCCCTGACTGGGCAAGGGAGTGAAACACAGGTATTCTGTGAAGTGTCCTCCCCACAAGGCCCAGAAAGTCTCTTATGCTGACTCATTCCATAGCCGGAGAACGACGCTCAGTCTGTTGAAGCCACAGGGCAGTAAGGAAGTTTCAAGTTTTCTTTTATATTAGAATTGCCAAGGATGACACAGGCCCCTGTGGGCAGCAGCTGGCAGCTGGGAGCAGAGGTGGTGCTTCTCAGATAAATGGACCACAGACGCATTAATGGCTTTTTGCCCGGAGCTCTTTATTCTCAGTGCCCTGATTTAAAGAGGTCTGTACCATACTCACTTCCCAGACATCCTTGTTCTCCTTTCTCTGAATTGTATTTTCTAATAAATGACCTTTGAGAAAAACTATCATTTTCAAGATTGGTCACTGTTGAAATGTTTAGATGAAACAATCTGATGTACAAGATAAAATCAGTTGTGGTTTTACAGATGGTAACTGACGCAAGACTGGTATCCCACATGGGGCATTTCCACATCTGTCCACAAAATCACGTCAGCATGATTACAGGTGAAGAAACTGAAGCTCAGAGATGTGAAGTCATTAGCCCAAGGGCACAAGACCAAGAATTTGTTTTTTGTTTTGTTTTTTGTTTTTAAAGATTTATTTATCCATACAAGCACTGGGTACAGTCAGAAGTGCGGGAGGGTGAGAGGATTCACCAGAGCCAGAGCAGGTAACAGACAGGCAGACTGATGAAATATACTGCTGAGGGGAGCAGAGGGGAGCAACGGGTGGCAGGAGAGGTCTGCGTCTGTGCGCCATGTGGGACCCTCACCCGGTGGCCGGGGATCAAATTGGCGCTGCAGAGGCTGCGGGCAGCCTCGCAACCCAGTGCTCAACCACTGCGCCACCGGGGAGGCCCAAGACTGAGAATTTGAATGAGGTTTACTTGATTCCGAACTTTGTTACTTCTTTTACACAAAATTTAATAGAATTCTTTAAGTTAGTAAAATATTTGATAGTTTTCAAAATGCTTTAATAAACATTATGTCACTGTTCATTTCAGCTCTCTGGGAAAGCAGATGGGGCTCATTCACTCACTCGCTCTCTCACTCTGTCAGCAGGTGTTGGCTGTGCTGCCCAGGACCTGCCTCTGTCTGCAGGGGCAGCCTTGGGTCCTATGCCCTGAGCCCTAGACTGGTCACTAGGCTAAGAGTTACAAAGATAAGTTAAAACATTTATTCTCTGATTTTAAGACTTTTACTGCCTAATGACATTTCACCAATTCCCCCCCCCCTTTTTTAAAAAGATTTTATTTTTGTGTAGAAGAACTGGAGTGTAGGCCAGAGGTGGGGGGGAGAAAGGATTCACCAGAGACAGTGTGGGGAACAGAACAGGCATATCTACTGAAATACACTGTTAAGGGGAGCAGCGGGCGAGGCAGGAGAGGTCTGTTGAGCCATGTGGGTCAGCTCCCTGGCGGGGGATTGAAGTCATACCTTAGTGGTGATAGCGTTGAGACTCAAACCCTTGGCCACCAAGGAGGTCCTTCACCAATCCCACTTTAAGAGAGGAAATGGAACCCTGAGGTGCCTTGAAATTGCTGTTAGAGCAAAGTTCTAAAGCAAACTGAACCCCCTTGATGGCAGATGGAGACGATGCTCATGAACTTTACACAGAAGTTTCTGGGACTCTTCAGTGGGGAGCCATATTTTATGCTGGAAAATTTTGCAGGGCTTCTGAAAGATCCAAGATTTTTGGTAGTAAACAGACGTGTCACCTGCTGTTTCCATGTGATTCTGAGGTGTCACTGCAGTTCTGGAAAAACCCCAATGGACCTTTTAAAAGTTAGAACTTGAATCTGGTAAGAATCTTAGTTAAGAAAATTTCTTGGCCAAATAGGGCAGAAATCTGAACCTCCCTGAGGGAGTAGGGAAGTGGGTTATCCTGGGAGAAGAGAAACAAAAGGGACCCAGGAGGCATGGGTTCCTGAATTCAAAGAGAGGTAGTGATGCTGAATAACCTGACTTGAGTAAAAAATGAGGCAGCATTTTAAGCTGGGAAGGGATTCTGGTGACTGGGACTTGCCTGAAGAATTTGACAGCAGTGCTAGTGGCCTCCAGGTGAGGCCCTGTGGTTACTAGTATGACACAGACCTGAATCCTGTCCTCGAGGAACTCAAGTTTGTCTAGGGAGGCAGACATGGAAACATCTGGTCACAGTGTGGTGTCTCAGGGACAAGCAGGCAGAGGAGAGGTGGCTCAGGCAGGGCAGACGTCATCAGATGTTTGACTTAAAGTTGATTGGAACTCTGGATTTTATTCTTAAGTTGACAGGGACCATTAAGGGATATTAAGGGGGCCTCCCTGATGGTGCAGCGCTATGAAGCTGTCCGCAGTCTCTGCAGTGTGGGTTCCATTCCCGGCTGGCCAGAGAGATACCCACATGGCATGGCAGACCTCTCCTGTCTCCCCCGCTGCTCCCCTCAACAGTGCTTTCGGTCTGTCTGCCTGTTCTGCTGCCCGTTCTGTCTCTGGTGAATCCTCTGATCCTCCAACCCCTCAGGCCTGTACCCCAGCTCTTGTATAAATAAAATCTTTTTTTTTAAAAAAGATATTAAGGGGCCTCCCCGGTGGCGCAGCGGTTGAACACTGGGTTGCTAAGCTGCCCGCAGCCTCTGTAGCGCCAGTTCGATCCCCGGCCTCAAGGCGAGGGTCCCACATGGCGTGCAGACCTCTCCTGCCGCCGGCTGCTCCCCTCAGCAGTGTATTTCGTCAGTCTGCCTGCTCTGCTCACCGCTCTAGCTCTGGTGAATTCTCTCACCCTCCCGTGCTTCTGACTGTACCCAGTGCTTGTATAAATAAACAAATAAATCTTTAAAAAAAAAAAAAGATATTTAGGGGGCCTTCCTGGTGGCACAGGGGTTAAAGACAGTGCTATCAAGTTATCACCAGCCACTGCAGCATGAGTTAGATTCCCAGCCGTCCAGGGAGCTGACCCACACGGTGCAGCAGACCTCTCCTAACTCCCCGCTGCTCCCCTCAGCAGTGTATTTCAGTAGATCCGCCTGTTCTGCTCCCTACTCTCTGGTGAATCCTCTCACCCGCCGCACCTCTGGCCTACACCCCAGTTCTTGTTTTTTTAAAGACTATGCATTCAAGAACTAGGGTACAGGCCAGAGGTGTGGGGGATTGAGAGGATTCACCAGAAAGAGTGGGGAGCAGAATAGGCAGACTGAAATACACTGCTGAGGGGAACAGCAGGTGAGGCAGGAGAGGTCTGCTGCTCCAGGTGGCTAGCTACCTGGCCAGGGATTGAACTCATGCTGCAGTGGCTGCGGATAGCTTCACAGTGCTGTGCTTAACCTGTTGTACCACCAGGGAGGCCCACACCCTAGTTCTTATATGCATAAGTAAGTAAACCTTTAAAAAAAAAAAAATAGATATTAAGGGACTGGCGTGCTCTGTGGAAGCTGAAGAGAAGGCCATCGCAGTCGTCCAGGAGGGAGAGGAGGTGGCTTGGGGGTGGGGACACACTCGGGAAAGGACAGATTTGTCATGCAAGGGAAAAGGTTTCCAGGAAGCTTGAGGAGAAAAGCACCACAGTAACAGAGGAGCTGCCCTAGTCTCAAGGCAGCCAGCCCCAAGGTCAGAGTGGGGAGGAATGAGGGGTGCTCAGCAAGACCCTGCGTACATGTTCTGACTCAGACACTGCTGTTTCCTAAGCGGGGGCAAGGTGGGGGGGGGGCTCCTGGTATGTCTGGTAAACATATCACTTGCAACACAGATATCAAGGGACTCGGGCACTTCCACAGAGTAAGTGCAGCCACTTCTCTAAATTTCAGGGATGTTTCTCCAAATCTCATTTGTGAGAAATGGCTGAAATAGGATTCCGCAAAGATAATCCCATAAATGCATATCGTAGGGCCAAAAATAAATAGATACACACACACCAAACCTCTACACCATGAATTAAAGTAGTGCCACGTGAACATTTCAGGAAGAACCAGAGCAAGAAAGCTCATATGAACAGAAGATCCTCATCCTCCTCTTCAGTCAGACGATCCGGCCGCCTCTAGTACCTCTCCAGCTGCACTTTGTTTCTCCAAATCCGTCTCAGATTTTTCCTTAAGAACCTATTCCTTCTCCTGCATTTTCTTTAACCTGCAGAACTCTTCTCGTTCTGTCTCCCAGCTCCTTGATGGTATAAGCAGGGATATGTTCAATTCAGAAATGATGACGTGGTCACTGGCATTTACACGTCTTTATCTTAATAGCTTCACTCAAAGCAACAAAGGCCGCCTGCCAGGAAGTCACTTCCCAGCACTCTCCTCTGCCGCGGTATAATTCCACTTTAATTTAGCCAACTGCTGCCCACCTCTGGCTAACTGGTCCATAACATAACTATCAAGCCTTCAAGGTAATGTTGAACCACCAGTAAAGTAACACCTGCTACTTATCTTTCCTCACGCATATCTCCACCTGGGTTTTATTTACATTTATTTACATGACTGGTGCTAAAGTTCCCTGCTGTGAACTTGGCCTCAGCCAGTGAAAAAGCAGCTTCTCTCATCAACATTTTAGTCTTTATTATCGTCTTTCAAATCTGTCAAAATTGAAAGTTAAGCCATCAGATTTTTTCCTTCAGGGGATGTCCACTGTTCTGTGCTCCTTTAAATCGAAATTTCATGATGGTCTGAGCCATTTGTGGAGGGAAATTTTCAATTTGGTCTTTGCAGGACACTCACACTGGGCTTGGGTCCCAGCCAGACAGTCCTCTGAATTCTGGATGTATTTTGAAAGTAGAACTGTGGATGGGATGTGGAGATGAGGGAGAGGAACTGAGGATAACTCCTCAGTTTGGGGTGAAGAGATTGTGGGGGCATTGCAGGGATGGAGGGGGCTTGGGGAACTAAATTTAAGAATTTTATTTTGTGTAATAAGTTTGGGCTCTCTGGTTGATGCCCAAGTGGAAAGCAGGAGAATGGCATCAAAGCCCTAGAGACAAATCAGTCTAGAGTTCAGATACAGAAGTCATCAGCATTTACCGCGGATTTAACACCATGGACACATGAGCTCACTTACAGAGGTGAGGAGAAAAGGGAGCCAACACGGGGGGGGGGGGGGGGGAGGGCATGGAGGCGCAGCCACAGAAATTGTGGGACACCAAAGAACGGACCTGTTGGCTTTAAATAACAGCAATTGATTTTCTCACGCTTCTGGAGGCAAGAAGTCCAAGAGCCAGGTGTCGGCAGGGCTGGTTCTTTCTGAGGGTTGATTTGCTGGCCAGCTGGGGCGTGCCTTGGCTGCTAGATGCGTCACCCCAATGTCTGCATTTGTGTCCACGTGGTCTGCAAGTCTGTGTCCACATTTCCCCTTAGTGTAAGGACACAGTTATGTGAGGTCAGGGCCTGGCCCAAAGACTTCATCTTAACCATATTTTCAAATAAGTTCACATTTCACAGGTTCCTTAAGGGAGCACAGTTCATCCCAGAACAGAGAACCTGATTTGAAAAAATGTAACTTTGATAAAAGCTGTTTGAGCGATGGGGGCAGTGGAGGGGGTGGGGGGTTGAAAGCCACATTGGAGTAGGTGGAAGAGAGAACGGGATGGAAAAGAGGGCACTGTGAGTGTGCATCACACTTAAAAAATTTTGCTAAAGTCGTGCAGAAACTCAGAGGGGCATGTATCTAGGGAGAGTTAAATTTTTAGGTAGGTGATAGTGATCTATGTTGATGGCCATTGCCATGAGAGAGAAAAGTATATGTTATAGTAAGAAAGGGATAAGAGATACCAGTTTCCTTGCGTAGGATCTGGGGAGGCTTCTTTGCTCGTGGAGGGATGAAGGCAAGAGCGTGTTCCCGCTGCAGGTGGGTGGGTGGATCTGGTGGTGGACAGACCAGGTTGTTTACACCCAACTGCATCTATTTTTCTCAATGAAATATGAAGTGTGATACTAAGCTATGATGTGTGTTTGCAGGAATGACAAACATTTGAAAATAAAATTTGTAAAACAGTCTCGGGGTAGGAGAAGTGAGGTGGCAGCACTGATGAAGTGAATCAGTTGGCTTGTGGAGTGATGTTCTCCAGGAATGAAGAGCTGCATTTAAAAAAACAAACTTCAGGGCCTCCCTGGTGGCGCAGCGGTTGAGTGCTGGGTTGCAAAGCTGCCAGCAGCTTCTGTAGTGCCGGTTCGATCCCCGGCTGCTCCCCGGCCACTGGAGGAGGGTCCTACATGGGGCGCAGACCTCTCCTGCCGCCCGCTGCTCCCCTCAGCAGTGTACCTCGTTCCTTCTGCCTGCTCTGCTCCCCGCTCTGGCTCTGGTGAATTCTCTCACCCTCCCACGCTTCTGACTGTACCCAGTGCTTGTATAAATAAATAAATAAATCTTAAAAAAAAAAAAACTTCATTGGAGTGAATTGAAGATCTAATTGTCTTTTTTTAAAGCCATTAGCAACTAGAAGAAAGTCTAAATAGTGTATAAAACGAAAGGCTTTTATAGACAGGAGAGGGGGAGATAAGAAAATGAATTATTTCAGGCAAGGCCACCTTCCCTGGGGGACAAGAGGGCTAATCAGGCAGATTACCTTGCCAATGTTTGTTTTTTTTCAAGATTTATTTATGCACACAAGAACTGGGGTACAGGCCAGAGGTGTGAGGGGTGAGAGGATTCACCAGAGACAGTGTAGGGAGCAGAACAGACAGATTGACTGAAATACACTGCTCAGGGGAGCAGCAGGCGAGTCAGGAGAGGTCTGCTTGCACTGTGTGGGTAACTCCCTGGCTGGGGATCGAACTCGTACTGCAGTGGGTGCAGATTAGCTTCATAGTGCTTCGGCTTAACCCCTTGCGCCACCAGGGAGGTCCTACCTTACTAATGTTGACTGGGAAATTCCAGATTGATTAAAAGTTCATTCCTGGGAGGGGCGGAAACTGCAATTAAGTAGGTTATTAAGACCTGGTTTGATGATTTGGACCTTAGCATAAGGGACTCCATTTTGGGATAGTTGGCTGGGGATGAGTGGGTAGTTGGGCTCAACTAAAGTTAGAGTTTTGCTAGAAAGAATGTTGCAGTGGGAGACAGACTGTGAGTTGGAAAGACAGGAATTGGTAGTTACAGTGAAGGATACTAGGAAATAAGATTTTGGAGGCTATACTAAACCTAAAATAGGAAGTCAAAAGCTATAGACCCTTTACCTCAGGTCTGTCAAAATCTTTAAAAATAAACGTAATTAGGGTTTACTTTATCTTGCCGAAGCGCCAGTTGGCACTCAAGTTCTTCCTGTCCTCAGCAGCGTACATGTAGCCATTGCATGTTGTTATCTCCTTGCGCAGAGCTGGCCTCTCTCCACCCTTGGGCTGATAGCAGGCATGAGGAGGCCAGTCTACATCGTAAGTTCCTGTTGAGAGACTGACAAGACGAAGTCACACCTTCCTATAACTTTCCAGTCATTTATGAGCGCATTCCCTCCTCCCAAAATCAACTTCCAAGGTAAGGAAGTCAGGAAAGTTCTAAGAAATTATTTTCAGGGGCACGTGGTGGTAGTGACAAAGTTGACAGTGGAATGCTAAAGGTTTACTCACAACAAGATGCAATTATTTTAATGTATTATTGCTCTTCCAGTCATTCAACAAGCATTTATTAGTCACCTATTATGTGCCAGTCAACATGCCAGGCCAGCGATTCCTAAATTTTTTGATCTCAGGGGCCTCTTTACAGTGTTGAAAATATTGAAGACCCAAAAAACAAAAGCAAACAAAAAATATTGAGAACCCCAACAGACAAAAACAAAAAAAAAATGAGATCCCAAAGAACTTGTTTTTATGTGGATTATGGCAATTAATAGATTAATAGTTACTATTTTATAACTCAAAACTGAGGAGTTTAAAATACATTTCATTAAAAAATAATATACCCATATTAACAATAATTTTTGTGAAAAATTATTTTTTTTTAAAAGTTTTATTTATTTATTTATACATGCACTGGGTACAGTCAGAAGCGCGGGAGGGTGAGAGAATTCACCAGAGCCGGAGCGGGGAGCAGAACAGGCAGAAGGACCGAAGTACACTGCTGAGGGGAGCAGCGGGTGGCAGGAGAGGTCTGCGCACCATGTGGGACCCTCCTCCTGGCTGGGGAGCAGCCAGGGATCGAACTGGCGCTGCAGAGGCTGTGGGCAGCTTCGCAACCCAGCGCTCAACTGCTGCGCCACCAGGGGAGGCCCGAAAAATTATTTTTTTAAACAAAAAAAATAAGCAATAAGAGCAGCGTTGTTTTATACTTTCCCCCAAATGTATTCAATATCTGACTTAATGAGAGACATTAGACTCATATTAGCTTTTGCATTCAATCTGTTGCCAGGGGGCTCCCTGGTGGTGCAGCGGTTAAAGACACAGCGCTATCATCAGCCATGGCAGCATGTTCGATCCCCAGCAGGCCATGGAACTGACCCACATGGTGCAGCAGACCTCTCCTGTCTCGCCCGCTGCTCCCCTCAGCAGTATATTTCAGTAGATTTGCTTGTTCTGCTCCCCACTCTGTCACTGGTGAATCCTCTCACCACCACCCCCATCTTGGGGGTCCTTGTATGCATAATAAATAGATAAAATTAAAAAAAAAAACCTGTTGCCACCTCAGGCATCATGTACCTTCTCGTAGACACCACAGGACCCTCACAAGAAAATGAGTTAGGGCCTCCCTGGTGGCACAAGGGGTTAAGCAATGCATTATGAAGCAATCTGCAACCTCTGCAGCATGAGTTCGATCCCTGGCCCACCTGGGAGCAGCCCACATGGCGCAGCAGACCTTTCCTGTCTCGCCCGCTGCTCCCCTCAGCAGTGTATTTCAGTCAGTCTGCCTCTTCTGCTCCCCACTCTGTCTCTGGTGAATCCTCTCACCCCTGCATCTCTGGCCTGTACCCCAGCTCTTGTATGCATAAATAAAATCTTTTAAAAAAAATGAGTTAAAGAGGAAAACAGCTACTTAGAATTTTTAAAAATTTTGTTTTTATATGTTTTTTGCATCATTCTTCATTTTTGTACAATATATGCTTTCTCTACTTGGTTACAGTCCCCATGAAATTCCCACCACCCATTTACCCATGTACCATTGCCATAGTCCCTTTTGCCCTTCCCTCCCCTGTTTTGATCCTACTGCCTTCTCCCCCTGCAGAATGTCTCTGGTTTATAGTTGCCGTTGATTTTCATTTTTACTTTATTATAATTACTTTTTTTTTCCTGATCCCTTATTTGGACCCTCTATATTCCTCCTATAAGTAAAACCATCCGGTATTTTTCTTTTTCTTTCTGGCTTATTTCACTGAGCATGATCCCTTCCAGCTCCATCCACGTAGCTGCGAATGGCAGCTATTTAGAATTATTTTTTTTAAAGATTTATTTATTTATGCATACAAGAACTGGGTACAGACCAGAGGTGCAGCGGGTGAGAAGATTCACCAGAGACGGATTGGGGAGCAGAACAGGTGGATTGACTGAAATACACTGCTGAGGGGAGCAGTGGGCAAGACAGGAGAGATCTGCTGTGCCATGTGTGTAGCTCCCTGGCAGCCTGGGGATCGAACTCATGCTGCAGAGGCTGCAGATAGCCTCACAGTGCTGTGCTTAACCCCTTGCACCACCGGGAGGCCCTACTTAGAATTATTATGAAAATATTTTTCACCTTTTGGACCCTTGGCAAGGATTTTTTTTTTAAACATTTATTTATTTATGCATACCAGAGCTGGGGCACGGGCCACAGATGTGGGGGGGTGAGAGGATTCACCAGAGACGGAGTGGGGCACAAAACAGGCAGACTGACTAAAAAACACACTGCTGAGGGGAGCAGCAGTTGAGACAGGAGAGGTCTGCCTCGCCATATGGGTTTCTCCCTGGCCGGCTGGGGATCCAACTTGTGCTGCAGAGGGTGCGGATTGCTTCATAGTGCAGTGCTTAACCCCTTGCGCCACCAGGGAGGCCCACCCTTGGCAAGGATTTTAAAATGGAATCCCAGGCATGTTCTAACCATACTTTGGGAGCACTGAGCTAGGTACTGGGATACGGCCCTCAGAAGCTGAGACCAGCAGGAGAGAAGAACACTTACAGGTATAGACAGTGCAGGGTGGTAAGTGTGCTAGTAGTATAAGAATTAATTCTGAGGCCTCCCCGGTGGCGCAGTGGTTGAGCGCTGGGTTGCGAAGCTGCCCTCAGCATCTGCGGTGCGGGTTTGATCCCGGCTCCTCCCCGGCCACCACCGGAGGAGGGTCCCACATGGCGCGCAGACCTCTCCTGCTGCCCGCTGCTCCCCTCAGCAGTGTCCTTCGGTCCTTCTGCCTGCTCTGCTCCCCACTCTGGCTCTGGTGAATTCTCTCACCCTCCCACGCTTCTGACTGTACCCAGTGCTTGTATAAATAAATAAATAAATAAATAAATCTTAAAAAAAAAAAAAGAATTAATTCTGACAGGGAAAGTGAGCAGACTTCAAGAAGTTAACATTTGAGTTGGTCCTTGAAGCTTCAATAGGTATACAACCAGGGAGGTGAGGGCTTATGTTACTGGAATAGGCCTGGGTTCTGCTGCCTGTCACTTGTTGGCCAAAAGCCCACGAGCAGGAATTGAATCTCTAAGTACTTTTATTTATTTATTTATTTATTTATTTTATTTATTTATTTTTATTTTTTATTATTTTTTATTTTTTTAATTTTTTTAAAACATCTTTTTTTTTTTAAAGATTAATTTTTTAAATTTATTTATACATGCACTGGGTACAGTCAGAAGCGCGGGAGGGTGAGAGAATTCACCAGAGCTGGGAGCAGAGCAGGCAGAAGGACCGAAGTACACTGCTGAGGGGAGCAGCGGGCGGCAGGAGAGGTCTGCGCGCCATGTGGGACCCTCCTCCGGTGGCCGGGGAGCAGCCGGGGATCGAACTGGCGCTGCAGAGGCTGCGGGCAGCTTTGCAACCCAGCGCTCAACCGCTGTACCACCAGGGAGGCCCAGTACTTTTATTTTTCAGATCAGTGGCCACTGATCTGAGAGGACGGACAGAGGGCATAGCACTCTGAAGAGACCGTTCTGCCATCTCATCTCAAGCTGGCCTTTTTATGAGTTAGACAAAGACAGTTAGTCATAAGCAAATAGCCTGTCATAATTGGTGTTCTTGGAATTCCCTACATTCAGCTCCCAGAACTTACCAGGTTCTGGGTTCTAGGTTATCTTGACTCTGGTACATCTGATGACTTCAATGTCCACCACTCATTTGGGCATCATGGGGGCAGGAATCTCTGTTCAAACAAGAGTTTTAATTTAAAGAAAACAGATCATTAGTCACCTAGTGTGTAGGTGCAGCCTGTGCTGGGTGTGGATGTGCAGATTCCTATACTAGGTATGGTGCCCTTCCCTTCCTGCCTAGTCCTCTGTCACTTTCTTTTTCTTTTTTCAAGATTTATTTATTTATGAATACAAGAATTGGGTACAGGCCAGAGGTGCAGGGGGTGAGAGGATTCACCAGAGACAGAGTGAGGAGCAGAACAGGTGGATCTACTGAAATACACTGCTGAGGGGAGCAGCAGGAGAGACAGGAGAGGTCTGCTGTGCCATGTGTGTCACCTCCCTGGCCAGGGATGGAATTCATGTTGCAGTGGCTGCAGATAGCTTCATAGGCTATGTCTTAACCCCTTGTGCCACCAGGGAGGCCCCCTTCTATCACTTTCTTGATTGAGACAAGCCCAGTGTTTGTAGAGTATAACCGGCATGAGAGAAGTGGCTGAAGAGAGGGCTGGAAAAGGGGCACGAGGTGTATGTTTATTTTGTGGGTGATGGGAAACAATTGAAGATTGTAGAGTTAACACAGTATTAACAGATGTTGTACCCCTACTCTGGGCGAGGCACGGTATCAGGAACTTACTTTTCTCAATTCTTTGAAAGATGAAGGTCTCACTTTGCAAGGGAAGAAACTGAGGCTTTAAGTACTCAATTTGCACAATTGGATTTCTTTTCTATTATTAAACTGGCTTCTATTACTAATACATTTTTTAAAGTCATTTTTTAAAAAGATTGATTTATTTATTTATACAAGCACTGGGTACAGTCAGAAGCGCGGGAGGGTGAGAGAATTCACCAGAGCCAAGCGGGGAACTGAACAGGCAGATTGACGAAATACACTGCTCGCCTGTGGCTGGGGATCAAACCGGCGCTGCAGAGGTTGCGGGCAGCTTCCCAACCCAGCACTCAACCACTGCGCCGCCGGGGAGGCCCGTATTACTAATACATTTTTTTCTGAAGTTCTTGGAACTGAAAAAGAAATTTCCAGAGATATGGAAAATAGATCAGAAGGATACACCACAGAAATTGAGGACCTCCTACTTTCCTAGAAAGAAGCGGCTACTCTTTCAACCCCTAAGTAGGAGGATATGCTGGCCTCCTCCGGCCTCCCAAAAGATCTTTCCACGTCCCTAGTGCTCATTACTGCTATCCCCTCTCTGTAAGAGATACTTGGTTTCAGGGGTATTGATTAAAAACTTTTAGCAGAAATGAGGACGTGAGCTAAGCCCAAACTCACAAGAGAGAATCAAATATAGCAACTAAGATTTTCGGTCAATTTTTTCAGAGGATGGTGGTGGGGGTCTGTGCTTCCTTCTATGGGTTTTGTGTCCTGTGGTTCTGGAGTCTCAGGATATTAAAAACGATTTGTTGCCTGTAGAAATATCCCTTATTCATTCGTCCACTGACGGGGCTAGTCAATCCTGAAAAACACAAGCTGATGGCTGGGAGGATGAGGGGGTGGTGGAGATTGTATGGAGGTAGGGCGCTCGAAGGCCTCAAAACTAGATCCCGGGCAAAGCTAGTGATTAGAAACCCTAAAGCTGAGGGTGCAGAAATGCATAAGGTTGATTCGTTTTTCCGCATAAAAATTTCACTCCTATGATTCACTCCAGATATTCGCGTTTTAGCTCTACATACGTATTTACACAGCAACGCCCAACTCTTACACTAAGAGCTCAGGATGATGACCTATTTAGCACTCAACAATCCTGGAACCCCGATAATGCAAGCCTAAGGCAAATGTTTCCACCTGGGGATGTAATGGGCCATTAAAGAGACTCCAGGGAACGCTCTGGTTCTCTAGAAACCCTAACACCTCCGCAGATCGCTCCCTTTAGTCCAGGGGCGGGGCGGGGTCTCCAAGGAGACCGCCGGGAAACCAATGCGCACGCGCACAGGCCGGGTCAGGCTGATGCAACCTCCGGCGCGCGGGTCTGGTCTGCCGAGAGCAGGCCGACGGGGACCGGAAGGCCAATCAGCGCCCGCGCGCCAGAGCGCGGAGACACCCGCCCGTGCGGCCAGCGAGTGACGTTCGTCTGCGCGGGGCTGGTGGCGTAGCCGGCGCCCTTCCTCCGTCTGGGCGCGCAGCTCGTGAGTCCTGCTCCGCGCTGGCCCTGCGGCCATTTTGAGCTTCGCTTCCACCTTCGCCCGCCAGTCGGCCCAGCCCTTCCGGGGTCGCGCCGTCAGGGTTTTGAACCGCCCGTCTCTTCCGGAAAGTCGCCGCCGCCGCCGCGGGAGGGCTCCTATCTATGGTGGCGAGGCCCGTGGAGAACTAGGACGCCTCCTTCCCGCCAGGATGTATGTGGCTCCTGCCGCCGCGGCCCGCGCGCGCTGTTCCGGACTGCGGTCTGCCCCCTGCTGCCGAAGCCGCTTTCCTCTGCGGCGCCTCTGCTGGCCCGCGGCTCGGCCCGGGACCCCGACTCCGCCTCTAGGCCAGGCCGAGACTGTCTAGGCCTCTCCGAATCCCTGCCAGCCGCCCAGCTCCGCGTCCCTCCCTGTGAGACTGCCCGGAAAAGAGGACATGGAGCCGGGAGCAGACGGATCGCGGAAACGGTCAGCCCCTTCTGCGGGCTCCGGGTTCCGGCTGCCCTTCTTCTTCCGTCGGCGCTCTCAACCGGTCTCTTCCAAGTTCCCCACGCCTCCAGCCCAGGAACATCCTGCCGACCCCAAACTGATCTCTCCCCAGCCCGAAGCTCGAACCAGGTACTGGATGAAGCTGCTTTTCCAGCTCTTTGCACCTCTCCCCAATTTGCTTCAGAAGCTGCTGATTTGGAGCCAACTTTTCGGGGGGATGATCCCGACCAGGTGGTTAGATTTTCCTGGAGGCTACAGCGTCCTGAGAGCCCTGCGGGCAAGGGAGGAGCCAGCCGCCCCCAAGGCGCAGAAATCCTTACGTTCTCTGGTACTCGACCCCTCCGACGACTCGGCTACCAGCCCCATTGATTGGCTGGAGGAGGGGATCCACTGGCAGTGCCGGTCCGCGGATCTCGAGTTGGAACTGAAACACAAGGGAAGAGCTTTGGACCCTGCCGCACATGATTTTCTCCTGGAGCGGCAGCTGTGGGGGATGGAACTCTTGCCCAGTAGCCTTCAAGCGCGTCTGTTCTCTGACCGGGAACTTGGCTCGTCGCCCTCCCGGCCGCTAAACTTTGAGCGCTTAAGCAATTTCAACGTCGTCTCCTATTTGCTGAGCACTTCCTATCTCGACTGCCTGCCCCGGGCAGAGCTCAGCTATCAGAAAGGCTTGGCCGGTGGTGAGCTAGTTGATTTACAGACGCTCACCGCGGAGAGCAGCTGCCTGACTGAGGCTCATTCCCATCCCCAGCCTCTAAATGCAGAAATCACTGGAGGCTCGTGGCAGGGATGTCCACCTCTCTCTAGGGAAGGCCTGCCTGAAATCCACCATCTTCGCATGAAACGGCTGGAATTCCTTCAGCAGGCTAGCAAAGTGCAAGCGTTACCCACCCCGGACCAAGATCATGGCTACCACAGCCTGGAGGAGGAACACAGCCTTCTCCGCGTGGACCTGAAACACGGCAGAGAGAGTTCCACAGAGTTTGTTACTCCTTCTGGAGCCCTTCCCAGAACCGCCCAGGAACCCATCGAGGAGAAAACAGAATTGTTGACCAAAGAGGTTCCACTTGCTTTGGGAAAACAGGGCCCTTCGGATAACTGTCCATCTTATGAGACACCTATGGCCAGAGAGCCTGAAGAAGACCAAGTAAGTGTAGCTGACTCCTCGGACATAGAAGATGACCTCCCCGTTTCTGCCAGGCCAGCGTGCAGTAACAAGCTGATAGATTACATTATGGGAGGTGCATCCAGTGACTTGGAAACAAGTTCTGATTCAGAGGGTGAGGATTGGGATGAGGACGCTGAGGATGATGGTTTTGATAGTGACAGCTCACTCTCAGAATCAGACCTTGAACAAGACTCTGAAGGGCTTCACCTTTGGAATTCTTTCTACAGTGTAGATCCTTATAATCCCCAAAACTTTACAGCAACCATCCAGACTGCTGCCACAATTGTCCCTGGACACCCTTGTGACTCAGAGAATTTATTTGACAAATCTGATCCAGAGACTTCTCCTCTGACCAGAAGCCTTCCCGAGTCCCCTGGCCCTAATTCTGGGGAGGAAGATGACTGGGAATCTAGTGCAGATGAAGCAGAGAGTCTCAGACTGTGGAACTCTTTCAGTAACTCCGATGACCCCTACAACCTTTTAAATTTTAAGGCTCCTTTTCAGACATCAGGGAACAAGTGGAAAGGCTGTTGTGTCTCAGAGAGGTCGTCTGAGTCCACTGTGGCCATTACTGAGTGTCACACTTTACTTTCCTGTAAGATCCAGCTATTAGGGAGCCACGAAGGTGAAAGTTCAGACTTGGTTCAGGGTGGGGTTCTTTCTGGAGAAAGACACACGCATATCAAGAGAAAAAAGGTTTGTTTCAACCTGCCTGATAATTTGTTCTGACTGTTTTGAATGGTAAAATATAGCCACGTAACTGTTTTGGAGGCTTAGTAGTGCATATTTTTTAGAAAGGCCTCTAAATTCATACACATGAATTGAGAAGTGAGCTCCCCGCCCCACCCTTTCTCCTCATGGAGTGTCAGACCTTCCAGATGGAAGATGCCAGTGTGGAGATGGTAGCAGCAAAGTATTGTTTGCACTTGGGTTGGCAGCTGTGGGCTCTTTCTATACCCTTTTTAAGGAACAGACAAAATTAAGACTTTTTTGATAGGTTTAATTTTTCTTGAGATTGGGAAATTTCTATTAGAGCCATAGAATTTTCAGATTCACCTGCAGACCCTTAATACTAGGTACACATGGTAACAGTGTCTTCATTCCAGCCTATTAGACCCTAAAGGATTGATGGTTCCAAGTCGCAGGTCAGATTTAGTTTTTTTGCTGTGGAAGAAAATATTAATTTCAGCCTTAAGAACTTTTTGACAGGTACAGTGACAGTGAGAAAACAGGAGAGAAGTAGTATTGCCTTGTCTTTAAAATACAATACTAGTTACTATTGGCCGGCAACGGGTTAATAGTCAAATGTAAACAATGATAATCTCTTACTTAGTTTATCTCCTTGTGGAGCATTTTTATTCTTTCATCACATTGGCAAAGTAGTCTTATTTGGGAGTCTTCTGAGTTCCCCCCCCCACACTTCATTCAGTTAAAAAGTTGCTAATTGGAATTGAAGAGCACTCCCCCAAACACACAGGGTGACTTTTGCTCACCAAGTTTCTTTACCTCTACAGTTACTTAGAGAAAGAAGTGGGTGTGTTGTTGCTGATCTCAGGTTCTGCAGTATCAGGGTGATTCAAGTGGGCAGTGCCATAATCTCTTGGTTCCATATGGCCGGCTTAATACTTTGAAACTGTTTCTGGGCTTGAAAAGGTCTGTAAATGGTGGAAATCATATTTCTTAACCTGTAGAAGCAGAGTAAGTCATGTTAAAAATTGAATTTTAGTTCATACTTTCACTAATACCATGATAAAAGAGCTTTTCTCTCTTTTTTTTTAAGGGGTCCCTGGTAAAGTGACCCGTTAAGAGTAAATTGGTAAGAAGCAAAGTGGGGCAAAGAAATGAACACTTGGCATCTGGAGACCTGCGTTGCCTGCACCTGAGTGTTTAGGGCCGTGAGACTTGGGAAGGCAGCCAGAGCTGGGAGGGAACTCCTCATAGCCTTGATTCACTCATTTATCTGATCGGAATAGTAATAAAAATATTTGTTATAAGAGTTAGTGCATGATTTAAGTGAGATAAACAAAACTCTTTAATCCATTGCCTCACTTTTAAATAGTACTTATAATTCAGGACCTCCAACTATTCTCTTTGCATCCTGTTCATTGGGTCAAAATGAGAGGAGTGAAGTAAATGCTGAGACTGTTGACTATGAACTAGAAGTAACATTTGTTAAAGATAATGTTTAAAGTCACAGTATTGCCATACTTTACATATATGGGAATTATGGGTGATGCCTAATTCTTAAAATGAGGCTTTCGGGAATTCAAATTTAAATTGCCTTATTTTAGAGCATAACATGGTGCAGGCTGTGGAGCCAGACTCAAGTGTTTGAATCCGGCTTACACTTCATAGAAGCTGATTGATTCTAACAAGTGGGTTAACCGGCCTGCTTCTATTTCCTGAACTCTACAGGGGGAGGTACTAGATCATATACCCTTTAGAGACCTTTTCTAGCCCACCCTTTAGGATCATGTGAGGGTTATGTGAGGTGAAAGTTACAAAGTGCTTTCAGAGGAGCCTGGCATATGGCAGACACCATGTTGTTGTTGTTGTTATTGTTATTTATCTTAGTGACACAGGGAATGAGTAACACTAGAATGCAATATCTAGTAAGGTGTTACATCCCTCCTAATTGTCCTCGGGGGCATTCCTTGGCCTGATGTAAAGGGAATGAAAGTAAGGAGGCCACAGTGGGACTAGCTGATGTAACCATTGAACATACTTTAAAGCAAGTATAATATTTACTTTTGGAGTTTTCAATCTTAGAAACTTTTTTATTAGAAATTAAGTAGAGATTAAAAGACTCAGTCACAATTTTTAAATATATAGTGATAGCATTTGTAGAGGAATACAGAGGGTTTTGACTACAAAATCTCTAGAATAACATTTCAAGATTTGTAAATTTTGCTATACTTCCTTTACTAAGTAGTTTCCTGTTGTATATTCTGATTAACAAAGTAATAATAAATAAGAATAAATTACATGTTCATGATTCAGAAATTGGAAAGTACTGAAAAGTGAACTTTTTTTAAAAAAGGAAAAAGAATAAAAATTAAGTGAAGAGCCTCTTAAAGCTTTGGTGCTATAATAAAAGCATAAACTTCAGGAATGCATTTCTGAAATACTTCTTTGGGAACGTTTGTCATTTTGGGGAAGAATATCATAGAATAGTCTTCCCCTCAGGATTAAAAAAAAAGTAAAGATTAATAACAGGAAAAATTACATTTTCCCAGCTGGATTAGCTGGATTCATTTTATTAACACAAAGTCAAGAGAGGTGAGAAGGAACAGAAAGGTGACAGGTGGGGGATGGGACTGTGTGCGAAATTAAGGCAGCTTTTGCTAAATGCCATCCTGTCAAAATTAATTCTTTTTTAAAATTTCTGTTATAGTTGCTGCCAAATACTCTTACAAGAGATTTGATAGTATGAAAGGATTAGTAACAAAAGGGTTAATTACCTTGATGATTGTATGATAAGAATGAGTGATTGAAATTAGTCTTTATTGTGATAAATGTGTGTTGTTTCAAACCATTAAATTTGTGGTAATCTGTTACTTAGGAAATTAATAGAGTCGGGGCCTCACTAGTGGCACCAGGGGTTAAGTCTCAGCACTGTCAGGTATTGCCACGTGTTCGATCCCCACCAGGGAAACTAACCCACATGTGGCACAGCAGACCTCTCCTGTCTGGCCTGCTGCTCCAGATAGGAGTGTATTTCGGTAGATCTGCCTGTTCTGCTCCCCACTCTGTCTCTGGTGAAGCCTCTCACCTCCATACCTATGGCCTACACCCCAGTTCTTGTATGCGTAAATAAATAGATTTAAAAAAAAATGAAAATTAATAGAGTGAAGCCTGTTCTGGTCATGGAATGCTATCAGTTAAACAGTTTTTACCTTGCACCACTCCAGACTAAATTAAAATTCATCTTTGTCTTTATAGGTAACCTTCCTTGAGGAAGTTACTGAGTATTATATAAGCGGTGACGAGGATCGCAAAGGACCATGGGAAGAATTTGCACGGGATGGATGCAGGTTCCAGAAACGAATTCAAGAAACAGAAGATGCTATTGGCTATTGCTTGACATTTGAGCACAGAGAAAGAATGTTTAATAGGCTCCAGGAAACATGCTGCATGGGATTTAATGTTTTCAAGCAATGTTAAAGATGATTGGACAACCTCTGTCCATGGAGGCACTACCTCTTATTTGAGAGGTTTCTTTTAAAAACAAAAATTTGGCAGCTGCCCTTTGACTTTATTTTAGAGAATATGCAACTTGGATGCAGTGACCTAGTTTTACTTTTTTTTGCAACAGTCCCACTCAGAAATATCCAGGTTTGCAGCCAGGCCCTGATAATGAAGGAGGAGATGGTGTGATTTCTAATCCTTCCTTTATTTATTGGGATGTTTTTGAATGCCATTTACTTAACTAAGGTGAAAAGTGGGCCTTTTAAGGTGTGAATTTGCACTTTCAAAATTTATTTTCTTGGGGAACAATATTTATGGGGTTCAAAGCCCATTTACACTTCTAATTTAAATTATGTGTCCCTGGATAGACTTTGGACTCCTCTCCTCCTGCCCACCCAGCATCTTGTAATTAATGGACTTTCATGTTCTCTGTTTTTTCCCAGCTCAGTAATTTGGCACTTTTACCTAAGGCACAGAAAATCATCTTGTATATGTTATCAACTTAACTTATATTACCTTGTGTCACTTTTTGTTCCTTCTAAAAATGACTGATTAAAAATGTGTGGTGGGTTTTTATTTCTTGATTAAGTTCTACTTAAAGATATTTACAAAGACTGCCACAGAACCTACATATGCAGTGTGCTGCTACTTTGGGGAGCTGCATCTTTCTGCCAAATTTTAACATCTAATATATTTAATTTCTGTACAAACTGTTCTTTGGAGAGGATTCTTGTGTGTTGTAGTTCCTGGTTGAATGGTTCTTTGTATCTCTCAACAGGTAGAAATAGTTGTAGAAGATGCCAGAAAGTAATAATTGCATCATAGGCTTTTATTTATTTATTTTTCATTTAAAAGCCTAGAATTTACATGAGAAAAGGTAGGAGACATCTTAGAGCGATTTGGTTTTGTTGTATATACTCTTAATATAGAAAACCAGTGTTATTAATGTTATGCCTCAGCACTGTCACTTTTAAAAACCTGTCAGGGTGACACTGTAAGCTTGGAAAATGACAGTTCTGAATTTTCCAGTTTGAAATGTAAAATATAGACTTCAGTCAGTGTCCAAGTTTGTGTTCTATTTTAAGGAGAGGCCTATACTTACGGGAAAGGCTAGAGCTGTAGATTTAACAACTAGAAAGTCTTACTATCTTTAGCCCAGAGTTTACTTTTGAAGTTTTTGCAGTGACTGGTTGTGCTTGGCTTATTTAATTTGTTAGGCTTATTTAATTATGTGCATATGTTAGGTCAAGAGAATGTTAACCAATCCCTTAATGTTCTGTTTTACTCCATGTGCCTCCTGTCTCAAGTAATGGAAAGCGTAAGAGATAACCCTCTTAATTTTGAACTTGTTTCATTGTGGGAACTAATTTGTCATCAGAAGTGCTTATAGACTTACTACCTCAGTTTTAATCTACTTGGTCATTTTATTTCTGTCTGGTTTGCTCTAAGAACTGCATCTGGTGTTCCATAAAGTCACATAAACACACTGGTCCGATTTTTGCAGAGTCCTTATTCAGTGTGTTTTGTGCACTTCCACCTTAGGTCCTCCCAGGGAATGCATTTAGTCTTGGTAGGCCACCACAAAAACAGGATAGTTTCAAGCACCAGCCATGTCAATTGGGAAGAAGGTATTGTTTGCCTTGAAAAAGTCTTTTTGAAAATGTATGAGCATTCTCTTCAAGCAGTCTAAAGCACACATTTATTTCAGAGATTTAGGTTGCATCCTGTGTTTCTGAAACCTAGCACCTCTGCAAATTTGAAAATGGGATACCTTTTTTACACGTTGGATTTTGGAAACTTGTTCCCAGAGATTCCAACCTTACTACCAAATGAGTAAATGCTTGGTCAGGAATTCCCTCACTTACTCTCTTAAGAGGTCAGATGGATGAAAAGGACAGAAAGGACATTTTAAAGTTGGACTGAAGGAGAAAGCCAAAATTCTTAACAAATTTCATCCCAATTGTAGTTTTTAGAGCAAATTTAAACCCCCACAATCTTAAAAAGAAGATTGGACTTTTTAATTGAATACTTAACGCATTCAAAGTCTTGCAGTGGTGCTCTCAGTATCCTTGTAGCATGTGAAAGGCTTGTACAGACAGGTAAGATTTCCTTTTCTGAGTGTTGAAATATAATAGCACCCCTTCATCTTTAACTTGAAATCAAAACTATCAGATTTTATTTTTTTATAATTTAAGGAAGGTGAAGTTAGGGACTAGCAGACTTCTAAGTTGGCTTCTACAGATACAGTGATTTAAATGTAACCAATTTGTTGGAATTTTATAGTTAAAATTATATTTGTGTATATAACTTAACTAATCTGTAAGTTGTAATAAATATATTTGCAATTAAAATTATTACATGATATTTTGGTTCAACTTCCTATTGAATGTTTCATAGTATTTTGCGTTGGTTTTGAAATTAAATTGCACCTCAACTAATTGAAGGGGAGGACTGGTAGGATATAAATTATTATGACCCATATTTTAATGATAGAAGAATTTAGTTTTTAGGTTATGGAAAAGCCCTTCTAAAAGACTGGGTATTTGATTCTGAAATTAGATTAGCTGTCCACTTTGTGTGCTTACAAAGAAAAATAATATATAAGAATAGTCATAGAAGCTGTAGCACTCATGCTGGGCATAGCATAGTCTTTCTAACAGGCCTTTTTCTTTTTTTTTTAAACTTATTTATACAAGCACTGGGTATAGTCAGAAGCGCAGGAGGGTGAGAGAATCCACCAGAGCCAGAGCAGGGAGCAGAACAGGCAGACGGACACTGCTGAGGGGAGCAGCGGGCGTGGCAGGAGAGGTCTGCGAGCCCTGTGGCACCCTCACCAGCGTTTGGGGATCGAACCGGCTGTGGGCAGCTTCACATCCTAGCGCTCAACTGCTGCGCCACCAGGGGAGGCCCCTTAGCATAGTCTTTCTTAGAAAATATTTTCTGTTTTGTATTCATGATAACCATGGTTATTGTAAATAATGATGGTCTCCCATTTACAATATTGAGTAAATGACGGTAGCATTAGAGAAAACTTCTTACCCTGAAGAAAACAAACCACTAGTGGTATGGCAAGCCTGATTGTGGATTAAGGAATGATAGCATTACTCATTTGGCAGTTTGAATTTTCCCAGCTAATGAGAAATCGTTACAGGTGTATTTCTGCACTGGACAGAAGAGACATTTAGCTGCAGATGTTTGGTACAGATTGTATTGACAGTCCCAGGTCTCACTTTATTTTTTTTTACCATCTTGGAGATACTTAAGCATTTTTGACTTTCCCCAGGCAGGTTTATGAAAATAGCGATATTCATGTCCTACCACATTTGCTATGCTTACCCTGACCGCCTGAAGAAATTTTTTTTTCTTTGATACTTAAAGTTTAAAGCAAATATTGCTGACATCAGAAATTTTGACAGGGCCTCCCCGGTGGCGCAGCGGTTGAGCGCTGGGTTGCGAAGCTGCCCGCGGCCTCTGCGGCGCCGGTTCGATCCCCGGCTGCTCCCCGGCCACTGGAGGAGGGTCCCACATGGCGTGCAGACCTCTCCTGCCGCCCGCTGCTCCCCTCAGCAGTGTACTTCGGTCCTTCTGCCTGCTCTGCTCCCCGCTCTGGCTCTGGTGAATTCTCTCACCCTCCCGCGCTTCTGACTGTACCCAGTGCATGTATAAACAAAAAAACAAACAAATAAATAAAACATGCCTCTATAAAAAAAAAAAAAAGACTTTAAAAAAAAAGAAATTTTGACAGTTGTACACAGATTTAGGAATTTGGTTTCATTCAGAGACTAACGAAAATTAAAATAGCTTCACTTTTTTTCCTCAAAAATACATGTTATTTAGGGTCTCCCTGGTGGCGCAGGGGTTAAAGACAGCGCTTTCAAGCTATCACCAGACACTGCAGCACGAGTTGATTCCCAGCCAGCCTGATCCCTGGCCAGCTGGGGAGCAACCCACATGGCACAGCAGACCTCTCCTGCGTGGCCCGCTGCTCCCCACAGCAGTGTATTTCAGTAAATCTGCCTGTTCTGCTTCTCACTCTGGTGAATCCTCTCAGTCCCTGCACCTCTGGCTTACACCCCAGTTCTTGTATGCACAAATAAATCTTTAAAAAAAAAAAATATGTGTTATTTATAAAGTATACCCAGTGCAGAGACATTGCTGGTATATCCTAAAAAGTATGCTACTGAGGTTGCTTTTTAGGACCGATTTCATGTATAGGAAGAGGTTTTGATAATGCTTCATTTAACTTCTTATGACACAAATCTGTATTGGCAATAAGGGTTCTCACAAGCTCAGTGGAATACAAAACAGTCTTTTTCTCTGGATTTGCTTCAGTGAGACTCCAGTTTGTCTTGGCCAGTTACTAGGAGACAAAATACAAAGGCAGCGTGACAAGGAGACCTGTAACAATAGGTGTGATAAATGGCACAAAGAATCTCTCAACTGAATCCTCAAAATGGATTGAGTAAGACACATACTGTTTTCAATTAACATGTTTCAGTGACAGGTTTGACAGAAAAATTTTGGTGTGTGAATGGAGTCATGGGGTGGAGGAGTATAACAATTTGAGTCATTTCACTGCTTTATCCTTGGTAGATTCCTTCATTTCACCAGGGAATAGGGAAAACTAGCTTTATAGAAAGTGGGTGGCTTGACAGACAAGGAGGGTACCCCAGAGATCTAACATGAATGTAAGGCCTAGACAGCTCAGCTCAAAGGGAAAGAGCTTTAGAGTGATTTTCAGGTTTAGTTCCTTTATCCTCCCCTCCTCTCAGCACTATCCTTTTCCAGTTTCTACCCCACCTTGTTTAATTTCTTGTTTTTGATTTTTTTAAATACATTTTGTGTTTATTTTTGCGTAGAAGGACGGGTGCAGGCCAGAGGTACAGAGGATGAGAGGATTCATGAGAGAGAGTGGGGAGCAGAACAGGCAGATCTACTGAAATACACTGCCGAGGAGAGCAGCAGGCCAGACAGGAGAGGTCTGCAGCATAATCCAGCTTTCCTGTCACTTCTTTGACCCTAAACATCTCTGGGGTACTTCTGAAAACTAACCCAGTCTCAAAGGGCATATGTCAAACCTAACATTTTGGTGGGATAGTGTTCAGTAAGCTCTGAAGAGAATTAAGAATTTGGGGGGGTGCTCCCTGGTGATCTAGGGGTTAAGTCTCAGCACTGTCACCTCTACAGCCTGAGTTCTATCCCCGGACAGGGAGCTGACCCACATGGCGCAGCAGACCTCTCCTGCCTTGCCCGGTGCTCCCCTCAGCAGTGTATTTCAGTAGATCTGCCTGTTCTGCTCCCCACTTCTCTGATGAATCCTCTCACCACCCGCACCTCTGGCTTACCCCCCAGTACTTGTATGCATAGGTAAATAAATCTTAAAAAAATAAAAAAGCAGTTAGCTCCAAAAAAGAAAAACTGAAGGATCCGCAAAAGAGTTTTGAAAAAGGCTTATCAGAATATATATTCTGGAGTGGTTGTCTTTATGAATAAATTTCATCATGAGAAAACTAGCTCCCATTGGGATCTCAAATACAACCTTCTGAGAGACCTCTGACTGTCCCACCGCACAACCCTTCTTTCTCTCTACATTTAAAAATTATCTTCAGGGCTTCCCCGGTGGCGCAGAGGTTGAGCGCTGGGTTGCGAAGCTGCCCGCGGCCTCTGCGGCGCCGGTTCGATCCCCGGCTGCTTCCCGGCCACTGGAGGAGAGTCCCACATGGCGCGCAGACCTCTCCTGCCGCCCGCTGCTCCCCTCAGCAGTGTACTTTGGTCCTTCTGCCTGCTCTGCTCCCCGCTCTGCCTCTAGTGAATTCTCTCACCCTCCTGCGCTTCTGACTGTACCCAGTGCATGTATAAACGAACAAACAAAACAAATAAATAAATAAAACATGCCTCTATTTAAAAAAAAAATAATAAAAAAATAAAAATTATCTTCATCTGACCTCTTTTGCATTTTTACTTGTTTCTTATCTGCCTCCACCCTCACTATTCTATATATTCCGAGAGGGCAGGGATTGTACTGTGTGTCTCGTTTATTCTATGAGCCCCGTGCCCAGAACCGTGTCTTGTATTTTAACAGTCAACAAATAATTTATTGGAACTGTTAAAAGATCATCTGTCCAATAGTTCTCTGAGATTCCATCCGTAGCCATCTCTGACTAGAAACAAAGGTTCCGCAGTCACAGATGAGGCGGGATTACAGAACTGAGAGCTTTTTAGAGGGAAACTACAGTGAACTTCCAATTTGTGGAATGTAATTGCAAATCTCAATTTGACTAGGGAAACCACATCAACTAATTTGTGTCATTAGTAAGGTGAATATTAAATTATAAGTTAATAAGTGAGCAAATCATCTGAGACCTCTCTTTTCCAGAATTAATATTTTGTATTCAGGTATTCTTCCCACCGTGCCAGATATTTCACTTCTCCCTTTTTTCTTTCTAAAGATTTATTTTTATTTATTTTTTGCATAAAAGAACTTGGGTGTAGGCCAGAGGTGCAGATGGGGGGTGTGAGAGGATTCACCAGAGACTGAGTGGGGAGTAGAACAGGCAGATCTAGGGGATCAAACTCATGATAGTGCTGAGACTTTTAACTCCAGCGCCACCAGGGAGGCCCTCTACTCCCTTTTGGCGAAAGATTGACTTTCGACTTCTAGAGACTCTCTTTTGGCTCCACCAGATGGCGTTCCTCCTCCGCGCGCCATCGCTGCCTGGTGGCCGTCTTCCTGCTAACCTGATGGCTGGTGCTCCCTGGGAGGTCATCCCTGCGTGTGTACACAAGCTGGAGCACTGCCCAGTCCTGCCCATCCCAGCCCTTCCTGGCCCATTGTTACTCGACCTTCTTTGTGGTAACTACCCAGAAGTGGGGGCTGTTCCTAATGGGAGAGCCAGGATTTGTATTTGAACGCAAACAAATAAGTTGATTCTTCCTGATAGACAGGGAGGGAGAATAAAAGGAGCACAGGAGTGCCCCAGGAGAATGGACGTGGGACCCAAGAGATGGACGTCAGGGTATTCGGGGCTTTCTGTTTTGCTGCTTAGGCCCTTATCTCACCCAGCTGCTTGGCGTTCAGTTTTCTGTTTCGTCCCTGTGCATCAGGGTGGCCACTGTCAATGAGAGGAGAGGGGGGTGCTACGTAGCCCCCAAATACACAGAGTATCGCTATGTCTGATGACCATATAGTACGTGAGTGGCCTGGAAGGAGGAAATGAGTCTCAAGGGCAACAGAGGGCTTCGTACTGGAGTTGTCCTTTCCCGCTCAGAGCTAGTAGCCACAGCCAGGTGAACACCCGCGGCTGCTCAGCTAGGCTGGCATTGGCTCTGAATGAGCTTAAATCAACCAGCTCAGGTGAGGGGCTGCCCGCAGTCACTTCAGGAACGCAGAATGGACCGCCATTGTGTGCGTTCACCTGTGCTATGATGGCTTCCCTGTGACTGGAGCGTCTTTCAGCTGAGTTATTGTGGTAGTTTTCCTTCTGGTTGTTGCTGCTTGATTTAATTGAGTAAGGAAAGTGGGGTTATTATTTTTATTACTATTATTTTTGTACCTTCAGGAATTTACATGGGAGTTTCTTGTTTGTTTACTTCTGAGTGATGCATTTTCTAAATACACACTTTTGAACAAATTCCCTTCCTCAGGACAGCCTGCTGAAAATCACAGCTTGATTGGCCTGAGGAATGGAACCCGATACTACCTGAGAGGAGGCATTTCTTTTTTTTAGAGGAATATTGAATTACAGAAGAAAAGTCCTGCTGGTAAGGCAAAGGGTTGAAGCAGGTGCATGTTCTAGCAATTAATCTCCCAGGTTGTTTCAAAGGGGATGCCAAGTCAATGGCCCTTCCCTTTCCATCCCTCCCATTTGGCATAGACCCCCCCTAAGGGCCCTTTGGGAGTATTTGCCTTCTTTGATCAGGTCTCATCTTCCCTCTAAAGTCTTCCCTGATGATGACACCATCTTTACACCCTGGGAGTTCATTGTCTCGTTTTCAATACAGTATTACAGCCCCCCACTATTGTGCCCTTTATCACAGTTCCTATCATTGACTTGTAATTGTGGTTTGCACTTCCACTCCTTCCTGCAGACTGTCACCTCTTTGTTGTTTTTTTTCAATTTATTGATTTATGCATAGGAGAACTGGGGTGTAGGCCAGAGATGTGAGGGGTGAGAGGATTCACGGAGACAGAGTGGGGCACAGAACACGAAGGTCTACTGAAACACACTGCTGAGGGGAGTACCAGTGGAGACAGGAGAGGTCTGCTGCAGCATGAGGGTCAGCTCCCTGGCTAGGGGGGTGACCGTGTTGGGACTTAACCCCTAGGCTACCAGGGAGGTCCCGAGAATCTCATTTCTTTGATGAGTTTTCTGTTTTGTCCCTGTGCAACAGGGTGGCCACTGTCAATGAGAGGAGAGAGGGGGTGCTATGTAGCTCAACACAGGAACCAGAACATCTTCAGTGCTTTAACTCAAGTAGCAATTTCCATTGTTTCCTTCCAATAAATAGGTTCCATGCTACAGGCAATTAGGTAATTTATAAACTCATGTGTTTCAAAGAAGCAATTAAATGTATGCAAAGCTTTATCTTCAATGCACACTTTATCTTCAATGCACACTTTATTTTTACCTGCAGTACTTGAGATATTTTTGAGACGCAGTTATTACTTAAGTCATGACTTTAAACCTAAGGATTTAAATCAAGTTTGTTGTGTCTTCATAACTGATCTTTCAAGTGATAGCGCACGCTTCATTGGCACTTGAATCAATGTTTGATAACTTGATCAATGTTATGTTCGACACTACTTCCTTAGAAAGGGTATCATTCATATCTAATTTTTCTACCACAATCAAGTTATAGAGCATTTCTATTACCCCCAATTTCCATAAAGCTCTCTTGCATTCAATACCTTCCCTAATTCCCAACTTTTGGCAGCCACTCATCTATTGACCTGCTTTTGATCATTATTTTGCCTTTTCTAGAATTACACAAAAATGGTCTCTCATATTCAGTGTGTATACTATTTTTTGGGGGGTTTTTTAAAAACTTTTATTTATTTATTTTTTTAGATTTATTTATTTATTGATATAAGCACTGGGTCAGTCAGAAGCGCAGGAAGGTGAGAGAATTCACCAGAGCCAGAGCGGGGAACAGAACAGCCAGACTGATGAAACACACTGCTGAGGGGAGCAGCAGGAGCGGCAGGAGAGGTCTGTCGCACCATATGGGACCCTCGCTGGTGGCCAGGGATTGAACCGGTGCTGCAGGGGCTGCGGGCAGCTTCGCAGCCCAGCGCTCAACCGCTGAGTCACCAGGAGAGACCCCAGTGTGTGTAATATTGTGTCTGACTTTTATCTAGTGTAATGCTTTTTTTCCCCAAAGATTTATTTAGTTATGCATACAAGATCTGGGGTACAGGCCAGAGGGGTGGGGTAGGAGGATTCACCAGAGACAGAGCAGGGAACAGAAAAGACAGATTGACCGAAATACAGAGAGCGAGTCAGGAGAGGTCTGCTGCGCCATGTGGGTAGCTCCCTGGTGGGAGATCAAACTTGTGCTGTGGTGGCTGCAGTTAGCTTCATAGGTTGCATCTTAACCCCTTGTGCCACCAGGGAGGCCCCTCTAGTGTAATACTTTTGGAATTCATCTATGCTAGTGAGTATATCAGGTGTTCATTCCTTTTTGTTGCTGAGTAGCATTTTATTATATGATCATTCCACAATTCCTTTATTCCACTATTTGATGGACAGTTTGTTTGTAATTTGTGACTTTTATAAATAAAGCTACTATGAACATTTGCATGCAAGTACTTCTGTGGACATATGTTTTCATTTCTTTTGGATCAGTTTAAGCGTGTGATTTTGGATCATATGGTAAGTGTATGTTTAACTTTATAAGAAAACTCCTAGTCTTTCAAAGTGGCTGTACCACTTGGCAGTGATAAATGAGAGCCAGTTATTCCGCATCCTTGCCAACCTTGGTAGTATAAGTCTTCCTAAGTTTAGCTATTTTAGTGAATTTGTAGTGACAACTTATTTGAGGGTAAATTTGCATTCCCTGGTGTTTAATGACAAAAGACAAAGATCTTTCCATATGTTTATTTGAAATGGCAAATATCTTCTTTTGTGAAGTGTGTGTTCAAATCTTCTGTCCATTATTTGTAACAAGTTTATATATGTGTGTTTGTGTTTGATTTTTTTTTAAAAAGATTTATTTAGTGATGCATACAAGAGCTGGGGTGCAGGCCAGAGGTGCGGGGACAGGGGTGAGAGGATTCACCAGAGACAGAGTGGGGAACACAACAGGCAGATTGACTGCTGAGGGGAGCAGTGGGCAAGACAGGAGAGGTCTGCTGCGCCATGTAGTTCAGCTCCCTGGCTGGGGAATCAAACTCATGTTTTAGTGGCTGGTGATAGCTTGATAGTGCTAAAACTTAAATCCCTGTCCCACCAGGGAGGCCCTATAGTAATGTTTTCATTCAGGTAATGTATTTCCATTTCTCTCCTTTTTTTCTTAGGGTTCCTTTTGTAATTAAAAACCTTCTCCACAGTAATGATCTGAATCTTTGTCCCCAGGATCTGCAGGCAAAGTCCGGCATTCACGCATTGCAGTGAGCATTGTTTGCCTCCAACGCTGATTTCTCACTAGGTGCAATTCTAAATTCAATGTCGAAACAAATGCAACTTCATCATTGTATCTTCCTCTTCTTCACCAGCAACAGTTTCTCTTTTTTTTAAATATTTTATTTATCCATACAAGAGCTGTGGGGGGGGGGGGTGAGAGAATTCCCCAGAGACAGAGTGGGGAACAGAACAGGCAGACTGACTGAAACTCACTGCTGAGGGGAGCAGTGGGCGGGACAGAAGAGGTCTGCTGCACCATGTGGGTAGCTCCCTGACCAGCTGGGGGATGGAACTCGTGCTGCAGAGTCTGCGGACAGCTTTATAGGTTGCATCCCAACCGTTTGCGCCAGCAGGGAGGCCCAACAGATTCTTTTGATTCTTCTCTAAATTTGGCAGTCACCCATTGCATACAAGTGCTCTTATTGGTAGGCATTTAAATCTCGGGAAACCGCGTGCAAACCAATGGTGGGGTGGGGTGTTACGGTGAAAAACTTAGTTCAGAGTCATCTAGCCGAGACAGGTGGCTTTCGGGGACCATCAGCATGTGGGGCTGTAGCCCTTCCCTTTCTGCGCACCTGCCTGGCTGGCTGGCTGAGCCCCTCAGCCAACGTAGGCACCGGGAAACTTCTGCAGAGGTTCGTTGCAGCAGACATCGAGGAGACAGTGAGGAAGAAAATTTAAAACTTTTCAGAAGTCCAATTTATCAATATTTTCTTCTATGGTTCATGGTTTTTTGCACCCTATCTTAGAAATTTTTCCCTAACCCAGTCACAAATGTTTTGGCTTATATTTTCTTCTGAAAGTTTTATACTTTTAATTCTGAAATTTAAGTCTACAAACCATTTTTGAGTTAACTTTTGTACATGGTTTGAAGTAAGGGTTGAGATTCATGTTTCTGCACATAGTTATTCAATTGTCAAAAGATAATCCTTTCTCCATTGAATAATTTTGGGTCCTTTGTTTAAAAAGTCATTGAGTATGTACTTGGGTGTCCTTCTGGTGTGTAGCTCTGTCCCTACATATTTACTACCGGATTGCTGTAGTAAGTCTTGAAATCAATGTGCTCTTTTTCAAAACTGTTTTGCTGTTCTAGGCCTTTTTTTTTTTTTAAAGATTTATTTATTTATTTTTATAAAAGAACCTGGGTATAGGCCAGATGTGCAGGAGGGTGAGAGGATTCACCAGAGACACAGCAGGGAACAGAACGGGCAGACTGAAAAAATACACTGGTGAGGGGAGCAGCGGGCGCAACAGAGAGGTCTCCTGCGCCATGTGGGACCCTCCCAGCCGGGATCAAACTGGCACTGCAGAGGCTGCAGACAGCTCCACAGCGTGGTGCTCAACTGCCTGTGCCACCAGGGGAGGCCCTGTTCTAGGTCTTTTACATTCCTATTTGAATTTCAGAACCCAGCTTGCTAGTGTGTTGAACAGAATGACATTGGCTCTATAGACTGATTTAGAAGACTTGACATCTTAACAATATTGAGTATTCTGACCTATAAACGTAGTACACCTCTTCATTTATTTGGTCTTTTAAAACTTCTGCAATGTCTGGGTCTCCCTGGTAGCTATGGGTTGAGTCTTAACACTATCACCACTATGGCCTGAGTTTGATCCCTGGCCAACCGATATGGTGGAGCAGACCTTTCCTGTTGTTCCTGCTGTTCCCCTCAGCAGTGTATTTTGGTAGATCTGCCTATTCTGCTCCCCACTCTGTCTCTGGTGAATCCTCTTATACCCTCCACACCTCTGGCCTACACTCAAATTCTATGCAGAAAAAAAAAATTTTAGCAGTGGTAATAATTTTCTGTATACTGACCTTGCTCATGTTTTGGTAACTTTATACATAAATATGTTCTACTCTTTGATGATATTGTAAATTGTACTTCTCAATTCAATTTCTAATTCTTTGTTGATAATATAGGGATAGAATTTATTTATGTATATTGGTCTTGTAGCCTGCAAGCTTAGGATTTTTTTTATATAGAGCATCACATTTTAGAGTGACAACAGTCTGTGCCTTTTATTTCTTGGTTCTTTTCTTTTTGTACTGGTTGGGATATTCAGGACATTGTTGAAAGGAAGTGGCGAGAACAAAATTTTGGCTCATCATTAAGAGCTGTGATTTTTTCTCTTTCATTCCTGATGTTGGTAATCTGTGTCTTTCCTCTTGTCTTTCATATCAGTCTGGCTAGAGGTTTACCAATTTTATTAATCTTTTCAAAGAATCAGCTTTTGGTTTCATTGATTTTTTTATTTTTACTTTGTTTGGCTTTATTTTGTGTTCAAGTCCATTGATTTCCAATTTGTAGTTCATATTCCTTCCTTCTATGTTCTTTGGGTTTCATTTGAGCTTCTTTCTTCTTTCTGATTCTTTAGGGTGGAGCTTAGAGCACTGATTTAAACCTTTCTTCTCATGTAAGCGCCTGATGCTATAAAGTTCCTGATAAGTACCGCTTTAAGTGCCGCTCAAATATGTGTATATTTTGTGTTTGTATTTCATTTAGTATACGATATATTCTTTTTTTAAAAAAGATTTATTTATTCATGCATGTTAGAGCTGGGGTGTAAGCCAGAGATGCAGGGGATGAGAGGATTCATGACAGAGTGGGGAGCAGAACAGGCAGACTGACTGAAATACACTGCTGAGGGGAGCAGCGGGAGAGACAGCAGGGGTCTGCAGTACCATGTGTGTAGCTTCCTGGCCAGGGATCAATAGCTTCATAGTGCTGAGACTTAATCTCTTGCACCACAGGGAGACCCTTACTCCACCTTTATACCTTTTCTCCCCAGATCCAAGCTTGGCGAAAACCAAATACTGACCCTTGGAGGAAGTGAAGGCTTGAGCCAGGAGCATGTGGGAGGTGGCCAGGGTTGACGGAGGGTTGAGCCTTCCTGAAGCTCCTGGACTCCTGGGATCTCTGTGTGACTGTAGAGGCTGGGGAGAGGGACTCTGATGACTGAGATTGAAATTCCTATCACCCTGGTGGGATGGGGACCCAGAACAGGTTGTATTTTATTTACAAAAATAAAAGAATGTGACATCTCTTACTGCCTCACATATTCATAACTGTTATGATTGTTTAGTTCAAATTGTTGATTTATGCATCTTTCTCAGTAGACCATAAACTCCTAAAGAGTCAACTTAGTTAAGTGGGTAGGCCCAGTGCTGAGCACAGAGCTCGGCTCACTCTCATTAATTTGTTCATTCAATATAATTTATGAATATAGCAAGAGGCACTATGGGCTAAATAATCTTTTATTCAACAAGTATTTACAGAACGCTTACTGTGTGCCAGGCTCTGGGCCAACTGCGGGGAACACACATAAGACTCAAGGTGTTTTCATCTTAGACACAAGAGTCAATAAATAAAAACAAAAAATGAACAGGTGAGCTTCAGGGGGAGACAGAAGCCATGAAGACAACAGAATCACAAGAAAGGGAGACACTTGGGGAATGACACGGAAACTGATTGGGGAAGGCAGCTCCGAGGAGGAGACCTTTGACCTCTGATGATGGGAATGGAAGGAGGGAGTCATGAGATGATGGGGGAGCAGTGGCAGGAAGTAGGGAGCATGGACTGTGAAATGACAGGGGTGAGTGAGCAGAGCCGGCTCACGTGGAACGTGCAGCAGGAAATATAGGTTTAGTCCGAGTGCAGCTGAGGGCTTTAACAGGTAGGGTATGAGAGGCTACAGTTCTACTTTCTCTTTGAAAACATCCTCTAGGGCCTCCCTGGTGGTGCAAGGGGTTAAGTTTCAGCATTATGAAGCTATCCACAGCCTCTGCAGCACGAGTTCGATCTCCAGCCAGGGAGCTACCCACATGGTGCAGCAGACCTCTCCTGACTCCCCGTTGCTCCCCTCAGCAGTGTATTTCAGTCAGTCTGCCTGTTCTGTTCCCCATTCTGTCTCTGGTGAATCCTCTCACTCCCCGCACCTCTGGCCTGTACCCCAGTTCTTGTATAAATAATTAAATAAATCTTAAAAAAACAACAACAACAAAGAAAATACAGGGAAGAGGAGAGAATTGATGGAGTAAGATTCCTGAGGATCTGGGATGGGATGGGCCCTCGTCAGGATGAGCACAAGTGGCAAGATTAGCTGTGGACAGGAGGACAGATGGACAGATTGGGTCACCGGTTATGGGGAGACTGAAGAGAAGGCCTTCAGGTTAAGGCTGGGCCTTTCTGACTGCCTTCTTTTCTCCTGGAATAACAATGGTCCACTGCTGAGTGATGTGGACAGACACGAGGCATGTCGCAGGTGGAGCCTGTGAACTATAGGGGCGTCCATTTGTCTGCTTCTTTCAGCAGCTTGATGAGATGTTTCTCTGGGCACAGGAACCCAAAAGGCAGATTAATCCAGAGTGGGGTTTGGTAGTGTGAATACAGCTAAGTATGTTGGCCAGTGAGAGGATGAAGCGACAGGCCATTAATTTGGGTGAAAAGAGCAGGAAGTGAAACAAAGCTTTTATGGAGTGATTAGGAGGAAATTTGAGAGGAAGAAGGGCAGGTAATGGGTATAAATGGAAGAAAGGAATGGCGGTGTTAGGAGGATAAAAACTGTGGTCAAAAAGTGGAATATTTGGGTTTTTGTTTTTCATAACTGGAGTAAATCTGAATGATGGGAAAGGTCTTGGGTATGAGTCACATATTGGAGTTGAGGTGGGTATTCTTAAAGCTGAGGACATTGGAGTATTATGAAATTAGGATACTGGATGGTTCTTCAGTTTATCACTGGAATCGCCCAGGATGAGAGGGAGATGATGGATGGAGAGGAAGATGCTGACCAGGAGTCAAGACTTCATGAATGCACAGAAGTGCCCAGCAGTTTAGTGGGTGACGGAGACAAGAGAGAAGAATCTGGAACTGTTTTTGCACAGCGATAGAGGCAGGATGATGCCTTTTACGTTAATGGGACCCAACTGAACTGAAGTGCTGTGTTAGTTCCAGGAAATGTAGTCAGCAAGCTGCCATTTTCTAGAAAAGCCCTAGGTCAGACATTCGAGTAAGCACAGAAAGCGGTTAGCCGAAGCTGTAGCTTCAAGAAGAGACCCAGAACAGAAGTACCAGCAGGTTGACTAGGGGGTCTTTTTCCTGGCTTCCTCAGCACACATCTCTTGCCCTGAGCTGCTGACTGACAATTTCATTCCTCCCCACCCCCTCTGGGGAGCTGCCAGGGCCAGTTCTCGGCTCCAAGACACAGTCCTGGCAGGAAAGATCAGTCAGCCATCTTGGGCTGGCATCATTCCCAGGAGGAGCCAGGCAGACCCTGAGAGATGGAGCTGAAGGAAGCACATTTCAGGCTCACTTTTCTACAGTGAGTAAGGGCTCATTAACCAAACCATCATCTTCCCAGGCCCATTCTCAGACCAACTTAAAAATAACCTGAGTTGTCTCTCCACCCATTCACACAGGAGTGCAAGTCGCTTCCTGCTCAGACAGAACCTACCCTAACCTCAGCCTTTCTAGAGACACAAGCACCCTTCACATATTCCCTGTCCTGGGGGTTGGGGGGGGGGCCATGAAGACACTCGGCTGGCTCCCAGGACCTGCTCTCTCTTACTCTCTCCTGCTGCCCTGGTCACTTGTTATTCAGTCTCCAGGTTTCCTTTCACTCACTTGACCTCTAAAAGTCTCCCTCCCTACACTCATTTCCTTTGTGATTTTGACCCATCTCATGGCTTTAAGACCATCTAATCATTGGAAAATACAAAATGTTCATCTCTGCTCCTGAGACAGACTCTAATCTGGCATGCCCACACCTCCTTGGCATCTCCACTTGGGTTTCTTCTAGGCTTCTCCACCTTAACATGCTCAGAACGGAGTTTCTGTTCCCCACCCCCTGCCACACCTGTTCTTCCTGCATATACTCTCAGCTCCATCGCTAGCAATGCTACCCTTCAGCTGCTCAGACCAAACACCTAGAGTCAGCCTCGCTCCTCTTTTCCTCTCACAGTACAATTACAGTCCCCACCAGCAAATCCTGTCAGTGTGATCTTCAAAAGACAATGTCTAACCATGTCTAACCATGTCTCCCCTCTCCTACCCCACCCCAGCACCAAGAACCAAGCCATCATCCTATCTTGCTGGATTACTGCAACGGCCTCCTAACTGGACTCTGCTTCTCCCCTATCCCAAACGCCAACCAGAATGACCCTCTAAAAAGCATTAAGTCGGGCCTCCCTGGTGGCACAAGGGGTTAAGATGAAACCTATGAAGCTATCCGCAGCCACTGCAGCACAAATTCAATCCCCGGCCAGGGAGCAACCCACATGGTGCAGCAGACCTCTCCTGTCTTGCCCGCTGCTCCCCTCAGCAGTGTATTTCAGTAGATCTGCCTGTTTTGCTCCCCACTCTGTCTCTGGTGAATCCTCTCACCTCCCCCACACACCTTTGGCCTACACCCCAGTTCTTGTATGCATAAATAAATAAATCTTTACAAAAAATGCACTGTCATCATAAAAAAAATTTAAAATAAATATATAAATAAAAGCACAATTTCAGTCACCAACTAGTTGGCCTGGGATCTTGCATATCTACACAATCACATATCTAATCCCAGAAGAGATGGTCTTGCCTTCCTTTCCTTTGTTTCCTAGCCCTGCAAAAATATCCACATGGCTGGTGACCTAGCTTGCAGGTGAGCAAAACTATGAAATGCCAGCACTCAATAAAAATTCCTGCTGTGGTTATCTTTTATAGAGCAGAGGAATCTGTTATAATCATCTTGTAACTATGTGATTATCTTGGCCAAGTATGGTTAAATGATAGAGCAAATGTCTCAAAATATAGCTTTCTACTGATCAGATCTTCCAGAGACCCAAGTTGTCATCCAGCCCCACTGTGGATTGGCCACAACTCTGGGTACTTCTAGTGAGTTGTCCAGTATCCTCCAGGGGGAAAATGTGGGCTTTGGCCAGATCATCACTAAGACCCTTTATTGATCTAAACTTGTGGCTTTCTAGTAGTTGCTCAAGTCTCAAGCACATAGAGATGCCTTGGTTATCTCAATGGCTTTCCCCAAGAAACATTTATTACACCAAACAGTTAAGGACACAAGACAGTGTGACTTCCGTATTGATGAGGATGTCTTCAGCTGTTAGGCAGAAGCCCAACTCAAACTGGCTGAAGCAAATAAGCGTATTTATTGGCACCTGCAAGTTGAATTCCAAGGGCAAAACCTCCTCGGCAAGCAGGATCCTGGGGCTCATGGAATGTAAGGAGAACCCACTCTCCTTAACTTCTGGTTTGCTTTCTCCTATATTGTCTTCATGGTCAGCAGGCTTTGGCCACAGGAGACCCCAGCAGGGCCAAAATGATAGCAAATGATAGAGAAAAAGGGCTTCTTCCCAAGAATTCTGGAGTCTTCTTAAAATGGAATTTAATTGGTTTAATCACAATCATATGTCCTTTTCTGAACCAGTTGCTCTGACCAGGGGATTAGCCACATCTGTGTCACCAGCTCTCCAGCTCTCCAGTGGATTGGGATGGGAGGGTGGTAAATATGAAAAGGAAAACTCAGGGCTATTAGCAGAAGAAAGGGGAAGGATATTGGACAAATAAAAATATCAGACATTCATTACTGTCCTCAATGAATTATGACTTTCTTATAGACAGTGTATTCATTTCCCACGACTCCTGTAACAAGTTACCACCAACTGGGTGGCTTAAAACAACAGAAATGTATTATCTCACAGCTCTGGAGGCCAGAAGTCTGAAATCAGGTGCCAGCAGGACTACCCTCTCTCTGGAGGCTCTAGGGGAGGGTTCCTTCTTTGCCTCTTCAAGTGGCTCCGCCTCTCTGCTCACACTTCTGTTTCAGTCTCCCCCTGCCTTTCTCTTATTCGATCGCCAATTGTGGCATTTAGTGCCCACCTGTATAATTCAGGATAATCTCCTCATCTCAAGACCCATAGACCTTGTTATTTTTTTTTAAGATTTATTTATTTATGCATACAAGAACCAGGATACCAGCCAGAGGTGAGGGAGGGGTGTGTGTGTGAGAGGATTCACCAGAGACAGAGTGGGGAACAGAACAGGCGCATCTCCTGAAATACACTGCTGAGGGGAGCAGTGGGTGAGTATCAGGAGAGGTCTGCTGTGCCATGTGGGTAGCTCCCTGGCCAGGGATTGAACTCGTGCTGCAGTGACTGCGGACAGCTTCATAGGTTGTCTTAATCCCTTATGCCACCAGGGAGGCCCTATATCTACAAAGACCTTTTTCCCAATAAGGTCATATCCATAGATTCAAGGGGCTTGCCTGGTTAGCTGTTGGGGGGTCTTTTTCCAGCCTACCACAGGTACTAAAACAAAAGCAGTTCTCAAAATATATGGGGGAATAAGAATAATTTCTAAACCTTACTAATAAATTTTATCCATGTGGTCTGTTGACTTTTAATGAAGTAAAATAAAATTTGCTGCAGGAGAAAAATAAACAGCAAATTTCTGAATGAACTGCAAAGCATGGGAGGTTTTCATTTGAACATATAAAGCCTCTTGCTCTCTTCCAGGTAATTGTTGAGCCAACAGCTATTTCCATTTGAGTTTTCAACTCCTTTTTCTGTATTACCTTTAGCTCCTTGGTTAAAACGTCTATCAGTAATATTAATACTGATCATAACTGATGAACAAGAACTGGAATATAAAAAGTCACTGGTGAGCATATACACAGAAAAGAATTTTTCAAATCTGATTTTTATTTCAGATGAGTTAAAAAAAAATTCAAAATCTCAACCACGGGTCTTTTCTTGTTAAGGTACATGTTCCAAGGAAATCCAGACTAGTTAGAGATGAACAAGACAAAAAAATTGTGACGACATCCCCAGGAGCCCTCCAGCCCTCAACAAGAAAGCGGTCTGTTACATGGTTTCAAACCCTTGTCATTCCGTCCCTACTTCAACCCACCTTCAGTCCAAGCAGCTGCCTTACTGGTTGCTCAGGTCGGACTGGGAGCTCACTGCTTGCTGGTATTTCCCCTGCAGGCATCTTGGCAGCAATTCTGATGGTTCAGATCCTTGGATATCACAGGGCTGGGCAGGTGGCTCTGTGCTTTATCAGCCCCTGACACTAACAGGTGTTTCACAAGGCTGGGAACTGGGAGCCAGAACCCTGGGAGGAGTCTGAGTCCTTGATTCTCCCAGTTCCCCTAGTTCAGGACCTGAGGGGCGTAGGTCCTCCTCCGTGCTTCTCAGGGGGTGATTCTGCTTTATTATTGGGAGCTGCTTTCTTGACTAGAAATTTGTAGGGTCTGAGAAGGGAGAAAAGACTTGGTTGTTGTGCGTTGCCTCTGCATCTCCAGAATGGACTCAAATTAGACGTGGCAATGGGTAATCAGCCTCTATATGTTGGCAGAGGGAATTTCCAGTGCGTCATGGAAAGGGCTCTGGCCTGGGGCACTGGTAGGCAGATCCTTCCCAGCCATCACCATGCTCAGTGACCTTAACTGCCACTTGGTTGCCTTCTTTGCTCCTCAGTGTCCCATATTCAAAATAAGAGGCCTGTGCTTAGTATTATCTGAGGCATCTTCCAGCTGCACTATCAGATGTATACACATCATACCCTCTAGGTTGAACATTTGGGATACCTATAAGGCTCATTGGCTGTCTTTTTTCCAGAAAGTTCTGTCCCCACACACCCTGATGTTGCCAGTGGTTACATTCAGCAGGCCCTTAAATAAGGTCCAAAAGTACAGAATTGTGGTTAGAGTTAAGAGTCATTCCTCATTATGACAGCATGTCATTCATCAAACATTAATTGGGTGCCCCACGTAGATGCTGGAGCTATAAAGACGAGTCAGATGGAGACTCCACCCCAAGGAGCGCACAGCCCAGTGCAGAAGACAGATGGTAAATCAAGGGTTGTGTTATAAGATACTAAGTTCCACTATAGAGTCATCAATAGGGAGCTGTGACACATTCAAGATTTATGCACAGATATAGCTGTCTGGGTGGAGTCAGGGATGGCTTCCTGGAGGAGGTGACACAGGGATGGGCACTGAAGAGTGGAGGAGAGGAGTGACTCCCTTAGAATGCTCACAATTAAGTCTGCTCACTCAGCAGATACTTGCCAGCTGCCATGTGGCACATTGCTTCCTCTAAAGACAGGCATCCCTCCCATTGTCTAATTGTGCTCTTGGATCTGCCATGGACATGGACTGGAACAGTGTGCACCTGAGAGAGCCCCAGGGAAGGTCCTGAATAAGCTGGGAAAGTTGTCCTGACCCCAACTTTGATGCCGACTCAGAGCCGTCAGATCTGTGGGTTCTGGCACATTACCTTCTGTTTAGTTTTTTTCTTCTTTTTTTTTTTGGGGGGGGAGTGCTGTTACTTGTTTCTTCTTTCCCTTTTTCATTTTCCTTTCCTGGTGCAAATTAGGCAAAATGGCCTAAGTTGGCTCTGAATGTGTTCCTCTGATTCCATCGAGCCACCTTAGGCACGGCCAGCCTACTTCTCGGAGGAAGAGCTCAGGACTGACTTGTTTAATGAACATCCCAGCAAGACGAGACCCTAGGGCCCTTGCTGCTCCCACCTGTGCCCCTTCCTGCAGGTGACCTTTGCTCCTTTCCTGGCCTCCTACCGAGTAGAACCAGATCTGACCCCTTCCCCTTTTTTGTTCAGTGGCCGGACATGTCCCTCAAGTGCGTGATTCAAAGCTCTTTCGGTCAAACTGGTTCCCCCACGCCCTGGCTGGACTTGGGGACCCACCGGGCTGTGAACCGCGGCGGGAGGCGTTGGCTTGGCCCCGCCTCGCGTTCGCCCCGCCGGTGGCTCAAGTGCAGGTTGGAGCTGGAGCCGCGCGGCAACACCCCTCGCTCGCCCACAGCCACCAGCTCCCCGGGGAGCGCTCGCCGGCTCACTGCGCGCGGCTGCGGGCGGGAGGGTGCGAGCGCAGCGCGGCGGGTTAGCGGTCGGCGAGAGCAGGGCCGACTCCTCGCCGCGCTGATGGCCGGTCATTAAGTTCGGGAGCTGTCCGAAGCGGGGCGCAGGCTGGAGGCGGCGGCAGGCGGCGTCTGGGGCTCGCCGGGCGCGCGCCGCTCGGCCCGCTCGGGGTTAAGCCGCGCCGGTGCCCCGCCGCCCGCCTGGCGTCCAGCCGCCTCCCGCGAGGCCGGAGTCAGCGCCGGGCACCCGGCAGGGGCGCAGCCGGCCGCGCCGCCCCCGCCCCGCGCCCTGCAGGGCAGAAAGTGGGGCTTGCTGGGAAGGGAGCCCCGGTCTCGCCGGCGCCCGCGTGGGCCGAGAGCGAGCGGGCCCGCGGGACCCCGCGATGGCCGAGGAGATCGACTGGCTGGACTTGCCGGGCCGGTGGACCTACGGAGTCGACGGCGGCGGGAGAGTCTTCTTCATCAAGTACGTGCGCGGCGCTCTCGCCACCCCGCTCTGCTCGGGTTTTTTCCCTTCCTTTAAAGTTGTCCAACTTGAAAGGCGGTAAGGTTGGGGGGCCGGCGGGGGAAGGTGGGGGAGCGCTGGCGGGACGGCAGGCATGACTAATTAGTTTATCGCCACGCCGGTTTGAATGCGTCTCCCGCCTTTTCCCCAATGGGTCAAAGTCCAGGCAAGGTTGCCGGCTGGGCAGGGCAGGTGCTGGCTTTCCCCTCCCCCAGTCACAAACTGGGAATGGGGGCGCTGAGGAGGGTGGCTTGACGGGCCGCCCAGCGGGAGCCCTTTCAGCTCCCACTGACAAGACCAGAGGTGCGCCCTCCTAACACCTCCCACCCGGGTTTTCCTCCAGAAAATCTGGGCTAATGCCAGGGACAGGGGGCCCTGCCCCCACCACCCAGTGCCTGACATCCCCTCACCCAGAACTTGGGGTTCCCAGGATGGCCGTCCCTCTCGGTGTGGCTGCTTTAGGGGGCTGTGGTCAGGAGGAAGGAGAGAGGCCCACATACTTCTGGCATTCGGAAGCGAGGGAGCCTTGGCGACTCTCAGTCATATATTAGCACTGTTATATTAATTTCATAAACCAAAATGGCTCTGGCATAATCTCATTATGACAGAGTGGCCCTGCTGGCGCTGTTCTGGCCTGCTCCGACTACAGTCATCTTCTGCCAGGAGAGAATGCTCCTCACGATACAGCAAGTCCAGAAGCACAGCACCCTGGACTGTCCCTGCGGGTACACGAGAAGTCTTCCCTTCCCCCAGACCATTGCTCTCAGAACATTAGAGCTGAAAGCAGCCTTGGATGCAACGCCCTCATTTTTCAGATGGGGAAGCGAGGTCTAGAGAGATGGAGAGTGCTCCTGTGAGACAGAACCACTTGTTAATCAGAGCTCAGACAGCCCAGGCCCCGCTGACTTCCCCGGGAGTGCTGCTTTCCCCACGCCAGCCTGCTTTGCAGGGGTGCAGGCTCAGGCCTTTCCTGGTGTCTCCCAGTGTCCCCGTTTGCTGGAGGCTTTTCTTCTGTAATTATCATCAGCGTGATCATAATTGATGTTGTAATTATATTATTTTAGAATTAACTCCACTAAAGGTCTTGACCCCAGGTCAGATTCTTGAATCACAGAATGGGATTAAGTCTCTGAACCTTTTGGTCAGTGTGTTGAGAACTGACTCACCAAGAATCACCAGAGGAACTTATTCAAAGGGCCAGTTCCTATTCTCCTTCCAGAGATTCTGATTTTGAAGATCTGGGGTAGAGCCTTAGAATCTGAATTTCCATAAGCTCCTCTGGGATTTTGATGAAGTGGCTCGTTGACTCTTCTCTTTCTTGCCTGCCTTCCAGCTTCATTTATTTCATCTTCCATTCTGCAAACACTTCCTATGTCTCCACTGTGTGTATGCTGCAGCACTAGGCAGTGGAGATGATAAAAAACAGTAAGATAAAAGTTTTTCGTTGAAGTCAGTAGGGAGGGAACACAAGCACTTAGGACAGACTGTGATGCATTCTGGAGGCATTTGTGGGATGCTGTAGGAACAAGGGAGGGGTTCCCCAGGAGGAATCATTGAACTGCTTCTTGGGGAAGACTGGAGTGGGACCTTTGACCCAGAGCCTTCATGGGTGCCAGGACACGGTTTATCCAGAACACGAGGTGGGAGACAGTAGAGATGGGTGGAGACCACAGAGTGTCGCAGAAGATGAGGTAGAAGGAGCAGGAAGGTGGTAGCTTTGGAAAGAAGCCTGGTGTGACAGGCTAAGGGGTTTGAACTTGATCTGGTAGGTGATGGGAGCTGCAGAAAATCTGAACAGAGGACTGACACAGTTAGAGCTGTTTTAGATGGATGCCCCAGGTAGCTGCGTGCACAGTGATTTCAGGCAGGAGAGAAACTTGAGGTACAGATAGCTGTTAGGAGGCAAAAGTCTAGGAGACAGCTGATGGGTCTGAATTAAAGCAGGGAGAGTGGAGGGGAGGGCACAGGAGGGGTGGGAGAAATCTTTAGAAGTAGAAACGAGAGCTCACTTAGTGCCTACATGTTGGGGAAGAAGGAAAAAGGCAGACTTGGAGATAAATCTCAGAATGTTTAACTTGAGTTTGACAGAGATCAGGAGTATGGGGAAAGGAGCAGATTCTAGGAGAGCAGAAGTTCAATGGGGAAATGCTGAATTTGAGGTCCCTGTGGGACATTCGGAAGGTGCAACCTGACAGGCTGCTGGGTGTGTAGGCGAGAGGCCAGGAGAGGTGGAAAGTCCTGTGTGTAGAGAAGCAAAGGAGGGGGAGGCAGGAGTATCCCAGGCAGCACGGGGCTTTAAGGAAAGGATCGAGGGAGGGAGGCCAGGGAGGAGGAGACCTAAGGGAGGCAGGGGTGGTCCGCTCCCCGCTTTCTGGATTTAGGATCTTGGGGATCCTGTATGAGCTCTTGGAACGTGGTCTCAAGGGAGGGCTGAAACAGAAGCCAGGCTGCAGAGGGTCATGAGTGGGAGCCCAGGAATTGGGGAAAACTCCAAGGGACACGTTTCCAAGAGAGATGTTTGGTCAGTAGGAAGAGGCGCATGTGTCAGGGGGCTGGGGGTAGGGTTGGGGGGTCTTCGAGAAGGAAGCAGAAGGTTCAGATTATGGAAGACAGAGACGGGCATGGGGGCTAAATTAGGATCGACCTGGAGGGAGAGAGGAGTTGAAGGCACCAGTCTGCAATGTCAATAGCATAAAGTTCTGAAAAATAGGAGCACATGGGGACCACGACTCAGGCAGAGGGATTAGCCTTAAATGGGACAGGACCCTTTCCCCAGTGAGACATGGGTAGGAGTCTGGGTAAGTTTGGGGAGTTGGGGAAACTCCTACCTAATCTATTCCTATTTTTCTTGAATTAAGAAATGAGGTAATCTATTGAGAATGGGGAGTGAGAGGAGAGACAGCTGTGGGACTTGAGGTTGGTGGGCAATCCTTAGAGCACTCTCCAAATGGGACCACTAAAGAAGATTCTAGGTGGTGCTTAGGGCCCAGTCAAGCTTCGAGACTGTGGGCTTGTAGCGACCTCAGTCCTCCCTGGTCCACAGCTTCCCTACCAGCCCCAGGCTGGAGTGGAGACAGCATCGCTGGGCCGGGGTGGGGCTGGCTAGCGGGTAGCGGAAGGACAAGGGGGACAGAAAGTTGAAGGTGACCACCTCTGTGAACCTTGATTGTCCATGGCATCCAGATGGGGGGCAATAGATGGAAGTCTGAGGGAGCCTGCAGTGAGAGGAGAGGGGTGGGTCCAGAAAGTCTCAGGGCCCTGGGAAGAGGGGTGAAGACATGTTCCCCTGCACTTTAGCTCCAGCTAAACTGCCCCTGCCCCAGCTGCCTCTCCTGCAGTCTCCCAGGACTGAAACCCAGACCAGAGAAGTCTCTAGGGGTGCACAGTGATCCAGGGCCGGGGAGCCAGACTGAGACTGTTTCTTCTCTCATCAGAGGGGTCAGCTGGAAACCTTCCACTGGCAGGTGTCCAAGCTTAGAGAAAGAAAGATTATGTCTGCACAGACTTGGACACCAGCGTTCAAGTTCAAGCAGCTTTGTTTGTAATGGTTCCAAAGGGGAAACACCCCAATGCTCATCTGCAGGTGAGTGGATGAGCACAGCGGGGGATCCCCCACAACACAGTAAAGAAAGGAAGGACTATTCACACCTGCCACTATGGGGGAGGGAGCAGAAGGAGGAGAGGTCAGATGACAGCTTGTGTGATTCCATTTAAATCAAACTCTAAAATGGTAGAAAGTGCAAACTAATCTCTAGTAACAGAAAGCAGGTGAGTCGCTGCTGGGAGGAAGATGAGGATAGCAGTGGTGGGAGGGAGGCATCACAAAGGGCCACAAAGGAAATTTGGGGGGTTTTACATTTTGATTTGGTGAAGTATTCACATGTCAAAATGTAGGAAAATGTACGTTTTAAGTAGGTGCAGTTTATTGTATGTCTCTAGTGGGAATTTAGTGGAGCTCTGCTGGGTGGAGATTGTGTTGTTACTTAGGTATTATCAGACCTTAAAAGCATTAAGTAGAGTCCTGTCCTGACCCCCAAGACCCACCCTGGGTGACACAGGTGACTGGAGAGTCCCCTCCTCCACATGCCTGATTGCCTTCATGCTGGGTGGCATCTGGCTTGGCAAACATTAGCTTCACTTGGTGGGAACTGAGAACTGTCAAGGGCTCTCCTGCCAGGAGACCAGGAGCCCAGAGCATCTGAGCCCAGAGGATCTGCACTGTTGAGGAACACACTTTGCTACAGGAGAGATGTTACTGAGAGCTTGATTTTGGGGGGTTTGGATCTCAGCCTGAATCCTGGCTTCATCACTTACTGACTGTGGGCTTTGGGCAAATTGCTTAACTTCTGGGAACCTCAGATTCATAATCTGCAAAATACTTAATGTTAGAGGAATATTGTGAATGAAAACACAGCATTGCAGACCCAGAGACATGGGTTCACCCGCCTCCTCCTCTCTTGCCTGTTAAAGAAGCTGCCAATTATGGGTCTTCCCTGTGCTTCCTGGGCAGCTACACCATCACCTCAAATGTGCTCTTTAGTGGAGACTTCCTGCTGGTCCTCCCCTTCCCTGCCCCGCACCTGCACCCCCCAGAAACCCCTCCTCTGTGGTGGGTCTGCTGTACACAGCTGTGAGGGGAGCACAGTTCCTGGCATGTCACATGGCAGCATGTCCCTAAATGGCTGCTCCCCTCTGGGTGCTGAGGTCTTTGAGGTCTCTGAGTCCTCAGAGTCTGCTTGTGAATGTGAATGAAAGATGCCAGTGCAGGGCCTCCCTGGTGGCGCAGGAGTTAAAGACACAGCACTATCAAACTTTTGGCAACCGCTGCAACATGAGTTGGATCCAGGCCAGGGAGCTGACCCACATGGCGCAGCAGACCTCTCCCGTCTCGCCCTCTTGCCCCCTGCTCCCCTCAGCAATGTATTTCAGTAGATCTGCCTGTTCTGCTCCCCACTCTGTCTCTGGTGAATCCTCTCACCCCCCCACCCCCGTTTCTTTGGCCTGCACCCCAGCTCTTGTATGCATAAATAAATAAATCTTAAAAAAAAAAAAAGATGCCACTGCAGAGGGTGTTCTTGACAGCATATCAGGGCTGACAGGAACTTGGGGACTATATGCCAGCTAAGGGTAACTTCTCTTTATCTGACTCTTCTTATTGGTCTTCTGTAGTGATGAGGAAAAGTCCACCAGCTGGGTGCACCCAGGTATGGGATCCCCCATCCAGAGCGGACATTCCTTCGGCCCAGGTAAGAAGCTCGTCTGTCTCTCATTGGTAGTCAGGGAGGAGGTCGTGCTGGAGAGGGCAGTGAGAATTGAATGCCCTGCTCTTGCTCCATGGATGGGTCAGTGTGGCGTTTGGCCCACTGTGTGGGCGAGGTCGTGGGAGGCTGGCTGCTCTCTCAAGATCTTTCCAAGCTTCCGACTCTGCAGTTCGTGTCTGGGACAGACTTTGGAGGGCAAAGACTTTACTCCTTTCTTATCCCCCAGGTCAGAAAGCCCCCCCATCTTGAGAACTGAACTAGGAACCCCCCAGCCCCCAGGGCTATGCCACAGAATGTGATGATGTGATGGGCATCTGCACTGCCCACTGCAGTCACCACCAGCCCCAAGTGGCTACAGAGCAATTGACATGTGATTAACATGCCTGAGAAGCTGAGTCTTTAATTTGTAGCTAATTTAAATTTGCTCCATGGGACTAGTTAGAAGTCTTTCATATGAGGGGGGGCATGAAAGAAAAGGGGACAAGGCTGACTTGTCCCACTAGGACTGCTTAAACCCACCCACCCCCACGGGTCTTCCCACCCTACATTTAACACACAGCAAGAGTCACAGTTACTGGGCACACCAGCACTGCTGGGCACAGTGGGCTATGGTGCAGAGTTGTCCAGAATTTACTCTTGGTCAGCATCGTTGTGTCTGTAGACCTGAAAAGGACTTCAGCAATCATGAAGTCCAACTTTGTTTTAAAGGTAGGAAAATTAGGGGGCCTCCCTGGTGGCCTAGGGGTTAAATCTCAGCGCTATCACTACTATGGCCTGAGTTTGATCCCCGGCCAGGGAGCTAACCCACATGGTGCTGAAGACCTCTCCTGTTTCACCTACTGTTCCCCTCAGCAGTGTATTTCAGCAGATCCACCTGTTCTGCTCTGTTTCTGGTGAATCCTCTCACTCCCTACCCTTCTGACCTACATCCCTGTTTTTGTAGGCAAAAATAAAATAATATAAAATAAAATAAAATAAAATAAAAAAACCTTGGGGCCTCCCAGGTGGTGCAAGTGGTTAAATGTTAGCACTAGGAAGCTGTCCACAGCCACTGCAGCATGAGTTGGATCCCTGGCCAGGGAGCTACCCACACAATGTAGCAGACATCTCCTGCCTCACCCGCTGCTCCCCTCAGCAGTATATTTCAGTCAATCTGCCTGTTCTGTTCCCCACTCTGTCTCTGGTGAATCCTTTCACACCTCTGGCCTGTACCCCAGTTCTTGTATGCATAAATAAATAAATCTTTCTTAAAAATAAAATAATCTTGCATTATAAAAAAATAAAGGTAGGAAAATTGAAAAGCAGAGAGGAAGTACCTTGCTCAAGGCCACTTCCCAATAAGCCAAGTGGCATGGGGGTTAAAGGCATATGTCTTAAAAGAGAGACCTGAGCTCAAATCTGGGATCACTTTTTATTAGCCTGGTCTTGAGCACATGGTTTGATCCATGTGGGATTCAGCTTCTTCATCTGTAAAATGAGAATACAGTCATGAACCTCAAAATGTAGCAAAGATTCCATTAGACTTTCTGCCAGTGGTGGTTCTGCTGTTACTACTGTCATTACCGGTTTGTCAGGTAAGGAAAAATGTCAGGCTTTTCTGCCCTCCTGCCATCAGGATAGATGATGGATCCTTGCGGTCCTGAATGCATGCCTGATGGCGGGCACCCGGAGTAGGGTGTGGGCATAGGTAGAGGGGATTCATCTGGGCTGAGACTGTGCTTGTAAGGGCGGCGTCACGGGAACGCCAGCAGAAGTCAAGAATGAGCAGAAGCCGAGAGAGAAGCAAGAGAAGCAGAAGCTGAGAGAAGGCCGGAGAACCCAGATAGAGTGAAGACTTGCTGGGGGCTGGGAGGCTGGCAGGCCTCCCAGCCCCCCAGCACCCCTGCCTGCTGTGTACCGGGTAAATCCCAATAAAAAGACCTGCAAAAAGCCACTAAGGACTCTGACTCCTCCTTCACCCAGTCTGCATGGGATCAGAAAACCTGCTCAGTGGTCATTCCTGCCTCTACAATTGGCGTAAGTTGGCAAGATGATCCATGCAGACAGGTATGGAGCCCTCCGAAGACCTGGAGGACTAAGGAGTAACAGACTGTGTTTGCCTGTGGCGATGCTGGAGGCACTTCCATGTCCAGAAGGTGGACATGGTCCGGGAGCTACGGGACAAGACCTCAGCTGCAAAAAGCCACTAAGGACTCTGACTCCTCCTTCATCCGGTCTGCATGGGATCAGAAAACCTGCTCAGTGGTCATTCCTGCCCCTACACGGTCCCCCCCAGTATCTGAAAGTAGAGCGTTCATATGAAAACTTTTGTAAGCGAAGAAGCAAATGCCACTTGTTTATATGGAAAAATTTTGAGTGTTCCCAGATTCCAAAGTAATCTACCAAATCATGCTAAATTACAGGGAAAAGCTGAAATAGCACTAACCTACAGTAAAAGCAGGGGTGCTGGGATAAATCCACAGCCTGTATGAAGGAGCTCCCGGGAGGGAGCGTGGTGGTGCCCCTGTCAGTAACGGGGGCCACTGCCCCTGGAATGGCTGCTGCAAGGCCATCACTCACCATACTTTCACTTTTTGCTTTTGTTGTAAAATGGAAATTCCTCTTTAGATCTCTTTTGATTAGCAAAACCAGCTATTAATATACATCTTTTATAAGAGTGAAGTGGTGTAACACGAGCTTTAGAAAAGCGGGGGACACCGGTGTTGTACTTCCAACTGGAAGTGAGTGAGGTCTCTTGTCCCAGCTCCCCTGTTTACAGTTTGTGTCCAACCATCTCATCGTGACGCCAGGTAGGACGGGAAGAGAGAAGCCAGTCAGCCATTTTTTTGTTTTTGACTGCAGCCAATGAGTTGTCCAAGACTGAGAAGAGGTTAAGATGCCCCCTAAAGCTTCCTGGGAGGGCAGCTGCCTCAGTGGGCACTCCGCCTGGACAGGAACATAAGCACTCTTGGTGTTGCCCGGGCAGAGAGGGCAGTGTGGAGGGACATTGCTGGAAAAGGCAGGGGACACAGCCCTTGCTGGCCTCTTTCCCAGGCACATCACAGTGGCAGGATTATACCCAATGGGGATCCCTGTACTCAGGGAGGCTGCCAATCCACACCCTTCTGAATGGGAATGTCCTCCCAAAAGGACAGAGGGGAACAAGCAGCATTTATAGAGCAGCACAGAGGAAAGAATGTGAGCTTTGGAGGCAGCAGACCAGACTCACATCCCGACCCAGACACTTCCTGTGTGACCTTAAGCAAATGTGTTAACCTCTCTGGGCCTTGGTTACCTCATCTGTAAAATTGTCCATGCAGATGCCAGTGTATGATATTGTTGTACAGATGAGATGTGTGCGCAGCAGCCAAATGTGCAGCTTGGAGGAAGGAAGCACTGGTGAGGGGTAGTTGGCATTACTATGTCTGTGGACCAAGGAAGGGGCCCGACCGCCCTCCTACATTAAAGCAGCATCATCACCATCAGCAGCAATGATGGCAACTCACACCCTACATAAATACTGGTGAATAAAATGAATGAATAAAAAAAAAAAGAAACAAACCCCAGGCCCACCACTCCCCAGAACCTGGGCTCTGGTCTTCAGCAGTTGTGCCCTCAGGCAGCCAGGGACATGGCGGAGAGTTTCGCACCCACCATGACGAGCTCTGTCTCATAAAGCCTCATAGACAAGGGGTCGGATTGGCAGTGATTGTCAAGAGAACCTGCGGCTATTCTCCAATGCATCAGACTCAGGGCTCTTGCACCCACAAAAAGAATGCTCTCCACCAGTCCCCTGTCTGTCCCCAATCTGACAGTGGGTTCTCTCCAGTTTTCAACGCCCTTGCCCCAAGGTGTCGGAAGTCCCCAGAGTGGCTATTTAGGGAGGGGGCAGGAGGGGATAGCGCCCAGCCTGGGCGGAGCTGTCCAGCAGGCAATCGGCTAGCTCAGCTTCCTCCGTTGTTCAGGTCTCCATCCCCCCGTGAGTGTGAGTCTCTGCTCTGAGCATTTCCAAGGATCATTTTGGATCCTATTCAAGGATCGCTAATTGTTTTTTTAAAAGTTCCTCCACTTTCCAGGGACCGATTGCCCAGGTCCTCAGTGCCTAGTCCAGAAGCAGCAGGATCTGGAGGTAATTGCACTGGCCTGAGATTCAGTGACTCGAGCCATGGACCACTCCTGGGTGCTAATTATGAGGCTTGAGGCTAGTCCCACCCTTGGCTCCTGCATCTGTGATGCAAGGGGGCTGGCCCGATGATCCCCAGAGCCCCCTTGAGGGTCAGCATCCTTGCTTCATTTCTGTGTCCCTGGGGACTGGCAAGGGGCGCAGAGCAGGTGCTCAATGAAAGTTTGTCGGTTGAGTGAGGAAATCCTGTGAAGCAGAGTCACTTAATCACATCGTGGTTCACAGGTGGACGTCCCATCCACATTATCGCTCTTGTATTTGCTGGACACAGCCTGATCAGAATGGTGGACAAAAGAGGGGAGAAATGGTTGAACACTGTTGGCATAAGCAGGAATTTTGCTGGTGCTTCCTGGGTGCTGACCACACTTGGCAGGAGCGCATTGTCCCAGGCTCTCACCTTGTGGTTTTCTTCCTCCAGGTTTGCCCAAAGGCTGGGAGATGGATTCCACCCAGGAAGGAGCCGTGTATTTTATCAAGTGAGTAAGGTGGCTTTTCTTCCTGATCCCGCTATTGGCCTTACTTTTGCCCTTGTCACTGAGGCCTCCTTGGGAGGGGACATGGTTCAAATTTCACCCAAGGCCTTGCTGAGGCCTGCGAGTGGCCAGGAGGAGGCAAGACTTCCAAGCTGCAGATAGATCTGGGTGTGTGCGCCGCTGTGTGGGTGTTCGTTGGCCTGGACGGCTGGTGTCAATCATGGAAAGTTTCTGGGGTAGGGTGGGGTGGGGTGGGGTGGGGTGGGGAGGTGTGGGTGAGCGTTGGGCTGGGCTGCACGGGTGGGAGGGTGGTGGCTTACAAAGGAGAGTAAAGAGCTGTTCTAGACCCATGAGACCCAGGCTCAGAGGAAGGGGCTGGAGCACTGAGGCCATGAGGGTGAGAAGAGGGTCAGCTGGAGAGAAGGTGTGAGTGGCGGAGGGCACAAGCGGCGATGCCAGTGCCGGTCCTCGCCCAGCTTGCTGGATGGGGCATGTGCCATCCTGGGGTGGCAGGTGTGCGTCCAATGCTCTTCTGCTCTAGGGGGTTGGTGGGGCCCTGGTGGGCACCATAGCTTGTGTTCTCAGCCACCGAAGGTGAGCCTGGGGAAGTCCTGGAGATAAGCTGAGAGTAGAAGAGGGTCTTGGCCTTGGAGGTCCATGTTGGCCTGATAGGGCCCATTCCCTCTGCCTTTCTCAGTCTGGGTCTCTCTACCTCCCAGCCAGTCTGGGTCCTGGCCTCCTTCCCATGGGTGAGGCCTGGCATGTTCAGGCCTGTGGGCCTCTCCCCTGGTCAGGCCTCAGGTCCTGCAGAGAAGGTAGGCTGCCTGGACAGTTGGGGTGCAGGTAGCAGCACAGGGCACCCCTACCCAGCCAGGGGGAAGACCCCATATTCCTTTCATTCTTCCTTTTCAAAATCCTTATCTGTCCTTTTTCATTCCCCTCAAGATGAACCTGCACTTATATCAGCTTTGTTGTAGATTGTATCCTTAAAAACAAAAAAAAATGACCAATTACATGCATTGGACATCGTTCTGATATCCCAGGATTCTTGTAGCCTGGGCTTTCTCTGAAATGGAATCCAAATCCTTCTTGCTTCAGTTACTCGTTTCTTTTTCTCTCCTTGAAGATACAGCTCAGTGCTCCTTAACATGCATTTGGTGCCCAAGGTTTTTACTGAATGCTTTCACGACCCACCTCATCTCATGGTCTCTGAAAATGTGCCCCTGCTGTGGTCTGTTTGTTCTCTGACATCCTCTCCTACAGCTGGCCAGACCTGCTGTTTGCAGTTTTCTGTTCCTCATCATGCCAAAGTCCTTCCTACCTCAGGACCTTTGCATTTGCTGTTCCTTCTGCCTAAGAGCGCTTTCCTCCTATTTTTGCCAATCTGGCTGCTACTTATCATGTAGCTCATTTATCATTTACTCACTCTCAGACCTTCGCTGACTACCTCATCTGAAGTCTTCCCACCCCAAACCTCCTTGGTCTCTCTTTATGGCACCTACTACAATTTGAGAGGTTTGGTTTATGTATTTGTTTACTTCTTTATTGTGGGTGTTCCCTATCACTATGAGAGCAGATTCTGGCTACGTCGTGCTCTCCATCCTAGAACTTTCTAGCACATGACAGAGAACCCAATATTGCTGAAACAAATGAATGAAAACATTGGCAGATAACAGCAGCATAATCAACTCCTGTTTTACTACCTGCCCAGAACTTTCTCTTCCTACACCCCCCAATTCAGTGTGTCCATGGCCTTCCATGGCCAACACCTATTCTTTGTGGTCAGATGTGCCACCAAAGGAGAACCAGAGATAGCCTCAAGCCCCCCCTGCCTGGCACTGTCAGTTCTCCCCCTAAATCTCTCTCCTCCTCTACCCACTGCTCTCCTGCCCCCCTTCACCTCAGGCCCTGCCCACATAGGCTCTTGTCTCATCATTCTAGCAGCTTTCCAACTGGGCTTTTTGTCTCCAGGCTACACTGGCCTCCAGGCTGCACTGTGCAGGCATGCTTTCTTCTACACTGTAGACTGGGTCCTCTCGTTCTCCATGGAAAACCTTTCATGGTCTCCGTGGTTACAGGCTAACATGTCAGTTCCTTCCTGTGCATTCCCCTTTGTACACCACCCAACACACACTCCCCAGTCCTTTTTTTTTTTTTAAAAAAAAAAAAAGGTTTATTGGGCCTCCCTGGTGGTGCAAGGGGTTAAGCACCACACTATGAAGCAATGCACAGCCTCTGCAGCACGAGTTCGATCCCTAGCCAGCCAGGGAGCAACCCACATGGCGGGGCAGACCTCTCCTGTCTCACCCGCTGCTCTCCTCAGCAGTGTGTTTGAGTAGATCCGCCTGTTCTGCTCCCTACTTTGTCTCTGGTGAATCCTCTCACCCCCCTGCATCTCTGGCCCGTACCCCAGCTCTTGTAAGCATAGATAAATAAATCTTAACTTGTGCTGCACTGGCTGCCAAAGCTTCATAGTGCTGATACCTAACCCCTTGAGCCACCCACTCCGCAGAGTGGCGCCCACTCCGCAGTTCTTGCACGTGCTCCTCCTGCCTCCGACGTGGCTCGTGCTCCCCTGCAAACACCAGCTCTTCAAGACTCTGCCCGGACACCCCGGCTGCAGGGAAGCCCACCTGTTTGTAATTGTTTGTTTACACGTGTGTCATTTTCTTCAGATCAGTGGCTCACAAACTTGAGTATACACCAAACTCACTGGCAGGGCTTGTTAAAACAGATCGTTGGCCACACCCTGGAGCTTCTGATTCAGAGGCTTGGAGAATTTGCATGTCTAACAGGTTCTCAGGTTATGCTGATGCTGCTGATCTGGAATCGCACCTTGAGAACTTCTGGTCTAGACTGAAAACCCGAGGGTAGGGGCGACACAGGGTGGCGCCAGAGTCTGGAGAGACAGACTTATTTCATCAGGCACTGTGATGTTGATAAAGCCTCCTGGGGTGCTTTCGCCTCAGTCCTCAGACCTTGTGACCACTCAGGCAGTGGCCACCCCCAGCTGATAGGTCTCCACCCGTCTGGTCTCATTCAGTCCGCACAGCTGTTTTGCGAGGGAGGTGCTGCCGTCTCTGGCTTAGCAAGCAAGGAGGAAATTGACACTTAGTGAATACCATGTTCACTGTCTCGAGGCTGGTGGCAAGCAAAGCTGGATCCAGCCCCACATCTGCCTAACATCACAGGCTGTGCTCTTAGTGATGCGAGGCAGCTCCTGGCATCCCTTCCGCCTGCACCTCATGTCTACAAGGGAGCTGCTCAGGAAGGAAGCCCTGTCAGAGAGTGAGTGAGTGGACGAGTGAGTGACCAGCCCGCTCTCCTTATTTTCACAGCTCCTTCTGCACAATAAATTCCCTATAAGGGTTTATGCATTTGGTGGGTGGGTTTGTTAGAAACTCTGTGGCCCCCAGACATGGCTCCTAAGAGGTAATAACAAGTCAGTCCTTCTAGCGTGGCCAAGTCAAGTTTCAATGAACAAATATTGACATTTGCTCAGAATCAGACAAATATAATTGTGTGTCAACAAGCCTTTTGCTTCATGGTCCTTGGGAGGTGGTTCTCGTGGTATCCACAACTAATGCCCTTGCTCAAATACACCTATGGTTTTAAAGGTGTCATTTCCCACGCAGGACAATGCAGAGAGAAGGCTAAAACAAAGCGTTAAAATGTTGGGGGGGGGCGCTTCCCTGGTGGCACAAGGGTTAAGATGCAACCTGTGAGGCAATCCGCAGCCGCTGCAGCATGACTTTGATTCCCGGCCAGCCAGGGAGCTACCCACGTGGTGCAGCAGACCTCTCCTGACTCGCCTGCTGCTCCCCTCAGCAGTGTATTTTCAGTCAGTTTGCCTGTTCTGCTCCCCAGTCTGTCTCTGGTGAATCCTTTCACCCCCCACACCTCTGGCCTGTACCCCAGCTCTTGTATGCATAAACAAATAAATCTTAAAAAAAAAAAAAAACATGGGGGGGGTGACTTCTGGGCCAACCTGCATGCAGGCACCACACAAACCCACATGAGGGCACCAAAGCACACATCTTAGGACCTGCCAAAGCCTTTAGGGTACTTGCTCTGTGGGCCCCCACAGATTCCCTCCTCAGTCTGACAGGGTGAGCTGACAGGGCCATCCTGACTGACCTCTGCCACATCACTGTGGGTGTGGTAGGCTTCTTCCAGATGCTGAGCCATCTGGCTATGTAATACCTGTTCCTGACTTATCTGGCCCAGTCCTTCCCCACTTCCTGCTGCAGCCTGCCAGCGTCTCCAGGGGGCCGCTCTCTTTCTCTGGAGTTGTCAGGAGGCAGTTGTAGTGACAGTTTCTGTGGAGCCACATCCCTGATAACCCTTGCTCCTAATCTGGGCCCCAGCTGCTCTTCCCAGGCCACGCCCTCAAGCTGGCCAGATACCCACGGAACCCCACCCCACTGCTGTCACCGCTTCCTTGTTCCAATCTGAACACTTCCTCCTAGGAGGTAGCAGACAGGACTCATGCCCCCAGGGCCTCTCCTCACTTGGGCGGGAGCTGCGGGCTCTGGGTAGGGGCTTCGGAAGGCAGAACCCCAGTGCTTTGCCCACAGGTGCTTTTGGGTCACTGCTCACTAAACCTCATCAACAGAAACCCCACCTGTGGGCCCCAGATGTGGCTCACCCTGGCCATGCAGTGCCCCCACTGGGCGGCCCCCAGGGACCAGGGGGACGGAGGAGAGAAGTCACAGGCTGCACATCAGTGACCTGACTAGCTTTGCCATCAGCAAGGCAAGCGATAGCCCAGGACAGTGAAGAATGAGACAAACAAGGAGACAAGGTAGTGAGTGGGGAGGGGGGGAGCCTAGAGAGAAACCCCATTTGCAGATGAGGCTCAACAGCAGAGGACTTGTTCAAACCCCTCAGTGGGCTCAAGTGGAGCTGGGATTCAAATCCAGGTAGGTCCTCGAAGTCAGATGGTCACATGACTCCTGTCTCTGCTGCCCAGTTGGCCCATTCTGGGAGGGAAAGAGATCTGGGTGGACACAGCCCAGGTGAGGTTTGGCAAGGCATGGTTAGGGGTGACTCAGTCACATAGTGGCCCCTGTGTGGGGGGACCAGAGAATAGCCTTGAGAGACAGGGAGGCCCGTGTGTCGGGATGTGACTGTGCAGCAGTTTTAGACTTCGTCCTCTGAGCAGCGGGCCGTGGCTTCTAGAGCAGAGCACCCACAGAACCACAGCACTGTCTACCTCACGCCTCCTCCTCACACCTCCATACCCAAGCCGCTCAGCTGAGTCTTGCTTCTCCTCTGCTGGGCAAACAGAAGAATTTAGGTTTGGCAGAGAAGCTGGTTTTCTCTGCTGCAGCTCACCATCCGGGTAGGAACTCCCAGACTCTGCTGCTGCATTCTCCCTTCCTCCCTTCTCCCCCATATGAAGCCTTCCTCTCCACAGCAGCCCTCCCTTTGGCCTCTTGTACCCCCAGAGCCACACAGATCTCCATGAAGCCACACAGTTCTCCCAGAAGCACTGACAGCCTGGCTCTGGCCCTGTGCGGATCTGCGAGACTTGTCTGCAGCCCTTGCCCTCGTCTGCCAGAGAGGAAACCCTCCCAGCAGGCCCGGCTGTTGTCTCCTACCTTTCCAGCTGCCTGAGAACTGTGGGATGGGGGCTGGAGGCCTTGCCCCCTCCCTATCCAGCCTTTCCCCTCCTAGGTGCTCTAATCTCTGCCCCCAACCCTGCTTGGCCCACAGGGTCTTAAAGCCAGAAATCCCCCAAGAGCCCTCATGTTTGTCACTGAAGCCGGCTCACCCCTGTGTGTGGCAGGCAGCCTTGCCAAGTCCTGGAGAGCTAGGGCAGGTGGGTCGGGCTTTTCCAGGCCTGCTGGCACTGGGCCTGCATCTCGGGCTTCTCTGTCTCTTCCCTGAGTGACTGGTCAGGTTCCCTGACAGACCTTCCTGGGCCCTGGGGGGCTTAGGGGAGGGGTAGTCTGTGCTCCTGCCTTTTCCATAGCAGATTCTGCTCAAAGACAAGGCTCTGTGTGGCAGGCATGGTGCATACACTAGGATCACTTAAAAAGAGACCCACAGGGGCCTCCCTGGTGGCGTGAGGGGTTACATCCCAGCACTATGAAGCTATCAGCAGCCACTGCGGTACAAGTTCAATCCCTGGCCAGGGAGGTGACCAGCATGGTGCAGCAGACCTCTCCTGTCTTGCCCACTGCTCCCCTCAGCAGGATATTTCGGTCAGTCTGCCTGTTCTGCTCCCCACTCTGTCTCTGGTGAATCTTCTCACTGACATCTCCCCACCAGCACTTCTGCCCTACACCCCAGCTCTTGTATGCATAAATAAATAAATCTTAAAATAAAAAAAGAGACCCACAGAGAAGGGAAAATATTTGAATTTGAGTGGCAAGGCTTACTTTTTGCAATCAAGTTTAAAAAGTTGTAAGGATCCTGCAGGTGGGTCCTCTGCACGTGTCCTTCATGTAGTCTCTGCTTCGTGAAATTCTTCTATATTCAGATGTGACCCCAGGGATTGGTCTGCTTCCATTGGCAGTTTCTGGGTCTTGGGGGCCAGGGGGTCTAGAGCCCAGTGAGCCTGTCTGAAAGTGCCAGTGATAACCCTCCATGTTCGCCCCATCTTCCTCATCCATTGCCACAGAGAATCTGTGTTTTTTCCAGCATCCACAGAAATGTGAAGAAAAAGAAACTAAGGTAAGGCTTGGAGGAGAGGGCCGTGGAGGGGAGGGGAGGAGAGGATGGGTGAGGGAGAGAGGAGAAGAGAGAGACATCTCTGAATGGCAACAGTGAGCCTGGAGCAGAGCGGGACTATTGGCTGAAGTTTCCCTCCTGTCAGACCCTCAAGAATGCAGAAGTCACCCCCGGATTGATTAGCATTTTCCCCAAGGTTGCTGCAGACCAGTTTGGGCTGAGACCCCAGAGGTTTGGCCATATTGTAATGGACTCTAAATGATTTCTTGGAATTCATCGTGGGGGGTAGGGGGATGTGAAGATGCCAGGGCTCCCCCACACCCAGGAACGTGCCACCTCATGGGCTGTTGCGGGCAGGCAACATAGGCGGCTCAGTGAGGCCCCAGACTTGGGCTGTTTCAGGCTCTCACTCGGTACAACCGGACAATGCAGCTTGCCGGACGTGGCCCAGATCCCCTTTGGGGGGCAGCCTTTTCCCAGTGGTGGAAAGTCAGGCGGGCAGTGCTGACCAGCTCTACCCGCTCCATGGCAGCACGGGCTCCGGGGCAGGTGGGCGGGCAGCCTGGGTGGTTCACAGCTTGTGGCTGGTGTGGATGGAGTTAAACCTTTCTGGGGACTATTTACTCCTGATCCTAAGTGACAGCTTGGGGAGGGAGAGTCACGTGGCCCTGAAATCCCCGCGGGAGCTGGTGGAGCATGCCCAGCTGCTTCTGCCTGGGAAAGATGCTGGATCCCGCAGTCACCACAACAGCATCCTCTCGCTGCGCCAGGGACCTGCCAGCCGGAGAGATGACTGATTAGAGCGAATCCGATCCAGAGCCCTGCTTTTCAGAAGGGGGACCTGTGGGGCAGGGAGGAGGACCCCAGCTGGCCTGAGCTGGGGGAGGGGTGCCTTGGGGCGTGGAGAGTTAAAGCTGCTCAGCTCAGCGCGGGGCTCACACCTCAAAGGCAGCCGGTGAGTCTGTTTTGATGCATCATCTTGATGAGCTGGTGGAGGAAGGTCGGGCTCTGGTGGGGCTGCCAGCCCCTGCTGCAGGAGTCTGGGCTGCTGGCACTGCGGTGCCACTGCCTTCCCCACCCCTCATTCTTGGCAGCGACACTTGGGGATCATGGATGCTGAGAATGCTAATTATAGCCCTCGCTGTGCCCCCACCCCCACCTCCAGAATCCCCAGTTCGGGCTGATGTTTGGATTGATTACATTTGGATTCCATCTCCGGGGTGAGGCCAGCTTTGGGGCTGCCAGCTTCCTAGGTCCAGCCGGGCTCCCCCAGCTTGGTTAGAGCAAAGAAAACAGCCCCACTTGCCTCCAGTCTTGCCAGGAGTGAGTCAAGACCATCAGGAAGGAAAGGGAGGGGGGTCCAGGGGTCACACTCAGGGTGGCCAGAGGGCTTGCCTCCCTCTGGTGGGGAGTGGCAGGGTGTGTCTGTTTTGTGGGTCAGAGGTTGATGACTTGGGCTACTGAGGCTCCTGGAATCTTAGGGGACATCTGTCTCTGGGGTTTCAGATTTAGTAGGGAGCACCTGAAGGAATCAGAGCCTGGTACCTGGGCAGGGGGCCTGAGGGATGTGTGTATCGTGGTAGCTTGCTGAGAGCCTCGGTTCATTGTGTGAGGATCTGGGCAAAGGAGGAAGGCTGGGGAGCTAGCAGAGAGGGGTGATGAGAAGTGTGAGGGGAAGAGGGGGCAGGAAAGGCAGAGGGAGAAGAAGAGTCTACAGGAGATGCTCTTTGCACCAACAAGCAAGCAGGGAAGAGAAGCAAGGCCCCCAGGAGGGCTGAGATGGCAGACAGGGTGGACGGGGTGAGCCTGAGGACACTGGACTCGGGGAGGCTGAGCTTGCAGGAGGAAGGTGGCGAGAGGAAGGGTTGGGAGTGTGTCAGAAGGGGTTGTGGCCTCCTGTGCTTGCCAGTTCTTCCCAGATCCCTGTGGCTCCCTGGCCCTCAGTCCAGCGTGGACTCCCTCCTCGGGTCTCCTGCCTGTGAGGTGGGAGCCCAGGTTGGCATGCCTCTGAGCCTGAGCCTGTTGTCCAGGTGGGTGAGAGGGGACATCACAGGCACCTGTCCCCCCCTGGCTTCCAGGTCCCCCCTGGAGGAGCATGGAGTAGGATTCTGTCAGCAACTGCATTTTAGCCTGGGCAGAGATCTGCTGGGGCGGAGTGGAGCAGGGGAGGGAGGGGAGAGGAGAGGCACGGACGCCGAAGCCCCTTTCCTACTAGTCTCCGGTCCTTGCTCCCTGAAGGTGCCTCCAGTGCGGGTGGCAGAAGGGGTGAGGGCAGCCGCCCCGTGCTGTCTCTGGGCTTTCCTTGCAGAAAACAAGTGTGTCTCTTTACAAGGGCGTAAGCTCTGGGCCGCATATGAATTATTAAAAGTCCTTGGTTTTCCAATCAGCAGCGAGGTGATAAATGTGTTAGCGCTGGTGTGTAATTAATCCTGGCGGGCGGGCGGCTGCAAGGCTCAGACAATAGGGGCTGCTTTTTTTTTTTTTTGCTGGGTTCGGCTTCTTTTTCTTCACAGGAAGGTGACGGTGCAGGACGCATTACACAGATAATTACTTTTAACGTGTCTGCCTGGATTATTGAGTTGGATTCTTCCTGCTCCGTGTAAATGAAGTAATTACCGAGAAAGTCAGTGAGCGGGGCAGCCAGCCCTGGCTCCCGGCTGACATCACCACCACCACCCCCCACAAGCTCTGGCTGCAGCCTGGGGCTTGCAGGGGAGATGGCAGGAGCTGTGGCTGGAGGGGACAGCTGATCCTGAGGGAGTAGAGGCCAAGCTGCACAACAGAGGAGTCCTGGCCTCATCAGCTGCTGTCCCCCCTGAGCCCACACTTCCTTCTGTTTACCTCCCTGGCCTGTTGTGAGGTGCCTTGCTGGGGTCTGATCCATGTGGATCCCCAGGGAAAGTGAGCAGGAAGAAGGCTGAAGGCAGGCATGGGGAGAGTTTGCTGGTCAGTGGGGCTGCAGCTGCAGGGACCAGTGCTGGGGTTTGCAGGGTTTGTACTGTGGACTGAGTCTGGGCTGAGTCTGTCTGGAAGCAAGTGCATTTGTGAGATGACTTTGGCAGGCCAGTCAACAACCTGTTAAAAAAATATGTAGAAAGGTAAGAATGCCCTTGGGGAACATATAAATAAATGGAAAGCAGCAAGGGAGAGGAGTGGTAGGTGAACTGGGTGGGACCCTTGTCTTGGCAACCTCAATCCCTGGGCTCAGCACCCATAGCTCCAGATGCACCCCACACCATCTAGTCCAAACTCCCTCCAAACCCTGAGGGGAATGCCAGCTTCAATGATAATTCCAGCAACAGGGAGTTCATTACCTCACCAGGCAGCCTGCTCCAAGGTTAGAATATTCTATATTCACCCCAAATCTGCCAACTTCTAGGTTCACCCTTTGGTTCTGATTCTTTGGGCAACAGAGCTAGTCAGTTCTCTCCTGTGGTGATAAAGATGGTTTTCTTCTTAAAATAGTATATAATATCTGGTGGACATCATATATTTATGTAACCATTTTTGTATCAGACATTTGGGTTGTGTTACAAATAACACAACATGAACATTTTGATAAGGCTTTTTCTGTATTTTAGATTATTTCCTTAGGATAGGTCCAAGACATAGAATTAATATCATGAAGTGTACAGTAATTTTAAAAAGGCACCATTCTGTGAGTATAAAAATAACACATAGTTATTAAAAATGTAGAAAACCATAAAAAGGAAAGATTAAAATTATGCATACTCCTCTCTCAGAGATCTGGTATATAATTTTCCATTTCGGCATATATATTTTTATGAATTCTTGCAGACATACAACTATATTTAGTATCACAGTACATATAGGTACTGTTATAATTTTGAACCAAGTATGTATTTTTGTCACTTGTATAGAAAAGCATTTCTCCATGCCATTAAAATCCTTTGAAAACATCATTGTAAACTGTTGCCTAGTATTTTCAGTATATACCTATTCTCTCTGTTTGTTGGTTGATTTGTTTGGCTTCTATATTAAACTAGATGTTTCCAGTTTTTCACTTTTATAAACAATGCTACAATGAACAGATAATTATCTGATTCTTTTTAAATATTAATGATTTCTTTCCTTAGGCTAGAAGGAATAATTTCTAGAAGTGGAATTGCAGCAATTTTAAATGTTTTGACCTATTTTGCCCATCCCTTGTTAGAAAGTACTTATTTCCATCCCCACAATGAGTGCATTTTGTTGCATGAGCATCAGCTTTGAGTACTGTAACTTTTTTGTCATGTTAATTCATTGTTTTAATCCATTTGTCTGAGTGGTAGTGAGACTGGAAATTTCAGGAAAGGGTGTGCTAGTGTGAATCGTCCATTTATTGTCATTTGTCCCAATCTTTGGCTTTTCTTCAAGGGCAGTGTAGCATAGTGCAGTGGTGTGGACCAGGGCTATGGGGTGAGACCACTGGACATGGCAGTGCCACTGGCCAGCCACTGACCTGGACGTGGCTTTACATCACCTTGCCTCAGTTTGTCCATCTGTAAAGTGAAGCTAATAATGTTATTTCCTTGTGGCATTCTCGTGACAATAAACGAGCAGGTAGAATCATGCCAAGCAGACTAAATGATCAGGTGTTTATTATTCTCTTATTGTTGTTGATTTGAATGAGAAACAAGGATATTTGAAGATGGTGACATGATCTTCCACCCCTCAAGCCCCCCAGTTTACCCTGTTCGAAGCCAATTGCTCCTGATTTTCCAGTAACCTCCATTTCCTTTCCTTTTTAAAGATTTATTCATTTATGCATACAAGAACTGGGGTACAGGCCAGACTTGCAGGGGGTGAGAGGACTCACCAAAGACAGAGTGGGGAGCAGAACAGGCAGATGGACTGAAATACACTGCTGAGGGGAGCAGCGGGTGAGACAGGAGAGGTCTGCTGCACCATGTGGGTAGCTCCCTGGCTAGGGATCAACTTGTGCTGCAGTGGCTACGGATAGCTTCATAGTGGTATGCTTAACCCCATGCACCACCACCAGGGAGGCCTCCCATTTCCTTTCTCAAGCTCCCTTGTTGCCTTATACCAGGTGTGATCTCAGCACAGAGGATGGTGAGGTGACCAGTCCACTCCCAGGAGACCCCCTAGAAATTCACACTCCTGGGGGCTTCTGTCAAGTGCCTGGGTGAGGGGTATTTGGCTCCTCTTGTGTGTCTGGCTAACAGGACATTCCACTGTGGCCCCTCCTCCTGTTACCCAGCAACGACCCCTCCCGGCACTGCCATCCACTCATCCTTTCCTGATCCCTCCCTTGTCAAATGCACCAGTGTCCCGGTCCCTGAGCTCTCTTTGTACCTTTCCAGTGTAGCACAAACTGATCTGATATGTTAATTTTGGCCCACGTGTTAAGGAGAGAGCCAGTCCTCTGCCAGCTGGGGGCGTGGAAGGAATGCCCATCTGGAATTTGATGTCATGGAAGTCCTGGTCCAAATTAGCAGCTGTGTGATTTGTAGCAACTCACTTAATCTCTCTGAGCTTCGGCTTCCTGGTCTGAAAAATAGGGTCAGTATCATCACCCACATGTTTAGTGATAGCTAGATGAATAATATATAATGGGAGTGCTTTGAAGACTGTAAATACTTATTCAAATGTCAGTTATTATTATGGGTATTTGAACAGTGTGTATCAGAAGGCAATGCTTTAGTTCAAAGATCAGACAGGCGCTGAACAGGGTTCACAGGAAATGTGTTTAGGACAGATGTGCTCCGGAGACTGTCAAATGCTCCCAGGCCTCTTAGTCTCTGTAGAGGACTGGTTCTTATTTCGTGACTTCCAAAATAGGGAGGGCTGGAAATGTCCATGCTGATCTGACAGACATGCATGGGCGCTAAGGTTTGCCTCTGCAGGGCAGAGGTGAAGTGTCCCCTTGGCCTGACGTCACCGTGTCCACCCCCGTCTGGCTCACCATTACCTGGGAACCGGAGTCTATAATTGTAGGTGCCAATTTGCTTTTAATTAGCCTAATACTTGCAATTAGCATGTTAAATTCAACCTGGGCTCTGGTGGTGAGGTCATTTTTCTGATTTTGCTTGGTTCCTGGGCCCTTATCAGACTCAATGGCAAGCCCGTCCGCCTCCCTGCACTGCACTTTCAGCTGGGGAATGAAGAGGATCACCCCGGGGAAGGAGGGGCCGTGTGTGAAGTGGGGGGCATGGGGCGTGCGCTGATGGAGGCACAGTGCTGACAGGATTGCTATACTCACAGCTGAGCTCTACGTCCTGGGTTCCAAGATCTGGGTTCCTTCCTTGGATTCTCTTCTTTGCCCCCTGCTGAGCATCAGTTTCCTCATCTCCAAAATGGGAGTATGAATTCCTACCCCAGCTACATCAGGCAAATTATTGTGGGAACAGGTGTGACTGTCAAGCAACATCAGATGGGACAGCCCTTTAGAGCTGCACTGATGGTTCCAGTTCCGTGGCCACTAGTTCCTGGACCTACAAGTCACCCCTCATGCTGGCCGGTAGCATCTGAGTCCCCTCTCCCCAAATCATGGTGAGTTGAGGGCAGTTCTTAGCACGTGATAGGTACTCAAGAAATGTTGGTTAGATATACGAAAATGTGACTGGGAGGGAGTTTGGCCCAAGGAATAGGCATGAGCAGCGGGCAAGACAGGAGAGGTCTGCTGTACCATGTGGGTTGCTCCCTGACTGGCCGGGGATCGAACTCGTGCTGCAGAGGCTGAGGATTGCTTCATAGTGTGGTGCTTAACCCCTTGCGCCACCAGGGAGGCCCGTAAAAAATGAATCTTTAAATTCACAACATGGTGAGGGAGCAAACGTATGAGCAGATTATTGTCTTGCATGTGATAGAGACATGTGTTTCATATGTTGGTGGCCAAGAAAGTGAGAGACTCTCCTGGGAGTGTCAGCAAGGATTTCTGAGGAAGCGCCCTTCAGCTCGGCCATATCACCTCCAGGGAAGCCACAAGCGTCTTTGGGTCTCTCTCTGGGTCTCAGCTCCCTAAGCTATGGTGTGAGGAGGAAATGAAATAAAATATGAATAAAAATTTGGGGCCTCTCTGGGGGAGTAGAGGTTGAGTCTCAGTGCTGTCACTGCTATGGCCTGAGTTCGATCCCCAGCCAGGGAGCTGACCCACATGGTGCAGCAGACCTTTCCTGTCTCACCCGCTGCTCCCCTCAGCATCAGGGGAATCAGTATTTCAGTAGATTCCCCTGTTTTGCTCCCCACTCTGTCTCTGGTGAATCCTCTCACCTCCCTGCACCTCTGGCTTGCACCCCAGTTCTTCTATGCAATAATAAATTTTAAAAAATGAATTAAAATCTGGTCATGAATAACCTTTCAGTAAGTGTTAACAAATTCCTTGAAGCCAAGGATCGGTGATGGGTGACTCAGTGGGTGATGGGTGGGTGGATGGGCCAGGGGGAACAGTCAGGAGCTGAAGGGGTTTCAGAAGCTGATCCTCACAACGTCATAGCCTGCTAGTTTACCCGTGTGTGCACTTGAATGTGTTCCTGTTTGCAAAGTGGGGAGATGAAGTTTGTGGTATGGGCAGTGGAGAAACTTTCACAGGAACCTAAAACATGCTCTCCTTTGTTATGGTGAACAGCCTAGTTCCTGGAGAGTCATCTGCACACACTCCTGTTCCACATGTGTGGACTCCAGATACCCTCAGAAAGGGGGGTCCAGATCTAGGCTTAGTGACTGTGGTTGCGGTTCAGTCTGAAAAGCCTTCTCAGGCGAGGCTGCTAGAACGCTGCTGAGATGGTTGGAGAGACCAGTCTTGGGCAGTGGAGCTGGAGAGCTCTGCTTGTAACTCCTACTCCAAGTTGAGGGACCCCGCCTCATGGGGAACTAAGACATGGGCCCTGACAGCAAGAACTTAATTCCTTCAGGCATGCAGGCCCCCAGCCGGGGCCAGCCTGCCAGGCGACAACCCAGTGGCTCTGTTCGCCTGACTGGTCCCCTGACCTTCCCAAGCAAGGCAGCCTGGCGGCCATGCTGGGTTGCTGTGGTAACTGGCAGCCTCCCAGCTGGGTTGCCTGGGTAACCAGTTAGCTGGTGTTGGGGGAGGGGAGTGGTGAGCTGGGAATCAGCCTCCAAAGAGGCAGGGAAGGACTAGGGCGGGACCAAGAGGAAGACAAATCCCAGATGCCCCCAGCACGGCCTTCAACTCTGTTCCTTGTGGGATTGGGAAAGCCAGAGAAAGGCAGGTAGGGAAGGATGTGTTGTTCCAACTGTGTGTGTGTGTGCGCGCGCGCGTGCGTGTGCACGCACACACGCGCGCTGTTTTTCAGGCCATCTTGGCCAGCTCAGAATGTTTAGAAGATTTGATAGGGCCATGCCGGAGCTCTCTGGGGCATGGGCGAGGGCCAGGGGATGTTGTGCACCATCCAGTCCCCGATCTTGATCCTGCCCCACCTTGTACATCTTATACATCTTAACTCTCTGACCTCTAGGTTCCTCATCTGTAAAATGGGGGTGCTGACATGGGCCTCCGGGCCATTGTTTGGGACTGTGTCCAGTGTCATGGATGGCGGCTCCCTGCTCTCTTTTCATGCTGATTTTCTGCTTGGTGGATGCCTCCTAGCCTGGATAAGGTGTGTCAGAAGCCCAGCCTGGACTGGGCCCAGCCCTATGGCAGGAGACGAGGTGGGAAGTTTTGAATTCTTGATCACCCAGAGATGTAGCTCTTATCCTCAGGGATAATTAACCCAATTGGCTGAGGGCAGGATGCAAGTTCATTGAAACATCTGGAAGAAAGTTTTCAAAGTAAGACCTAATTGATATTTTTGACTATATTTTCCATCCCAACCCAACAAACACATGTGATGCCCTTACTGTGTGTAGCATGACTATAGCTTCCTGTTCTGCTTGCGTCTAGTCAGGTCTGTTTTCTTTATTAAAATAAAAGTCTTGGGGGCCTCCCTGGTGGCCTAGGCATTAAGTCTCAGCACTATTACCACTACAGCCTGAGTTCAATCCCCGGCCAGGGAGCAACCCACATGGCACAGCAGACCTCTCCTGTCTCGCCCGCTGTTCCCCTCAGCAGTGTATTTCAGTAGATCTGCCTGCTCTGCTCCCCACTCTGTCTCTGGTGAATCCTCTCACACCCCCATACCTCTGGCCTACACCCCAGTTCTTCTATGCAAAATAAATAATTTTTTTTTTTAAAGGAAAGTCTTGGCCCTTGGGCTTGATGTCCCACCTAGTGTGGGTCATTGCCCTCTCTTTGAGAAACACTGACAGAGATTACGAACCCAAGCTCCTCAGGTGTGTGCAGGACAGCAGGCGTCACTCTCCTTCCACGTGTAACTTGTTGTGGGAGTCTCACAAATGCAACCCGTGTGGTAATGGAGGCTCAGAGGTCACATAGCTGGCACGGGGTTGCAGGTCACGGGGTCTGTTGCTCAGGTTCATGGTCAGCTTCTACGTGGCAACAACAGATACATCTGTTGCCCACTTTTATGCTCCCTGCCAGAGGAGCGGGAGGATCCCAAGGGACCTGAGGGTCCAAACAGATCTGTCCCAGCCACCTCCCAGGACTGGAAAGGTTGGAGGCTCCATCCAAAGAAAGACCAGGGCTTGAAGCAATCTGGTGTTGCTTTCTTTTTCTTCTTCTTCTTTTTTCAAGACTTATTTATTTATTTATTTATTTATTTATTTATTTATTTATTTTTGTGGGACACTCGCAGACGGCCAGGGAACAAACCGGCACTGCAGAGGCTGTGAGCAGCCTCGCAGCCCAGCGCTCAACTGCTGCGCCACCAGGGGAGGCCCCCTATACTTATTTATTTTTTATAAAGATTTATTTGTGCATACAAGAACTGGGGTACAGGCCAGAGGTGTGGGGGGTGAAAGGATCCACCAGAGACAGTGGGGAAGAGAACAGGCAGATGGACTGAATATACTGCTGAGGGGAGCAGCTGGGGACACAGAAGAGGTCTGCTGCGCCATGTGGGCAGCTCCTGGGCGGGGATTGAACTTGTGCTGCAGTGGCTGGGGACAGCTTCATAGGTTGTGTCTTAACCTCATGCGCCACCAGGGAGGCCCAAAGATTTATTTATCTATGCATATGAGAACTGTGGTGTAGGCCAGAGTTGTGGGGGGTGAGAGGATTCACCAGAAACAGTGGTGAGCAGAACAGGCAGATCCACTGAGATACACTGCTGAGGGGAATAGCCGGTGACACAGGAGAGGTCTGCTGTGCTATGTGGTTCAGCTCCCTGGCCGGCTGGGGATTGAACTCGAGCTGCAGTGGCTGGGGATAGCTTAATAGCGCCATGTCTTTAACCTCTGTGCCACCAGGGAGGCCCCCCCCCCCAATCTGGTGTTTCTTGAGGGGAGTGCCTCAGGGAAGGAAAGGGTGAAAGGAAAGGGTGTAACTGTGAGGAAAGGCTCCATGTCAGGGTCCTGGGGCCATTCCTGAAGACCTTAGGCTCTGGGAGATTTTTCTGAGAGTAAAGCCTTGAGCTGTCTGCAGAGAAGCTCTTTTTTAATTGTCTCTCTTTGGTAAACAACGGAAACAACAGCAGGAGTGGGTTCAGCTGTATGTGTGTGTGGGGGATGGGGGGTGGAGGTGGAGAGGGGTGGCGGTGCTTAGGATCTGGCCAAGGTTAGAAGTGGCTGGAGGAGGGAGGGGCACAAGTAGCTCTGAAATACCCTGGCAGAGTGCTGAGTCTATAAATATTTATGGTGATAAATTAAAGATAAGGCCTGGAATAAGAATCAGGAGCGTGTGGAGGAATTCACACTGCTCCTTTCCATCTTCAACCTTGTTTGTGAGAATGTAGCTGCTTCTCAATTCTGCAGGACCTGCTCTCCTATTTGTGGGGTGTCATTAGACAGTGCTGTTCCCTTCTCCCCCCACCACCCCGCCGCCCCCAGGACTCTGCCCCTCAAACACAAAAAGGAGCGAGGGGCTTACAGCCAGAGGGTTCCCTTCCTGTCAAGCCTCTTCCCTTTTGGCTTCTACTCAGACCCTATTGCACACAAAACACAGACCTATTGCATCTGTGTTTGGGGAGAGGGAGGTGCCAGGTGCTCTCCTCCGGAGGAGTGGGTGTCCAGGGGAAGCATGGTGGTCTCGGGCCTAAGGGTCTGGGAGGAGGTGCGGAGGGGGAGGCGTTGTTCAAGTCCAGCTGTGTCCTTGTCTTTCTAGGCTTCTTGTTAATTTCCTGCATACCCACTGGTTTAAGGTCAACATGCGCAACCGTGACAGTGCGGTGTCCGGGGCCTCCTGTCAGGCTTCCATGTTCCCACCGCTGAGGTGTGGACTAGTGATTCTGCGGGAATTAAGGGGGGGGGTGTACGCCTCTGTCTGAGGCTGGATAAACAGAGGCCGGGAAGATGGGTTTCCAATAAGGAAATTCGGGCCCTTACGACGGAACAGAAGGTTGTGCTTTTTGCTGGAAGGTGAATGACCCGCACCGTCAAGTTGGACACGCTTGTCGGGACTGTGTCTCTGCACCCACGTATTCCTCATGTACCTAATACACTGTAGTCCCTTTGGATTGTGCAGGGTGACTTTTGGTTATCCCTTTCTCCTGATGAGGAATCTAGATTTCTGAGATGATGGCCACTGACCCAAGACCGCATTGAGAAGTGGGGGAGGAATCACGAGAACGGTGAAGGGTTCCCTGTGTCCTGCACCGCTCCTGGCCCCTCCAGGGACCCATGACTGTATGTTGGCAGTGGGGTTGCGGAGACTGGGCAGGGGCGAGTGGAGGAGGCTGTGACAGTGTTCTCTGTCACAGACAATCACGGTGCTCTTGGGCTGCCCAGGGCTGCCTGCTGGACCCCGCTCCTCGGGTCAGTGTTTGGGGAGAGGGCGGTGCAGGGTGGCACCTCCTCTGGAGAAGGGGGTGTGTCCATGTGTCACTCACACATTCACATGCTCGAGGAAAGGGCCAGGCCACACTTGGTCTAATTGAGGGGACCTTTCAGACCATGCAAAGTCACAGACGCTGAGATTGGAGGGAGAGCCCAAGACCATCCTCCCGCCCACGCAGTGCTGGGGGAGCACGATAGAGGGCCACAGGCCTTGGAATCTAGCAGGTGGCTTACTCATCAGCTTCTGCTCGCCATGCTCACGCCCATGTGGGCCTGCCTTTCCCTGGTGAGTGTGTGTGTGTGTGTGTGTGTGTTTCGATAGAATGTGGGTATCTACTGAGGAAGTCAGGTGAGCTGACTTTCCCTAATGCCCCTAGTCCCTCACTAGTAAGCTTGTTACTCAGCAGAGAAAAGGGGATTTGCCCCAGTGGCATTTTTTGGGGGGCTGCAGCAGCAGGAGGGAGCAGCACCTGGGGTGGGAGAAGAGGAAACAAGGGCAGCCACTGCTGACCCTGCTGGCCTGGGCAGGGTGATGCTGCATTGCCCCTCTTAGAATGTGGCTAGGCCACCACCTCCACCTGCTCCTGCATGGGGGAACTCGGAGGGGGGTGTTCAAGAGGGGACCCTGCAGACCTGACCCATCTCAGATGTGAAGAAAGCAGGGAGTAGAGAGCTCTGGAGGGGCAGCTTCTTCCCTGGTGGAGTGGGGTTGGGGGTCTCGGTGGAGGGAAATCTTGATGGGTTTCAGCAGGGCTGAGGGTCTGGGGAGGAAACCTGGGTGGCCAGGAACAGGGTGAAGGGAGCCTGGGTGGTCAGGGACAGGACCTGCCTGGAGGGAGAGGGTGGGGGCTTAGAGTGTTCAGACCCTAGAAAGGACTGGAGACTAAAGGAGGACACCCCAGTCAGCCCTCAAATCTAGTGTCATCAGAATCCAGGCCAGCCATCAACATTTGTACTTCTAAGTTGCACTTTTTAAAAAGATTTATTTATTTATGCATACAAGAGCTGGGGTGCAGGCCAGAGGTGCAGGGGGTGAGAGGATTCACCAGAGACAGAGTGGGGAGCAGAACAGGCAGACTGACTGAAATACACTGCTGAGGGGAGCAGCGGGCGAGACAGGAGAGGTCTGCTGCGCCATGTGGGTTGGTCCCTGGACGGCCGGGGATCGAACTCATGTTGCTGAGGTTGTGGATAGCTTCATAGTGCTGTGCTTAACCCCTTGCACCACCAGGAAGGCCCTCTAAGTTGCATTTTTTAAAATGTTCTTTTATTGGCTGAAATAGAAGTTGTTCTGAACAGTTTCCTTTCACATGTGTCCTTCTCACTGATGAAGTCATTGTCTACTTACAGTAATTAAATGAATGCCTTGAGGTGGTTGCTGCTTGAGTTTTACCTTCTCTGAACACTTTTCCTGCGTTGTGCTTGTGAGATAGCACTCGTGAACCTGCTTGCAGCCTGGCCCTTCTGTGGACAGAGCTTTCAGAGGATGTCCCACCTTCTGGCTCAGAGCCAGGGTCACTGTCACTGCCTGAAGGGTTTAGAGGTTGGGGTTGGAGCACATCTTGCCCCTCTTCCCTGCCTTTTCCTGGATCCCTGGCTCTGTCTCTCACTTTTGCAGTGCTCAGAAAATGTGCATAGGGTGCTGCTCTGCAGTGTCATTTGGATTAGGAAACACTGAACCTCTTTCATAGTTTTATGATGACTGTTTTTAATATTTCTTTAAAAAGGATGAGCTATTTTCAGCCCCCTTAGAGGAGTTTATCACTCCCACAAGAACCTTCTGAGATAGCAGATCAGGGGAAGGAGGTGTCAGCAGAAGGTCATTTGCATATTTCCCACAATCCTTCCTTTGGCTCCATTTGCAGACCCCCAGGGCAAGCTACAGTCTGGGTGCTGCCGCACTCCCTCACACGCACCAGGATAGGTAGGTAAATCTGGGCTAAATGGAGCTTATTATAAACACTGTGCTCAGATGCCACAGTCTGTTTTTTCTAGATGGAGAGGAGACAGGACTGGGACCCAGATCTCAGCCTAGGAATCAACCTGTCAGTCAGCCCAAACTGTCTTAACTTTCCACTTTCTTTTTTTTTTTTTTTTTAAATTATTTATTTATTTATTTGTACAAGCACTGCATACAGTCAGAAGCGCGGGAGGGTGAGAGAATTCACCAGAACCAGAGCGGGGAGCAGAACAGGCAGAAGGACCGAAGGACACTGCTGAGGGGAGCAGCGGGCGGCAGGAGAGGTCTGCGCGCCATGTGGGACCCTCGCTGGTGGCCGGGGATCGAACTGGTATTGCAGAGACTGCGGGCAGCTTTGCAGCCCAGAGCTCAACTGCTGCGCCACTGGGGAAGCCCATTAACTTTCCACTTTCCAGGGTGCCAGACATGGGATCAGCCAGCACCTCTTGAATTCACCCTTGGGTAGGAGCCTTGGTCTGTGAAGCAGCTTTCCCCACTGTTGGGCAGCTTCAGCTCATAGCCTTCCTTAATGTTGAACGTGAACTTTCTGTCTTCTACTATCTGTCCGTGGGTTCCCTGGACGGAAGCAGGGACATCCTGGCTGTCCTTTCCTGGGCTCATTTGTCTGTCATCCGCTCAAGAATCAGTGTTGAGGGCCTCCCTGGTGGCGCACTATGAAGCAATCCGCAGCCTCTGCAGCACGGGTTCGATCCCTGGCTGGCTAGGGAGGTACCCACATGGCGTAGCAGACCTCTCCTGTGTCCCCAGCTGCTCCCCTCAGCAGTTATGTCAGTTCTGTTCCCCACCCTGACTCTGGTGAATCCTCTCACCCCCATCCCCCGCATCTCTGGCATGTACCCCAGCTCTTGTGTGCATAAATAAATAAATCTTTAGAAAAAAAGAATCAGTGTCGAGAGACTGGGCACAGTGGGAACCACACGGGCTCTGGTTCTTTCTGCCTGGGCCTTACTTACCAGCTATGTGACCCCCATTTTAATTCTTAATCTCTCAACCTCAATTCATCCATGTGTGAAATGTGGGTGATGATGGTACTTACCTCACCAAGTTGTTGAGACGGTTTGATGAATTAACATATGTAAAAATCTTACAACAGTGCCTGGCACATAAAGCTACTCAGTGTACAGTTTCTTTTCATCTTCTCTTAGAATAAGCTCTCTAGAATCGCACACAATACTCAGATGCAGCCTATTCACTGCCGTCTTCCACTTGACAATCTACTTCTATTACGTCAGACTGTGTTTGCAAATCACTGGTGTTTAAACTGAGCTCATTGTGCTGAAACCCCTGGGGCTATTTTCCCAGGGACCACTGTTAGGCCTGGATTCCCCTCTCCTGCACGAGAGCTTCTGGGCTGTGCAGGAGGAAAGTCAGTGGCCAGGGGCATCCAAGCAGCCCTCCCCATTGGCTTGAGGCGCCCACATAACCCAGCTGATGTGTCAGTCCTTCCCACATGTCCTGCCTCGGGTGTTCTATTTGGAAAATCCCTTGACCCACACTGACCCGAAATAGAAGGCTCTCACTGTCCCTGCTCCTGGGACGCCTTGCTCAGGTGAGTGAACATGGACTTTTTGACCTTCTTATGCTCAACTCCGCTCTATACACCTCACAGCTCCCAGGCTGCAGGGGAGGGACACAGGTACCGCCAGCACTTGTAGGTAAAGCCTCGGGAGTTCTAAATCTGTGTTCTTTGCGGGCCAGCGATCTAGCTCATGCGAAGTTTGTTAGAATGCAGACTCTCAGCCCTCACTCCCAAACAGTTGAGTCAGAATCTGTGTCTGACAGGAACCCCCCAGCCCCTGCCCTCTGACTCAAAGGCACACACAGATTTGAGAAGTGCTGCCTCCATTGTTCAGCCCGGGTTCGGAATGAGGGTGATGGGGGAGACCTATCGTCTATCATTTTGAAACTAGTCTTATGGACCAGGCTCCAGGGAGCTGGCTTAAAACCATTCCCAGGATATTTGGCCACTGACTGTCCACATTCCCTATTTGCTTCTTGGAAGAGGTTTTTATAAAACACTCATGCATTAAAAAACAACAACAAAGATCGCTTTTGTGTTTCCTCATTTTATTAGTAACAAACTCTTAAGCATATGCCAAATCTTAGGATTACATGTACAATTGGAATCTTTTAGATGTTAAATGCAGTATTTTATATTTATGATCTGTTTCATTTTGTTAATAAATGTGAGGCCATTATTTTAGTGTATGAATCCTGATTCTGCTTCAGCGTGTGAGCTCTCCCTCCCAGCTTTGTCAGGAGCAAGTCGGATAACTTTGTCTTCTAAGTCTTTGTGTGAAATTGTGGCTAGAAATGTGGATCGCAGCAGGCCCGACAGTGCCCACTGAAGGTTATTCACTCACTCAGCTCGCTCTGTTGCGGGCAAGAGCTGCACCCCTGCAATCAGCTGAGCTGGCTGCAGGCGGGCTCTGCTCTCTGCCGCCTTTGCCACCTTTGGCAAGGTATTACCTCGCCAGACTCCTGTGTCTTCATCTATAATTGAGGAAATTGGTGTCATCAGCAGCGGCCCCCACCCCCAGCCCCTGCAGAGCCCCTGATTCTCCCAGGCATTAGTATTTGTGCAAAGCTCTCTGGTAATTCCAGGGTGAGGCCAGGATGGAGATCAGTGTAGCAGATCATCACTGCTCATCTCAGATGCGTCCTGCAGCCCGGCAGGCATCTTCTGGGCCCTGGCTCTGCTGTGCAAGCTTTCTTGGCTGCGTTCTGGGTAGGAGAGAGGGCTCAGCTGGCTGGTGTCGCACTCTGGCCAGGGCTGGGTCTGCTGTGCAGGGTGGGTGAGGGGGGCCTGTTGTGTGCCCTTGTCTTCCCCAGATCCCTGGGGGAGAGCTCGGGGTGGCTCCTGTCAGCTGCTCTCCTGCCTTGTCCACTAGAGAGAAGAATCACCTTGAATTCTCTGACACTAACTTCCTTTCTGCGTTTTGGAGCTTTAATAAAAATAGCCACAGCCTGTGGAAGCTTCAGTGCCAGTCGGTCAAGATGGCTCCCTGTCGATTCCTCCTTTCCTTTGCTCCCTTTGTTTCTTTCCCCCTGTGACTCGGGAGGCCACAGTGCCTCTGAGGCCTCCTGTTCCTCTCTTTCCCTTCGTAGACTCACACAGGCGAGGGCTGCCCCATGCAGGAGCTAGGCAGCTCCCTGGAAGGTGCTGGCCGACACACCCAGTGCGTGCAGGCCCCTGACTTGGTCTTGGGGGTCAGAGTACCTACGAGCCCAGCTTGGCTCACGGGGGCCGTGTTGGCTCCTATCTGGGGCCCTGCATCACTGTCATCCCTGCCCTGCTTCTGGGGTAGGACCTTTGATGTGCGATCTTGTCCTGCCCCTCTCTCCCCACAGCGGCTGCTGGGATCGAGCATCTCAGCAGTGGGCTACGTAATTGGCGCTTCAGCTGGCTGATTGACTCTAATGCGGGTGCACATTTATTTACCCCGCAGCCGCCTCTCAGACAGCCGTTAATTGCAGGCACGAGAGAGACAATAATTATGGGATAATGGGTGGCTTTTGTGTGAGTCCTTCTCCTTGCACAGTGTCAGCAAACACCACACCACGGGTTTGTTTCCCAACATTCAGCTACCCCACTGAGGGGGCTATGGCCCCTCCTCCTCCCTCCTTTCCTATCACCCCGTCCACCCCCCACCCCACTCCACACGCCCTGGGTTTTATCCGCCTTCCTGGGGTGATAAAAACATGTCCCCATCTTCCGAAATTCCGAGCTTTTTAGAAAGTAGCATTTAGCCAACTCTGCCAAAAGAAACGGTAAGTAAATCCGATGTGCCTTATTCCATGGGCTCTTCTGGTTTTTTGTTAACATTTTTGCATAGTTGTCATCAGTGTCCAGTTATTGTTCTGTACTATGCATTTTTGTTTGTTTATGGTTATTTTATACAAAACACTTCCAGGTATGACGATGGTCCATAAATTTGTCATTTTAAAGAGCTGTAAATAATTCTGTCATGTTGCTCCATTACTGTATTGCTCTTCTCTTATTACTGGGAATTTGGGTTGTTTCCAATTTGCTGCTACTATGAATGGCTCTGCTATAAACATCTTTATATGTGCTGGCTTCCCCCCGCCCAGTTATTTCCCTGGGGGTGAATTGAATTATGAGTTATATTGATCTGGAATCATCTTGGGAAATGCTGAGGGGAGTGGGGCTGGAAGCACTGGGAGAGTTTAACTGCTTCCCTCCCTCCATCTCTCCATACTCAGTGCCTGTTCTTCTTACCCCTTTACCCCTCCATTTCTAGTCTGACCCTGGCGACAGTCACAGTGGAGTAGAGAAGGGGTGCTCTGGTTATCTATTGCTGCATAACAGGTCACCCCCAAATGTGGTGTCTTGGAACAACGTGTTGTCTGCTTGCAGAGTTGTTTGGGCTCCCCGGGCCCAGCTGGTAGAGCTCGCTGGGCTGTTTCCTCCTGTGGGGTCCCCTGAACGCTGACTGGGTGGGCCGGCCAGGATGGCTGCTCCCATGCCGTCATCTGCGACCCAGCTGAACTGTTACCCTGGGCATCTACGTGTGGCCTCTCCATGCTGCCTGGGCATCTCTCAGTGTGGCGGTTGGTTCCAGGAGGGAGTATCTCAATAGACAGCATTCCTCGACACCCAACTGGAAATTTTAAGCATTTTCTGCTCTGGCTTCGGAAATCTCTTCTGTTACATCCCATTGGTCAAACCAAGTCACAGGCCTTCCCAGATGTAAGAGGCAGGAATAGACTCCACTTCTCAATGGGAAGAGTTGCAAAGTCTCTGCTCCTCCCCCCTTGAAGACCAAATTGATTATTATCTTTTGGATTCTACCAGGCACTGATTGGGAGAGCTTGAGAAGAGGCCCCGGCCATCCTTTTGCACTCCACAGTCTGTCCATCCTCACCACTCAGAAGTTGTGTGATGTCTTCTTAGGCCTCACAAGAGTTGTACCTCTTGCTGCACCTCTGCTCCCTCCCTTTTCTGGACTCCCAAGGCTCTGAATCCTTATCTCCTTCTCTTAGCTCTTATCAGAAACCACAAATTCAGTTATTTATGGGCTTGTCTTGCTGGACTGTAAACTCCTGCTTGAAGGCAGGGACTGGCATATTCTGCTTGTTACCTCCCTACTTTACCCTGAAAAACTAGTAAAGGGCCTGGCATGTGCAGGGTTTCACAAACTCCATTGACTTCTCCTTTTTCATATACACCACTCTCTGTTGGATGAATGAGTAAATGACCTTATGAAAGGGAGGCTGGGGAAGAGGATGAATGCTGACTGAGCACTTAGCACGTGCATGTAGTAGCACTGGCTGGGAGCTCTGAGCCCATCTTAATGTTTACAACAACCTGGGAAGCACTTAGCTGTATTTTTGTTTTTTGTTTTTTCCCAAATATTTTATTGATTTATTTTTGTGTAGAAGAACTGGGGTACAGGCCAGAGGTGCAGGTGTTGAGAGGATTCACCAGAGACAGAGTGGGGAGCAGAACAGGCGGATCTACTGAAATACACTGCTGAGGGGAGCAGCAGGCGAGACAGGAGAGGTCTGCTGTGCCATGTGGGCCGGCTCCTCGGCTGGGGATTGAACTCAGCCCAGGCCATAGTGTTGATGGTACTGAGACCTAATCCCTAGACCACCAGGGAGTTCCATTATTCCTGTTTCTCAAATGAAGAAGCTGAGGTTCAGAGACGTGAAAAAACATGTCTAAGAGGGCATCACTGGGTCACTGGTTAGAAAGCCAAGGGGCCGTGATTCAAGCCTGGGTCTTCAGGAAATTAGGGCAAATGCACAATTCAGCCCTTGTGGCCTTAGTTTCTTCTTCTGTCAAGTGGGAAAGATACACTTACCTCACAGGGCTATTTATTTATTTTTAAAGATTTATTTATGCATACAAGAACTGGGGTACAGGCCAGAGGTTTGGGGGGTGAGAGGATTCACCAGAGTCAGAGTGGGGAGCAGAACAGGCAAATCTACTGAAATACACTGCTGAGGGGAGCAGCAGATGAGATAGGAGAGGTCTGCTGAGTCATGTGGGTCAGCTCCCTGGCCAGGGATCGAACTAGTGATGCAGTGGCTATGGACAGCTTCTCAGTGCTGTGCTCAACCCCTTGTGCCACCAGGGAGGCCCTCAGGGCTCTTTAGATGAAAGGAAGCAAGGCAGGCAAAACACCATATCGCCTATCATGACTTGGCTTCTTGTTCTCCAGGACTTGACAGCGCCTCTGCATTTGGGCAGCTAGTGATGTGCTTGGTGGATCGGCCCCGTTAATGTCCTTGGCTGTGTGTGCTGCTCATGCTGTGTTTTCTCTGTTCAATCCTACCCTCCCCTTGGGGGTGGGAGTCATTTCCCCTGGACTCCCCTCCAGCCAGAGTCTTCCCACCTCCTGTGATCACAGCCAGGTCTCCAGCCACCCAGGAGGCCTCCCCAGGAGCGCTGAGCCTGGGGATTGCACCCTTTCGCATTAATTGCTTTTGTTTACTCTCTGAAAATTAATTCTAACGAGAGTTCATTAATTCTCTCCCCTTTTCCTCATCTCCATGCTCACTTGCTCTCTTCACCTCCGACTGTTCTCTGGGCTCTGTGTGGCCTGTCACAGGCTGGGGCCCCAGGCAGGATGGCTGTGTTCACGGTGAGTTATGATGGGAGACGCCATCCGCTGGAGGGGGTTCCATGGAGGGCTGAGGACGGCGGTGATTTATGTCTTTCCTTCCCCGAGCCCTTCCCTCTTAATGCTTTGGCTCTGGCCTCATCCTTCCCTGGCTCAAGACACTGCCTGGGAAGGGAGAGCTGGCTAACTGAGGCGTCCGCTAGTCTGGTCTTCTCCTCCTTCATTTTCAACCTCAGTTCCATCACCCACTCCCCTGTCTGGCCGCTGATATATGACATTGAGTTTCCAGAATCCCAGAAGGCAGAGGCCTTTGGATTTTTTTTTACTTAACCCTTCTAAACACCCTTCCTTCCAAGAGTCCAAACTGAAAAGCCTGGGAGTCTGGAAAGATAAGTTTCTTCAAAGTCTTTCTTCCCTGCTTTCACCGTCTCCTTTCCTTCTGGAGCCAGTGTGTTGGTGGAGCAGCAGGGCTCTGGGGAGATGAAATGGGAGCCACCCCAGCCAAGTGCCCTGTCAGGCGTCCCTTTATCTTTCCGCCCCTTTATCTCCCCCCAGCCTTAGCTGGAGTTCATCGCAGGCAGTGACTGGCTGCTGTGATTCTGCTCCAGACTGATTCTGTTCCCTGATGCTGGTCTTTCACCAGTCTTCAAGTCCAGAAAAACATTTTCTGCATCTCTGTGGTCTTGCAAATATATGTCCTATATGCACATATATGTCTCTAAGGCCCTGGTGGGGAGGAGGAGGGCAGAACCTTGTCCAGCGCGCGGTCCTGAATACCCTCCACCACACACATGTGCATGCACACACACCCTTTCCAGAAGTCTGTCTTCAGCCAGAAGTGACCTCCCCTTCCACCGAATCCTCTGACACCAATGATATCACACTTCCAGGAAAACTCTGCTTTTAGTTGTAGGGTGGAAGTAGAAGATTGTATTGGACAGAAAAGTTAAGGCTGGATTATAAAAGGCCTTGCATTTAAAGCTAAGGTGTTTAGCCTCCCGCCAGTAGGCAGTGAAGATGCACTGAAGGTTAGTGAGCAGGGGTGTGGTGGTTTGGAGAGAGCAGAGAGATCCAATTCAAAGGTACTTTATCCCTGCTGCTGTGGGGCTGGGATCACATAGTTGGGCAGGTCACCGGGTCGAATTTAATCTATGAGTTAAAGGCTACTTCATGGGGGCCTCCCTGGTGGCGCAGCAGTTGAGTGCTGGGTTGCGAGGCTGCCCGCGGCCTCTGCAGCACCGGTTCCATCCCCGGCCGCCGGGCGAGGGTCCCACATGGAACAAAGACCTCTCCTGCCGCCCGCTGCTCCCCTCAGCAGTGTACTTCGGTCCTTCTGCCTGCTCTGCTCCCCGCTCTGGCTCTGGTGAATTCTCTCACCCTCCCGCGCCTCTGACTGTACCCAGTGCTTGTATAAATAAATAAATCGTAAAAAAAAAAAAGGCTACTTCATGGATGGGGGAGATTGGTGGGTAATGGGGGTTTCCAATGATACAATGAGAGGTATTTCAGGGACACAAGGGGTGAGGTTGGGAATCCAAGTCTTAGGATTGAGTTGAGTTAGTGACTGGAGGGTTAGGAATAGGGTTAGGGTTAGGGCATAGGGGACTGAAGGGGATTAGGTGTGAGGTCCATTAGAAATCTGTTCTTTACACTCCAGCGACATCCATCAGCCACCTCCTTATGTAGAGCTCTTGCCCTGGAGTACCCTAGAGTACCCCTTCAAGAAAGCGGACATAATTATTTATTTGCTGGCTGTCAAAGTAGTTGAGGTGACGGGGTGGTGGCAGCAGAGGCTCCGGCCACACCTATGTCGTGTAGGCACTGTCACCCCGCGGCATGACTCACAGTAGCTGGCGCTAATGTTCTTCCTGGGCGCTGCTGTTCTGGAGCTGGGGTGGTCCGGGTAGCCTGTCTGTCTTTCCTTCATCCCACTGCTCTGCAGAGAGAGGGAAGGGGAGAGCGACTTCCTGCAGGCTCAGATGGGTCATCCCTCTGACTGTTCTTTGATCCTGAAAACTATTCTTCCCCTGTCTCTTTTTGGTGGGAAAGAGCGGGAGGCCTAAGGGCCCCGGCCAGGGTGTCTGTACACTGAGTGGACTTTCTGCGGTGCTGGGCTGAGCCCAAGCTCAACTGTCCCCTGCCCAGGGCCTGGCACTCGGCTTCCCTAGCCTGAGGGAAGACCCTTCCGAGACTGAGGGGAAGGGATCCAGTGGAAGGTGTCTGTCTGTTCCTAGATGCAGGTGGCCTCATCAAGATCACGCCCAGAATGGCAGGCCTCACCATGCAGTTCTTTTTTATTTTTTTAAGATTTATTTAGTCATGCATACAAACTGGGGTGCAGGCCAGAGATGCGGGAGGGTGAGAGGATTCACCAGAGACAGAGCGGGGAACAGAATGGGCAGACTGACTGAAATACACTGCTGAGGGGAGCAGTGGGAGAGACCGGAAAGGTCTGCTGCGCCATGTGGGAATCTCACTGGCCGGCGGGGAGTGAACTTATGCTGCAGAGGCTGGGGCAGCTTCACAGCACTGCGCTCAACCGCCAGTCCCACCAGGGGAGGCCGAATCATCAGCATCTTTGACTTACTCTTTAGCATAAAGATTTAAGATTTCAGTGAACATCAGGCAAGGGGACTTTGCTTCCAACTCACCCGGGTACCTCCCAGCCTGGCTCCGCCCACTGAGACAAGGCGGCTGTTTGAACTGTGCTGTTGGGCTGTCTGGGCCCAGAGCAGGCTTGCCTGGGGAGTTTTCTCAGCGCACCTGGGCTGAAGTGTGTCTTGTTGGTACTGACTTCTCCGCCTGTCCCAGGCCCAGAACACAGAGAAGCTTCTGGATGCTGGACATTCTCCTCATACTACTCTCGGCCTTTTGTGTTCAAGAGCTGGGGAGAAAGGGCCCAAGACTTGTCCTTCTCAGGACTTACAACCTCAGAGGGACCTTGCAATTTTAAATAGGTTGATTCTATGGAGACTGCACCGGACGGGGGGAAGCAAATATTTTTTTAAAATGAACAATGAGGGCCTCCCCGGTGGCGCAGCGGTTGAGGGCTGGGTTGGGAAGCTGCCCGCAGCCTCTGCAGCGCCAGTTCGATCCCCGGCTGCTCCCCGGCCACCGGAGGAGGGTCCCGCGTGGCGCACAGACCTCTCCTGCCACCCGCTGCTCCCCTCAGCAGTGTACTTCGGTCCTTCTGCCTGCTCTGCTCCCTGCTCTGTCTCTGGTGGATTCTCTCACCCTCCCGCGCTTCTGACTGTACCCAGTGCTTGTATAAATAAAAAAAATCTTAAAAAAAAAAAAGGAACAATGATGTAAAAAATAAAAAAATGAAAAAATATATAATAACATACATTTTACAGTAGCACTATGTACCAATGAAATGTAGGTCAACATTACCGTAATTAAAAAAAATATTGTTGAATATTTAAAAAAAAGAAATCTTGTTGCCAGGGAGCTAAGGGCAGCAGACCTCTCCTGTCTCGCCTCCCCTCAGCAGTGTATTTTAGTGGATCCACCTGTTCCGCTCTCCTCTGTCTCTTCTTACCCCTCCCCACACCGCCACTCTGCCTCCCTCCCCCACTCTGGCCTACAACCCAGTTCTTGTATGCATAAATAAATGAAAGTAAATCTTTTTCGTTTTTTTTTTTTTTTTTTAGAAGAAATCTTGTTGCCAATCAGGAGCAAGATGAGTGGGTGTTTCTTAAGTTTTCACAAAAATCCATTGCCAGTGAAGCCTAGGGCTGGCCAGAGCACAGCCTGCCTTCAGCCCTGTGGCCTGACCTTGTTCAGTCCAGAAGTGGATGACTGACTCTTGGTGGTGGTAGGCCTGAGGCAGGGTTGGGAGGGAGATGGGCTCAGAGCGGCAGAGATGGGGCTCCTATTCTGATGTGGGTGTTTCCCAAAGATGTGTAATTTTAGATCAATGATCTGAATCCCAGCTGTTTCTCCTCTGAATCTCAGCTGTTTCGTCAGAGCAGGATAGAAAGAACAATGAGAAATAGCCAACACATGTTAAACGCTGTGCACACATCAGAGATTATTATTATTGTTTTTAGGAATGGGAGAAAACTCTTAGAATCTTGGGTTTGAGCCCCAATTCCACGTGGAATTCCTACAGCCCATAGCATCCACCCTGGACAAAGCTTTAGCCAAGCTGATGGTTAGAAAAAGCCCAGTTAGCTCAGAGACACAATCCAAGGGCCCTTCATGCCTCCAGCTCTGTGTTTTCTGGCCAGGCCGGTCCTTTTCCTCCTTATTTGGGATGCAGAGCAAGGCCGGAAACCTGCCCCCTCCTTCTAGGTGTGGCAGGGACTTTATGGTAATGATACCTGGCTTTATAGGGCGTCCTTCCTGCCCTCCCGGAGCACTTTTCCTTCTTGCCTGCACCCCTGGAGGTGCAGCTGAGGGAAGGGGTCTTGGGGCTTCATAACTGAGGCTTGGAGACTTGCCTGATGCGGCCGCAGAAGCGGCAGAGCCAGGGTTCGAGTTTCAGAATCAGGGTTGCCGCGGGGACTCATCCCAACTTCCCTGGGAGGGACTGGTTTGTCCACTTCCGGTGCCTGCTGGGAAGGCCTGAGGCTCTGGCCCTGCTTCGGTGTGGGCTGGGTCCCAGATGACCTTGGTCCTGTGGCTCCTGAAGGTCAGTGTGAGGAGGTGGGAGGCAGTCACCTTGGGACCACCCAGCATCGGCATGAATATGCAGCAGGCATCTGGGAGTTCACCCTCAGTTCCCTTCAGGGTTGTCCCCCAAAAGGCAGGCGTTGGGCTGGCTGCTTTGGGCTCCCTGGACTGGCCACCCCGCCCCTCACGAGGCAGGTGGACCCTCCATTCCTCTCTTCCAGGAACAGGCTGCTAGGAGGTAAGAAAGGTGGGTCTGCGAACTGGCACTGACACCCACCCTGGGCTGGTCAGAGAGCCCCTCTGAACAGGGCAGTCTTGAATGGTTTCCTGGCCAGGGTGGGCAGATGCTGACCTGGGACCCGGTTATGTGCTCCCGGGGCCTGGCCTCTGAGTGCTCCTCATGCCCTCTTTCTCCCCTTACTCATCGCTGTTGCTTTCCTCCCTCTCCCTACTCTTTACTCAGTTCTTCCCTCTGCAAGTTTCAGCTCTGGAATGTGCCAGGTCTGGTACTATCTCTCTTTCCTTCTTCCAGGGTCTCCTCCCTGTGCCCTGCTCTCCCTTTGCTTTGAGGATCCTCGCCCCTTTCTTGCTCAGCCTCCCCTCTGTGGGCTCTGAGATCAGTAGCACCAGGAAGTGCTGAGGGGAAGGACCAGCTTGGGAGGTGCCAGTTGTTTGCTTAAGGTGGGGTGAGCGGCAGCCTGGCTGGGCTGGGTCACTGGGAAGAGGCTAGTTGCTTGGCTCTTCTTGGTCCTTCCCATATACCTCTTCCTCTCCTCGCTCTGGCACTGAACACTGGCAGAAAGGTAAGAAGGCAGTCTGATCCAGCTGCTGCAGATGCTGATTTGTGAAGATATTAGTCCTCTTCCAGACCCCGGAAATTCCATGCTGGGCTAGAAATGCTCTTACTTTTCAGCTCTGAGTCTGGGTGACTTGGGGGGAGGGTGGGATTTCACCTCCTGAGATGGAATGTGGTTTCACCTTTCTCCTGTGGTGAGAGCTTGGGAGGCTTCTTTCCCTGACTCAGTACTGGCCTGGCTTTGGGGCCCTCGGCCATGGGCTGAGGAGATTGACTTTAACTTGTTGCTGTGCTGTTGCTGGGGAGAGAGAAGCGACCTGGGAATCCTCTCCTCTGGTGTTCTGGGGTGTGTGTGGGGGGGACTCGAGAAGCGCAGTGCCTGGCCAGCTCAGAGGAACTGATTGCACGGTGCTTGTATCCCCACAAGGGTGGTGGTGACCACAAGGGTCTCTCAAGGATCTCTCTCTCTTTTTTAACTTCTTATCATGGGAAATTGTACCCATATGCAAAATTAGTAGTAATCCCCCCCTACCCCAGCTTTAGAAATTTTGGAGTCATCTCATGGCCCATCCCTTTTCAGGTATACCCCCAGTTCTTCTTACCCCCTGATTATGTTGAAGCTAATCCTAGTCGGCTCTCATTTCCTCTCTAAAGACAGGACTCTTAAATAATTATTGTCACAACTAAACAGAAGTAACCATTGCTTAAGAACCAAATACCCACTTTCCATATTTGTCTGACTCATATACATTTTTCTCCTGGTTTTCTTTTTAATTTGGATATAATCAAATTCATACATGTGATTGGTTGTGATAGCTCTTAAGTCACCTGAAGTCTATAGGTATCTTTTTCCTCTTTCTCTCTTCATAGTTTTGCTCAAGAAACAGTCATTTGTTCTGTAGTTTTTCTTGTTCTGGATTTGGCTGGTTGCATCCAGCCAAATGTCGTTTGACAAGTTCCACTGTTCCTGTATTTCCTGCATGTAGTAGTTAGATTTCAGCCTAAATCAAAGTCAGGTTCCTTTAATTCATGTATAGATGGGGGTAAGAATTCCTTGGATTCTTGGGCAGCTTTTCCTCTATCAGAAGATAAGCATGTCTGCTGTGTCTCCTTTGTGATATTAGCCACCCGATGATCATTGCCTCCATCTACTAATTCATTACAGGCTAATTGCCTATTAATGACTCGCTCTAATTAGACATTGCTTCTTTCATCCCACAGTAAGTGATCTCTTACTTTAGACAGCAGCGTCCTTCTCTGGGTGGTGTCGCTGCTGAGGCTGAGATTACACGGGGTGGCCTGTCACACCTGTTTGGGCCTCTGTGGATTTGTGAGGCAGGCGTCCCCTGAATGCCAGGTTAGGAATCCTGGAAAGAATCCTTTGAATCTCTGTTTAGCCAAAGTTCAAGTCTCTGGGCTGATAGATGGAGTCAGTCTGAGACATGCCATTTTCCAATTAGCTCTGAAATAGAGTTCAGCTATATTTAATCAGATTAATACACAGACACAAATCTTCCCTGACTATCCCTTACACCCACCCCCAGTTCAAATTACTATCAGTAACCTGATAATATTTTTATATTTGTGTAGTAGTTTGTAGCTTGCAAAGCTCACGTAAATATGTATGCACGCTTGCTAGAGGGTGAGAGGGAAGTCTGGAAGTCAGTGTGCAGGAGAGCGAATTTGACCCAATTTCTACTTACTTGGCCTTGTTAGCTATCCTCTCTCTGTATCCATATCTATAACCTTACAGGGTTCTTATGGCTATTCATTGAGATAATGTAAATGAAGAACTTAGCATAGTCATTGCACATAGTAGGTCCTCAATAAAGTTAGCCATTGCCATTTTGAATCATCTGCTCGTAGCAATGCAGAACCTTACCTGGGAGAATCTACCTTACACAAAACAGTAATGACACACAGCTGCTGCCGGACATGGCCAATGCAGGATTTTATGCCATTGGCCCTGCGTCCAGGCATCATTTAGCTGTAGTTTCTTCCCTTTCACCCCAGGCAGAGGCATCAGGAAGTAGCCAGGGATCCAGCTCAGACTTTTTAAAAAAGGATTTATTTTTTTTATTTATGCATACAAGAGCTGGGGTACAGGCTAGAGGTGCAGAGGGTGAGAGGATTCACCAGAGATAGAGTGGGGGAGCAGAACAGGTGGATCTATTGAAATACACTGTTAAGGGGAGCAGCCGGTGAGACAGGAGATGTCTGCTGTGCCATGTGGGTCAGCATGTAGTAGTTAGACCTCGTGGGGGATGGACCTCATGGGGGATGGACCTCGTGCTGCAGTGGCTGGTGATAGCTTCATAGTGCTGAGACTTAACCCTTGCCTCACCAAGGAGGCCCCCAGCTCAGATTTTAAGGCTGATGAGGTTGTCTCCAGGAGGCTGGGGGAAGCAGCTCTCAGAAACAGGGAGCTGGCAGGGGTGTTAAAATCGAAAGCAAAGCCTCTGCGCTGCTCGGTTGTGCTGGTGATCTGTGCTGGCCTTTCCTGGGAATGGGAGCAAGTGGGGAGAAAGTGGGGGCATGTGGAGTTGGCTTGGGCTTGTGCTTGTATTTTTCCCTTTTGGAGGCCTGGGCTGTCTCTTGCCCTTGAGGAGGCCCCCTGAGGCTTCAGATGTAGAGAGCCAGGTGGCCTTGCCTCCTCCCCGGGAGCTGGCGGTCCCCTGGGGCCTGGCACAGCTGCTTGCCCATCTGCCCGTGCAGATCAGAGATGGAAATCTGCAGTCAGACAATTAGACACACAACCTGCCTGGGCAGGGGATGGAGCCTTCTCAGGAGGTGCCGATCAAACACGGGGTTCCCAGTGCTCCCCTTGGCCCGAGTGGCACAGAGACAACAGGCCAGGAAGGGGCTCCAGAGGCTCATAGACGGGGAGAGAGTGAGAGGCAGAGACAGATGGCAGGCCTCGAGCTTGTTTGCTTTGTGGAAGCTCCTTATCACTGGCTGGTTCCTCCCCACACGGTGGGCCGGTGGGCCGTGGGCGACTAGGCCATAGATACCATTTAGAGGCCTTGAGAGGCATGCAGGAAAGACTGGAGTGGAGGGCAGATAGGAGTGAGGTCTCAACCCCAGCCGGGCAGGAGGGGGGCTCTGGGCACAGTCAGGTTGGCGTGCATTCTTAGCATCAACAAAGGAAGCCTGGCACATAAGAGACCAAATGAACGTCACATTTCTATTTCACCGGACTCTGCCTGTAATATCCTTGAGCTACTTCTTTTGCTGGGATCTCAGCCTTGTGACCCAAGCATGTGAGCAGAGAGTGGCAGGGTTTCCATCCCAGGCAGAGGGACGGGGGAGGGGAGAGGCAGAAACCCAAGTAGCTGCTTTGTCCCTGGTTTCCGGCACAGGCTGCTGTGTGGAGCCGGCTTCTGCCCACACTCATTCTCCACACAGGGCCCAGGATTTGGGCAGTGAGCAGAGTTTGAGGGTGCATAGTCCCGACCCATTTGCTTCCTGTAATCAGAATGGGGGTGGGGAGGCTTGGATGCTGAGTGAGGGCACACAAAGCTCTGTGTGAATGAATGAATGAACCAGAAAAGGAAAGGGGACTTGGCTTTAGACCCTTTGTACCCTTTTCATTCTTTGATATGATCCTCAGGTGCTGGGTGGCATGTGAGGACACACAGTGGGGCAACCCACAGCAAGAGTTAGGAGGTGTCTATAGATTGGGGCTCCCGGTACCCTCCTGCTCCTCCCTGGGCCTGGTCTGGGTCTCAATCCCCTCTCTTTCCCAGTGCTTTGTACATAGTGGGCATTAATAAAACAATTGTTTAGTTAAGAACTAAATTGGAAGAGGCAGGAGGAAGAAGCTTTGTTTATCCTGACTTCTTGGGCCCTCTTCCTTCTCCCCGGCCATAGGATGGGGGCAGAGTGCCTTTGGGAGGAACAGAGTATCCACTCCTGCCCTCTGGACTCCATGAACTCAGGGGCCCAGTTTGAGGCCGGGCCCTGTTTCAACTGGCAGAAGGGGCATGGAATTGGAGCCTGCCCTCGGCCGAAGAGAAAGTCGGCTACAGCAGGATGGGACACGTTGCGTGCCTACCAGCCTGCCCCACAAAGCAGCTTAGGAGAATATTAAGTGGATTCTGTCCAGGGCAGCTCAGCTCACCGTACTGGACTTGTTAGGGGGCTGGGCGGGTCGATGGATGAGGGCCTGCCCCACTCTCTGCTCAGTCCCATCTGTAAGTGGCAGCATAGCTAGGCTGGACATTGGCAGTCCTTCCGCCCTTGCTTTGTCCCAGCCACTGAGGTCTTTGCAAAACTAAGTGCCCTCTGGGGTCTTAGTGGCCACAACCACGAAGCGCTCTGTGCCCTCCTCCTGGGCCTGCTTGTAGGCGACTCTAAGAAATCATTGAAAAGGACCTTTGTTGCGGTTTAGGGTCCCTGATAACCTCAGTTTTGAACAGTATCTTGTCCTCTGACTGGGAAGGTAAACTTATCCAGATCTTCTGGAAAACCGATGTCTGGCATAGCCAGGATGTGTCCACAGCAACATGGGTGCCAAGGGCTTACTGGATAGACATCTGGTCACTTAGCCTCCAACCTGAGCCCTGAGCTCTCTGTTTTTCTGAGAATGAAATTTTCACTGGAGCTTCAGGTTCTTTGCTGAGCACCAGGCTTATTTAACAGACCCATCATTGGTAGGGTGACCAGTATTTCCCGTTTGCTTGGAACTTGGCACCGGAAGTTCTGCATTCTGGGAACCCCCTTGGTACTGGGCAAATTAGACTGTTGCCCCTCTCCCTGGGGGGTCCCCCTCCTGAATCATGGGACTAGTTCTTCCTGCCTTCCGGCTTCTGCAGGCTGATCCCAGAGAGCTGGGTAGAGATGTTGCCTGCCCACGCTCCTACCCAGTCTCTCAGGAGGCCCGAGACAATCAAAGCAGGGGCTGATGCCTCGCCTGAGGTGGCTCCTGCCTGGCCACTGTCCAGTGCGCTGGTCAGGCCTTGCATTTCTGCAGCTTTTCCCTTCTAAACAACTCCCCTGTCCAGCCTCAGATCTCTTCTACACTAACATGGTTCTTCTGCCAAGGAGATGGACACAGATGATGGTAGGTCCTTTTAATAAATGGAGAAGCCAAATGTTTAGTGAACTGTTAGTCTAAGGTCAGATAGAAGCGCTGAGGTCAGAATCGACTTCCAGTTCAGCACCGTTAGGGGCAAACTTTTAGCTTTTGTGATTTCTGGGATAATATCCCCGGCTCAGCTGGTTTCTTTTTCTTTCTTTTTTTTTTTAAATTAAAGTTGGTATCCTGATTTTTTTTTTTAAGATTTATTTATTTATTTATACAAGCACTGGGTACAGTCAGAAGCACGGGAGGGTGAGAGAATTCACCAGAGCCAGAACAGGAAGCAGAGCAGGCAGAAGGACCGAAGTACACTGCTGAGGGGAGCAGCGGGCAGCAGGAGAGGTCTGTGCACCATGTGGGACCCTCCTCCAGTGGCCGGGGAGCAGCCGGGGATCGAACCGGTGCTGCAGAGGCTGCGGGCAGCTTTGAAACCCAGCGCTCAACCGCTGCGCCACTGGGGAGGCCCTCAGCTGGCTTCTTCCGAGACTTATTCCTCCATTTAGGAGCTTGCCAGAAAAACCAACCTTGGAAAAGATTGTTCTACATTCCCTTTCTTTGGACCCCACCCTGCCTTCATGCTGGTGGACTTTCCTGTGTAAATGTCAGTGTTCTTTCTGGTGGGGACCCAAAGTTAGCCAGAGCCAGAGTAGCCAATTCTGTCCTTCTCATTCTGTCCATTAAAGGGGCTATTCACTGTGGTTCCTCTGTTTATCCTATTTATAAATCTATTCAGCTTCTCTTTGTCCCAGCTACCCTCCCTGCCTCTGCTTCAGCCTTTGTTAAGGTGCTAGAAATTTCCTTCCAACCTCTGACCTTTCTTACCCAAAGCCTTGGCTCCTATGAGATCTACTTGGCAATCGAGTCAGGAAGGAGGGCTGCCCTTGAGGGGGTCAGGCCTGTGGGTAGAGGCAGGGCTTCGGATGTGAACAGTGGAGAGGACTTAGGAAATCTTCGCGCAGCTGAAACACAGCCCCACAGGCAGGATTTTTAGTGCACCTCATTACACCCGGAGGTGACTCATATAGAACTTGGGGACCGAGGTCAGAACTCACTCATTCAGTGCACTTGTAATGGGCTCTGAGTGACGTTATGCAGGGTGGGGCGTCTGGCCTGGACTCAGCTACAAGGTCAGGAGCACAGGTCCAGAGCCTGTCTGCCCATGCCCCACCCCAGCCCTACCACGTTGAGTGCTAATCCTCATTTAGCCTCATCTAAGAAAGGGAGACTATAATACAAGGGCCATCTTGAGAGGTTCTTGTGAAGATCATGTTGCACTGAGAATTACCCCTGGCCAGAGCACTTGCTGGGGGAGCTAATGTTAGGTAGCACTACCTCCGCCATTTGCTGCTCTGGTAAGTCGTTCATTCATGGACAAATATGTATTGAGTCCCTATTGTGTGCCAGGAATACAAGGATCGACTTGTCAAAAGTTTCCAAGCGTTGGATAATGGCTTCTATTTTTGCTTTGGTTTTCTTTCTTTATCAACATCCGTTGGCAGTGATCGAGGTTGAGAAATGGTTTGTCTCTTTGGTCCCATCTAGCTCTTGGTCACCCTAATCTTCAGGATGTGAGGCACGGCATGGCGCAAAGGCCTCACAGTACCTGAATTCTATTTTTTTTTTAAAGATTTATTTATTTATACGTATGAGAACTGGGGTAAAGGCCAGAGTTGTGAGGGGTGAGAGGATTCACCAGAGACAGAGTGGGGAGCAGAACAGGCAGATTGACTGAAATACACTGCTGAGGAGAGTAGCAGGCGAGACAGGAGAGGTCTGCTGCTCCATGTGGGTTAGCCCCCTGACCTAACGGGGATTGAACTGTGCTGCAGTAGCTGCGGATAGCTTCATTGTGCTGTGGCTTAACCCTTGTGCCACTAAGGAGGCCGGTACTGAATTCTATTGATAACCTGGCCGGTAATCCAGATTATTTTCTGGGTCTCAGTATTCTCATCTTTTAAATGGAATAGTAACTTCTTCCAACTTAATTTGGAGGGGTCTGGGCAGATAAGATGGGACAAGAGATGAAAAAGTCCTTTGCAAAAGTAAAGGACCTTTGCAAATGCCAGGTGCTAGGATGGAGCAAAGGGGAGGCAGTTTCTTGGAGAACACCTGGTCTAAGAGCAGAGCCAATGTCTCCCAGGAAAGGGGTGAAGGTAATTAACACGAATGCTAGCTCCTTGAGGGCACTGAATGTCCAGTGCCTGGCACAGAGCTTGGCACAAGTAGACTCACAGTAAATGCCTGGTATATAGTTGTAGTAAATGTTTGTCAAATGAATATGACATAAATGGTTGCAAGCAATTTAATTGCAGGGAGTTTATTTAGTTTCGAGGACATGGAAAGCAAAGGCAAGATTTGGGTTGTGCATGGGCTATCATGGAGAGCTTCCTGGAAGAAGTGATTAAGATTGAAGATGGGAAGAAGGTGAAGACTTATGTCGGTAGAGTGTCTCTCCATGGGACAGGAAGGGTACTGGCAAAAATCTCCAGGGCCAGTTAGCTTGGCTGGGCTGGGAGTGGGGAGTCATGGAAGAAGGGAGTGAAAGGAATAATGGATGTTGGGAAATGGTCCTTGGAGCCCAGGCAGAGGCGTTTGCATGGGCAGCAGTCACGATGGGCCTTGAGAGAGAAAAATGCTTGTTAAGGGCTGTGAGGAGTGGTCTTGTCTCATGGTATGGTGGTTGCTGGGGGGACAGGCCACAGGGGGCTCACTATCATGTCTCCCCATTAAGGGAAGAAGCCAGTGGTTGGTAACTTTGGAGAGTGGTGCCAGTGGCCGGGTAGGGGCTGGGCCCACCAGCCAGGCAGCCAGCTCCTGTCACCCGCTGATGGCACTTTGAAGGTGGCAGAGGCGGGTGGCGGGCTCTGCTGTATGATGCCACTGGCTTCCCCAGGCAGGGTGGGGAGCTAGTTTGTCTCATTAGAGTTCTGGAAACTGCTGTGCAATGGGAAAAGAAGGGAAGAGAGCCTTTCTGAAGGCTGCCTGGGCAGGTAGCACTGAAGTCACACTGTTTGGAGCATAGAGGTCAGACATGATTTTCTTTCTTTAAAAAAGAAGTCTGGGCGCTCCCAGGTGCTCTTCTGTCTTGTATTTAATCAGACAGCGGGAGACTAAGAGGGGGCAGCCAGAGGGACTGCAGCCTGCTGTGTGATCTTGAGCAAGTTTCTAAACTTCTCTGGGCACCACGTTTCCATCTATGAAGGCCTCTGCCAGTTTCTTTGAGGACTAAGAAACAGAGTGTGAAGTGCAGACAATGTGTCTACAGAGTACAAAGCACTCGCGACACGGTCATGGCTTCTGTCTTCGCTTTTTTCCTCCCCACATACTTAGTCTCCTGCTGAAGACTAGGAGGCCGGCCTTGCACTGGAGCCCAGGGCAGTACCGGCTCCTGCTCTTCTGTGCAGGCCGGGTGCCCTCTGTGCCTGCTATCCTGAGCCCCAGGGACACCATCCCGAGACTGGCTTCCTCTGCTTTGTATCCTGGCACCAAACTGGGCCTGGCACGGAGCAGACACTTATTAAATGTTTGTTGAATGAAAGATGAATTTGACATGGGCCTTTAAAGTTCACAGTCTTGCAGGAGAGACAGACTTGTAAACACGACGTAAAAGAAATAAGATTAGATGCACAGAGTTACTGTGTACAAACACAGGGGAAGGGATACCGCTGGTGGGAGTCCCAGTCCCACGGAACCTTAATGTATGGGGCAGAATGGGGAGTGGGGAGGGAGGGGTACAATTCAGGCCAAAGGGACAGAGCGCCCAGAATCCTAGATGCATGCAGTGCTTGGAAACTGGAAATAGAGCTGCTCAGGGACGGGAGCACGGAGAGCACCTTGGGGTCTCAGGGAGGAGGTGGAAAGGTGGAGGGACTTGTGAAGAGTGTTGACAGCCTCATTCAAGGGGCTGGATTTAATCCTTTCAAGGTGTAAACGGGCAGGGGATGCAGCTTGCTTATGGCCCTGTGTTGCTGAGGGCCCTGGCGACCAGAGAGGGTGTGGTCTGCCTGAGGGTACCACAGCACATTAGATGAGATCAGTGCCTGGGCTTCCACTGAGGGACCTTGGGCTGCACAGTGGATGTTGCTCCATTTCTACTGTCCTTGGGGGCCCTCCTGAGGGTCACCTGGCAGTCATGGCCCTAGGCCGAGTCTCTCCCACATTCTATCTTACAATAGCAGCCTGTCCATTCAGAGAGCCCGGTGTGACTGTGCCAGGACCCGCCCCCTCCCCCATCTCTTTGGCACAAGGAGCAGCCACAAGATCCCCTGGAATAGCTTCCTGCCTTATTTCCAGGTGCCTTGTTGCCTGGCATGTGCCAGATTTGGCTTGAGCACTTGTTTTGCAAAAGATATCAGGTAGGATTTGTGGAGTTAATGGCATGACTCTGGATTTTTTTGGAGAAGGCCAAGAATCCCCTCTGTCCCCTCCCCCACTCCCCCCCACATATTTAGACATCGAGTCCGGGCCCCCAGGGCATCAACAGCACATGTGGAGGGAGGGACACATGTAAGAAAAATGGATTGTCCCGGGAGGAGGAGAGAACCCGGTACTTTCCAGCAAGGAGGAGGAGTAGTGGGGGGGCGTCAGCCTGAACAGACTGAACAGGGCTTCAGTCTGAACAGGGCTGATCAGAAAGGCTCCTATCTCCTCACCCCAGGGAAATTCCAGAGAGAAGCATCTAGCTGTGATTTCCCTGAGTCATGCGGGACCAGGCCTGCTGGAGCCCCTTTCTGTGGCAGCCACGCCTCTGTGCTGCCTGCCGCCCAGGGAGCCAGAGCTGTCTCTGTGGTGAATCCAGATGGAAGAACGTGGATCTTTCCTCAGGCTCCTACTTTCGTCAGCTCCTTACCTGAGAAGCACCTACATCTGGGGTTGGGGTCCAGTGGAGGGGACTCCCCAGCTTACATTGCTGGCGCCCGTTCATCTAGGTCCATCAGGACAGGATTGAGCCTCTATCACAGGTGGGCACCCCAAGGCATGAGGGACAGTGGGGCAGGCAGGACCCTGGAAGGAGGGGCAGTGGACCCTGCCCACTTCCCTGTGCGGAGGGAGAGAAGGAGGGAGGAGGCTGGCGCAGCTGAGCCTGGCGTCTTGGGAAACTGCCTGGCCTCCTTGGTGCTGAAAGGCTCTCCTTTCGAGTGCCCTTTATTTATGTCCTGGCTGGGCTCCCGGGGGGCAGCCTGTCTCCACGTGCCCCAGTTAGATGCGACCGGCAGAGGCCACGTGCCATGGTCCCATTCCATTGCTCTCCATGCCCATTGGCTCCTGGTAACTAATCATCCTACTACATCCTCATCTTCCCTCCCCACTTCTCCTTTCTCTCTGCCTCCCTCTTCATCCTCCCCTCCCTTCCTGCCCTTGCTTTCCCGAACATTTATTGAGAAATCTCTATGTGGCAGAGACCAGAAAGGTAAAGATGAATAAGACGTGGCCACTGCCCCGCAGGAACTCAGAGCACTCAACAAGTCATTGCAGTGGGGGATGATAGCGTGGCCCCAAAAGACCCATGTAAGAGTTACAGAGAAAGGGGGCCTCCCTGGTGGCGCAGAGGGTTAAGATGCAATCTATGAAGCTGTATGCAGCCACTGCAGCACCCGTTTGATCCCCGGCCAGGGAGCTACCCACCTGTCACAGCAGACCTTTCCTGCCTCACCCCCTACTCCCTTCAGCAGTGTATTTCAGTCAGTCTGCATGTTCTACTCCCCACTCTGTTTCTGGTGAATCCTCTCACCCCCCACACCTCTGGCCTGTACTCCAGTTCTTGTATGCATAAATAAATTAAAAAAAAAAAAGGTTTACAGAGAAAGCACAAATAGGGGGATCCCTTCTTTCCGGGGGGCCTGGGGCTTACGGGCAGGGAAGTTCCTGGCTCTGAAAGGAGTTTGGCCTTAGTGGGACCACCTCACTTACCTTCGCAGAGTTCGTGAACCTGAGCAATCCCTGTAGTTTCTTGGTCTCAGTTTCCCCATTTAAAAAAAGTGTTTGAGGCTCACCAGAGAATAAAAAGACACAATGTGCGAGTGTGGCCAGGGAAGAGGGGGTGGTGGCCTGCTCTCATTTGAGAGGACAGTAAACAAGGACACTGAGAAGTGAAAGGAAACGATCCAGAAAACTGATGGGTAGACCGGCCCGCTCTTCTTGTTCTGAGTCAGCATTTTTTCTGCAGCAAGGCCAAGGGCCGCAGGGAGGGCCTGGGGGAAGGAGACTTAATGCACAGACACAGCCCATACTGTGGTCTTCCTTCTTGATCCTTTTCTTCCCATCAGAAGTATCAGCTCATTTGATAAAACCCACGGTCAGTTCCAGAGGTAAACTGAGAGCTTTGTGTCAGTTTGTGTTGATGTCAAGGAGGGCAGGAAACAGGGACAGGCTGGAGAGCCAGGTGCCTCGAGGAAGCCCATTCCTCACTGAGCCTCCCTCAGGGTGCTTCTCAGGCGGGGAAACAGGAGAATCTTGCCCCTCCTGGCTTCTCTGGACTGTGGAGAAGACATGATGACAAAGAAGCTGGGTCTTCTAGAGTCAGGGGTGTGGCAGCGTCTGTCTGGTCAGCTCGTGCCAACGAATCACGTACTGAACGAATCGCATCCTGAACAAGTCACCTGGTTATGAGTCCTGTCAGCCACGTCCTTGATGGCCAGCGTCGGCTGTTAAACTCTCCAAAATCTTGACTCTATCATGGGACCCAGGGGTGCTGTCTCCCGAGCTCAAGCCATTGCAGCGTGAGATTGCTTAGTTTTGAGGCAAGTGCACAGGAGCCAGCCCCCTCACCCTCCAAAGCCACCTTCTTGGCACAGAACCTTCTTAGGTCTGGCTGCCCGGCCCCTGAGAGAATGGCATCCAAATGAAACTCTGTAGCGTGAGGGCCAAAGCTCAGGCCTGGAGGCAACTTCAAATGCCGGCCCTGCTGCTAAGTAGCCGCATGGGGGCTGAACATCTCTGTGCTGTAGTTTCCTCATAAAACAAGAGGGATGGGAACCCCTCCCCAGTGGCTCAATTGGAAAGTGCCCAGCACAGTGCCCTGGGATGCTCAGCCCGCTCTGACCGGGCCTCGGTCCCCACGCCACGAGGCCTCCTTCCCTCAAGCCAAGTGTGCAGCAGCTGTGAAGCCTCTGAGAACCCAGGGTTTGACTCTATGCCTGTGTTATCCTTAGCTTCTCCTGGACATTGATTTCAGCTTCTTGTCCACCTGACAGAAAGATACTTCCTAGAAGCCAGGCTACATGCATGCGTGCAAACATGCGCTCATATTTGTGTGTAAACACAAAATTACACTTTTATATAGCACTTGTGCCCAAGTGCTTCTCCAAATGCTTTGTGCATATTTAACTAGGAGAATCCTTACAAGAGGCTTAGGAGGTGGACTCTGTCTCCAGTCTAAAGATGGAGACACTGAAGCTTAGATTAAGGGGCTGAGTCAGAATTACAGCTCTGTGTGTGTTACGTGTTTGAAAAATATCATGATAATTTCTCTTCATCTCCATTAAATTTTTTAAATGCACATCATGATTTACTGCATTGGTTTCCCAGCCCACCTATGACTCAAAAGTTAGTGTGAAAGTCTGTCCGGTAGAATCTACCTAGAAAGCGAGGTGGGCAGTGAGGGAAGACCTCCTGAGGGGACAGAGGAGGACCTGGCTCAGGGCTCTAGCTGGTGGGGGGCCGGGGTCCCTCAAGAGCTGCCCTGTGCCCCCAGAGGTGGCTGAGGAGCTCCGCTCAGAGGAGGTGTGTGGTCAGAGGAGGTCTGGGCCTGTCCTCCTTCCTGGAGAAATTCCCGCTGTTATCTCATCTGTCCGGACTCAGATAAGGGAAGGCCTCCAATGTGGGCCCCAGTCTGCAGCCTGGTGTTCTGTCAACAACTTATTTTTCTGTTAGGTCTAACTTTTGAAATTTTTTTTTTTATTTATCAAGTTATTTTACACCCATAAGAGCAGAAGCAGCTGAGCCTGGTGCCTTTCCATCCCACGGGGAAAGGAAGACAGGCCAAAGCACAGAACAGACTAGAACAGGGGACTCCCAGCTTCTGGTTACTTCAGCTGCAGGTCAGTCAGTCGATGATGAGATTCATATTAACCATGGAGGGGTTTAAGGAAGTAGACACAGGAAGGTCACCTCTCCTAGCTGGGATTTCTCACTCAGCTCCTCTATTCTTCAGTCCCAGTTGCCTACCAGTGGGTGACACCCACCCTGGGGTGTCCTCATGAATAGGCCAGGGCAGTGGGGGTTGGGGCTTCCACCGCCCTGCTGATGTCATTCCTATCCAGGTGAGTTTGGAATCTTATTGACATTCCCAGTGGGGAATGGGATTAAATTCTAGTCAGCAAGTAAAGGTTGAACCAAAGACCACAGGCTGGAAAAGGTGGACACCAAGGACGGTGTGAGCTCTGAGACAGGCCTCTATCTCTCTGTAGGGGTAGCAGAGAATCGCCTTCTGTTGTGGGAGGAAGGCCCTGACTGGCCTGGGAAGCTCTGCCAGCTTGGGGTGTGCTGAAGGCCCCTGTGCCCCAGGTCCCGCACTGGCTCTTGGGTCAAAGACTGTAGGGAGTTGGCTATGACCATGCGGGCCTGCTGGGCACACTTCTGTGTCCCTATACTGAGCCCTGCAGCTGTCTTTCAGGGCAGTTGTCTCCCCACTGCACTTGGACTTCTCGTGGGATCAGGGGTGCTCTAAAACCCACTTTCACATCCTGTACCAGGAAGGCCAAGCTGCCCTCCCCCAGCAGTGGCTCCCCTCCCCCCATCAGACCCTGTGTCACTTTCAATAGTTTAAAAAGCCAGGAAAATATTTTTCAAAACTGAAGATGCTCCTGAGGCTCTGGGCTTCCTGCCTGTGGGATCGAATCTTCAAAGACCATCTCAGCTATGATCAGTGAGAAGTGTTTATTTTTATTATTATTTTTTAAAGTTTTATTTATTTATTTATTTGTTTGTTTGTTTTGTTTATACATGCACTGGGTACAGTCAGAAGCGCGGGAGGGTGAGAGAATTCACCAGAGCCAGAGTGGGGAGCAGAGCAGGCAGAAGGACTGAAGTACACTGCTGAGGGGAGCAGTGGGCGGCAGGAGAGGTCTGCGCGCCATTTGGGACCCTCCACCGGTGGCCGGGGAGCAGCCGGGGATCGAACCGGCACCACAGAGGCCGCGGGCAGCTTCGCAACCCAGCGCTCAACCGCTGCGCCACCGGGGAGGCCCGAGAAGTGTTTATTGACCAGGAGCACATCGTAGCTGGCGGGACCCCACAGCCGGAGCCCACATGCCCTTCTGAATTCAGGCGTGAGGGTAACTGAGGTCACGGGGAGACCTACCCCCAGTCTTACAGCCCAGCGTGTCCCTCACCTAGTCAAGAGGCCTCCACATTCTCCCGCCTCTTTGCTGTGGCTCCCCTCTTGGAATGACCCCCCTCCACCTCTCAGAAGCTGCTGCCAGCCTCCCATCTCCTGGCTCCCTGATCACGCTGCTCTCATCATGGGCTACCTTTGAAAGGAAGATGGTTTTGTGGGAAGATTTTGTCTGTCTCACTAGATTGGGGTTCCTTGAGTGCAGGGACCCCATCTTCTTTCCATCTCTAGCACTGTGGATGCTCAGGACATGTCTATGGAGTGAATGTCCAACCATGGCCACACCTTCATGGGAAGGGACTTGCTGGGGGCTGGGGGTGTTAGAGGTTCTCGGGAAGTGCTAGCATTTGAACTTGGTCTAACAGTGGTGTTACCTGCCTCCCCTTGCGGTTTGGATTTGGCTGTTGTCTAGGATGGAGTCCGAGAGTCATTTTAGGGCCTGGGACAGTACCCTAAAGACTGACTAGCTCTGGCGGCTGGAGGGGAGGGGTAGGGCTGTTGCGTCAGGAGCACTGGTGCCTGATGTCTTTTGGGGAAATATCGAGCAACTTGGTCTGGCTGGATTGGAAAATTTTCACATGGAGCAGTAGAATACAGTGGTTGAAAGACAAATAGGGTGCACTGCAGTGGGCCTGGACCCCAGGACAATGAGTCAGGCCTGCATGTAGCAGGTAGGGAGGGAGCAGAAACTGGACTTTTCAGAGCAAGAGCGTAACATAATGAAAATGGGCATGAAACCAAACCCAGCAGAGGGGATGTGGTCTTTTTTTTTTTTTTTTTAAGATACATTTTTTTTTTATAGAGGCATGTTTTATTTATTTATTCATTTATTTGTTTGTTTGTTTTTGTTTTACACATGCACTGGGTACAGTCAGAAGCGCGGGAGGGTGAGAGAATTCACCAGAGCCAGAGCGGGGAGCAGAGCAGGCAGAAGGACCGAAGTACACTGCTGAGGGGAGCAGCGGGCGGCAGGAGAGGTCTGCGCGCCATGTGGGACCCTCCTCTGGTGGCCGGGGAGCAGCCGGGGATTGAACCGGCGCGCGGCAGAGGCCGCGGGCAGCTTCGCAACCCAGCGCTCAACCGCTGCGCCACCGGGGAGGCCCTTTATTATTATTTTTAAATTATTTTATTTTATATAATTCTTACATCATTTTTCTAGCAACAACAAATGTTGGCGAGGATTTGGAAAAAAGGAACTCTCCTGCACTGCTGGTGGGAGTGCAAAATGATCCAACCACTATGGAAAGCTGTGTGGAGATTCCTCAATCTACTAAAGATAGAGCTTCCATATGATCCAGCAATTCCACTCCTAGGTATTTTTACCCAAAGGTCACAGAAACATTGATTCAAAAGGGCCCCTGCACCCCTATGTTTATAGCAGCACTATTTACGATAGCTAAGCTTTGGAAAAAACCCAAATGCCCAAAAATAGATGACTGGATCAAGAAGATGTGGTATATATGCACATTGGAATATTACTCAGCAATCAAAAAAAGATAAACTCATGCAATTTGCAGCAACATGGATGGAGCTGGAAGGGATCATGCTCAGGTCTTTTTAAAGCCCAAGGGCAGAGTCCTGAACTCTCTCCTGGAGTCCAACCTAAATCTTTCCTGCCGTATCAGAGTTCAGTTTGTCTCAGAGGAGTTGAAAACAGCCAGACTTGCCCAGTGATGGGAAAGAAAGGTCATCCTCCCATTTCTGCAGAGAAAACCCAAATATCTTGGTGGAGCATGAATGGGCCAGGTGTCTGGGCCAAACTGGCAGAGCCATGTGAGGGCACTGAAGCCTGCATTGCTGTGGTGCCCACCTCAGTGGGGTGAGCTAGAGGCCCCCATGGAAGCTGAAGCACCAGGTTTTGCCCCTGAGCTGCTGTGCCCCCCTACCCCCATGCTGTCAGGTAAGCTGCCCCTTCCTGCTGGCATGTGCCCCTGGCACTGGCACACACAACGTCCCTTTGCAAAACTGGTGGGCAGAGCACAGATGTGTTACTCTCCTGCTTCACTGTGAGGGCAGAATAGCTGAGGCTGATGAATGGCTCGAGCTGGGAGATGGGGAGGGCTTGGAAGAATAGAGGCAAAGTATAATTGAGGGAGGGGCATGGGAGGAGAGGTCAAGGGGACCTCTCTGTCTCACCCCAGCTTGTTGGGATGCCCATTGACACCTGAGAAGGGGTTCTGCCAAAAGCCACAGAAGCAGCAGGTGTCTGCCCCGTCCAGTTGTCCTCTGGGACCTCCCGGGGCTGGGGGGTGTGCACACGGTTGAGTCTGTCTTGTCTCTCTTGTCCCCCCCAGGGCCGCCTCTGTTGTTGACCTTGGCCCATATCCTCTACCTGTGGCCTGTGGGACTATTTGATGGAATCACAGAGACTCTGACTTCTAAAAGAGAAAGCTTTTCTTGAACAGGGAATTTCTACCCCCCCCCCCCCCGTCTCCCAGGGCAGTTGGAACATTCCATTTTAAGGGTGAAACAGGAACAGGTGAGCGTACAGTACAGCGAGGACTCACACACAGGTGGGAGGAGTGTGGAGCCACTCGCACTGCCACGGCTACCTCTGCCACCTCCCCACCAACATGCTGGAGGGCACCCTGCATCCTGTGCCCTGACCCCAAAATGCCAGCAGAGTAGGCCATGGCTCTGAGACATTCACAGAGGCCAGGTAAGAGGACATCGTCTCAGAAGACCTTGTCCCTCCCATCTGGAAAACCTTTACATTTCCAGGCATCTGGGCTGCTGCTTGCATGGGGGGGTTGTGGGGGGGCTACTATTCATGCTGTCCCCTATATGAATGGTGTCCCCTGGGGCTATGCGGGGGCTGGGAAGTCAGTGCCAGCAGATAAGTAGGAGGGCAGAATTGGACACTTTTCTGTGTTCTAGGCAAACAATAGGGACCTTTCCAGGAAGCTTGAGGGAGGGAGTTGCCTGTAAGAGGATCCCCGGGTGGATGCTCTGTGGGGTGGCTTGAACAGGTTTTTGCCTTTGCTGCTGATTGCTTAATTAGACACCTACATAGTGCTCTCTGCTAATGATCACATCTCCCAAGGAGATGACAGATAAGTGGGGGTAGCTCCAGCCTGCCAGGTGAAGGTCTCAAGGATGGCCACTGAAGGGGAGCAGTGGAGGTAGAGCACCCTGGGATCTCCTTGGGCCAACAGACTAACAACTATCAAAGAGAGTGGGTGTTTGCTCTCCTGGCACCCAGAAGAGCGGCAGCGGGCTTGGGGGCGGGTTCCGTCTCCAGTATTAACATCCTGCGTGAACTGTAGCTTGTCTTCTTGAGAAATGGGGAGGGTCATCCGATGTATCCAGGGTGTCACCGAGGCCAGACGAGCCCAGGATATGTGCATTCTGGAGGTAGACGCTCTGCAGTGGAGAGCACCTGGGGCTGTTCTGGGCAATTGCTGGTTAGGTTGGAAAGAGCCAGGTGGGGAGCTCTGTCGCATGTGCATCTCTGAGCGCTGGGAACTCCAACCCGTCACGCGCCATCATGGGTCTGGAAGGAGCTGAGTTTCTGTCATGCCTAGCTGTGATGTGTCGGAGGGTACGCTGGGGCAAGCCAATGCCAGGGTTGTCATCTCCTGGTGGCTGGGGGCGTGGCTGTGTTTCAACGTAGTGATTCTCCTGGCTTGGCCTCAGCACTCTCCAGTATCTTCCTAGAATTGGGCTGTTGGGATATGAGGCAAACAGCGCCACTCCCTCCTCCCTAGGGTGAACCAGTCAAATATTTACCAAAGCAGAGCTGCAGAGGGAAAGTGCCAGGACTCAGGTCGCTGCTATGTTTGTGTTGCCCAAACAATGCCATGCCTTGTGGGCACCTAAAGGCCACAGCTGGCTGGAAGGTACAGAGCCAGGCTCCTTGAAGGTTGGCTGTGAGCTGGCACAGGGCTGCACTCCTGGTGTGAGTCAGGGGGATGCTGCTCTGCTCCTGGGTGTCTCTGGCGCTGGGCATCCTGGGCTTGGGTCATCTTTGGTCTCATTTCCTCCATCTCAGGAAGCCCTAGATGCCTCCTGGGGGTGGAATCTGGTGATGGCCCATAGGATGGCCTCTCTCCCGGTTTTATGATGGGGATGATGGGAAGAATCATTTTGGCCCTTTTCAGAGACAAAGTGAGATTGGCTGACATGATCGAATGAATATCATGGAAGCTTTGGGCTGTAGGGGAAAGACTATGAATTTCAAAGCTGCACAGGAGGTAGCTTCACCACTTACTAGCTGCATCACTTGGGGAAGTTAGCTAATTCCTCTAATCATGACTTCCCTGTGGTGTAAAATGGGATTTTAAGAACCCGTATTGCCATGGGTGATTGTGATGTTTCCTCCTATAAAGAACTAAAACAATTCCCTTAAGCGCATAACCTGAATGCTTTCATGTTGGGAAGCAGGAAAAGAAACTATATTCAATTTCATTCAATAAACATTTTTGAGCAAAAGTATTTATAGTTCCAAGGAGGCAGTGATTATGTGTCTTTAAAAATCCTTTGATTTGAAATATCTGAAAACTCTGTTATATTTGGCAGTTGTCGTTAGTTTTTGGTTACACACTCAGGAATTCTTTATCTCTCTAGCTCTCGAACTGGAAACCGTGAGTGGAGCAGGAAAGTATTCTAAGGGGCTACCTCCAAAAGTAGCCAATATCTTGTCCCTGCAGGAGCTCAAGTGGCCTGTGCATCTTTCATGATTGCTGGAGAGGGCTTTCCTGCATGCGATGGACGGCAGAATACTCAGCGCTACATCCTCCCAAAGGCTGGAGGCCCTGATTCTAGGATCACTTGAATCTCCCAACTGAGGGTCGGGGGTTTCCCTTTCCTTCTCAGCTGACAGTTCTGAGGTTGGAATCAGGGGGGAAGGAAATTCCCCTGGGGCTTCCTGACTCCCTTATCCAAAGCACAGCCCCTTTTATTTGGCCATAGTCTCAACTCATTATCTTTCTTCTCCCTAAGTGGTCTTTACAGTGATCAAAGTCTTTGAACTGTGCGCACGCCAGCCTGGCTGCTGTCTCAGAACCCGTAACTTCTGGCTGGATCTTTTCCCTGTATTCCAAGCCATCTCTATCAGGATGGGAGACGAGCATTTAATCAACTATTCGTGTTGTGCCTAGGTACCAGGTGTGGTATAGGAGCTGAGGGGGAGGCAAAGAACAGTAATGTATAGTCTCAATTCCTGAAAAGCTCCATCTGTCTTTTGGAAATAAGCTTTACACAAGTTAAAAGTCAGTTGAGGTACAAGGTTGCAGGTAACAGTGGTTGACTGGTTAGGAGAGCATGGGAGGGGGACAGACAGCTAGCAGTGGCAGAAGGGCCAGTGGGTTTTGGACATGGATTACTGTTGGAGGCAGGAAAGTGCAGTGGGAAATGGAGAGCCAAGTTGACCCGGCAGTTATAAGGATGTCTGACTGGGATAATTGACTTGACATTGTCAGAAGAGAACTTAGAAGAGGGACCCATTCGTTAAGGGCACAGATAAGTAGTCACCGAAGAGTTTCCCTCCTGCTCCAATTTTTAAAAGATTTATTTATTTATGCATACAAGAGCTGGGGTACAGACCAGAGATGGGGGTGGGGGTGGGAGGATCCACCAGAGACAGAGTGGGGAGCAGAACAGGCAGGTGTACTGAAATACACTGCCTAGGGGAGCAGTGGGAGAGACAGGAGAGGTCTGCTGCACCATGTGGGTCACCTTGCTGGCTGGGGATCGAACTCGTGCTGCAGTGGCTGTGAATATCTTCATAACCCCTTGCACCACCAGGGAGGCCCTTCCTGCTCCATTTGGATCTGCCCCCGCCCCGGCTTCCTCCCTGGAGCAGACACCTGTTACCAGCATTTGGGTATCCTTCCTGAGATGCTCTAAGCCTGGCTAAGCTCTGACCACAGGCCAAGTCCAGTCCACCACCTGATTTTGTGTGGCCCACAAGCTGAGGTTATGGTTTATGTTTTAAAAGGTTGAAAACAGGGCCTCCCTGGTGGTGCAAGGGGTTAAGCGCAGCACTATGAGCATCTGCAGCCTCTGAAGCATGAGTTCGATCCCTGGACAGCCAGGGAGCAACCCACATGGCATAGCAGACCTCTCCTGTCTCACCCACGGCTCCCCTCAGCAGTGTATTTCAGTCAGTCTGCCTGTTCTGTTCCCCACTCTGTCTCTGGTGAATCCTCTCACCCCCCCACACCTCTGGCCTGTACCCCAGCTCTTGTATGCATAAATAAATCTTAAAAACAAACAAATAAATAAAAATTAAAAAAAAACTTTAAAAAAAACAAAAGGTCGAAAACAATTAACAAAAGACCAACATCTTATGTTATATTAAATTATAAGACATACTGTTAGTATGTATATCTGGCAGTTTGCTGAGTCACAGCCATACTCATTCCTGTGTGTTTACTTACTGTCTGTGACAGCTTTTGTGTTACAAAGACAGTTGATTTACCCAAAAAATACAAAACTGCTACTTTGAAGAGATATATGTGCCCCCATGCCCATTGCAGCACTGTTTACAATAGCCAAGCACGTGGACAGCCTAAGTGCCATCGGCTGATGAATGGGTACAGAAGATGCGGAATAATGCACAGTGGAATACTATCCAGCTACAAAATCAAGATGAAATCCTACCATTTTCAACAACATGGATGAACCTAGAGGGAATTATGCTTAATGGAATAAGCCAGACAAAGAGAAACACCATCCGATTTCACTCATACATGGTATAGAAAGAAAACAGATGAGTTACGTAAAACAAAAGCAATTTTTTGGACTGTAAGATCAATGTGTTGGGTACCGAAGGGATGGGGCCGAAGAAGTGGTAAATCAGGAAAAGGGGGACAATGGTATAGTGAGGAGGGATTCGGACTTTGGGGGTGAACTGCTTGGATATACTCATGTCGATTCTCAGGAATGAAAAAACAAAACTCACAACAAAGGCAGAGTTGAGTGGCTGCAAGGGAGACGTGATGATCCTTGAGCTGAAAATATCTCCTGTCCAACCCTCAGTGTGAGCAGTTTGCTGACCTCTGCTCTAGGCAAATATACTTATATTGGTCATTGCAAAATATTTCTTTTTTTTTTTTTTTTGTTTTTGTTTTTTTTTTGCAAAATATTTCTTAACCCAAATGGCAGCATACTAATAAATTGCATTGTCCCTGAGAGCAAATCTCAGAGCCTGTTCCATATCAATACTATAATAGCATTAATAGGTAGGGAATCTCAATGTGATTTGAGATGTGCTGGTGTGAGATGGAGACTTATTACCTGTGGGGAGATGCCCCGTAGGCCTGGGCTGAAGCTCAGGGCCTGGAGAAGGAGAGTGAGGGACACCTGAAGGGGGGTTCCCAGGCCCAATCTCTCACCTCTGTCTACAGGTTTCCTTTTACAGAAACGAAGGGCTGTGTCCTGAGCACTGTACAAAGTCAAGTACACTGAGTGCGAGTGTTGACAGGCTGATGTAAAGGCAATGAACAGGACACGTGAACACAGCACCTGAAGACACAGGGAGGACTAAAGGCAGTTCAGCGACCTGCTTGTGTCAGGCAGAGGTAGTGTGGAAGGTAAAAGCTGCTGGGCGATGGGTGTTTGTTGAGGGCCTACTGTGTGCCGACTGCTTTGTACTGCTTTGTCAAAGCAGTTAGTATCTGAGGTGGTGTCATAAGCCACATGAGGAAACTGAGACCCAGAGGGACGTAGTTGTATTTTTTTTTAAGATTTATTTATGCATACAAGAGCTGGGGTGCAGGCCAGAGGTGTGGGGGGTGGTGAGAGGATTCACCAGAGACAGAGTGGGGAGCAAAGCAGGTGGATCTACTGAAATACACTGTTGAGGGGAGCAGTGGGCGAGACAGGAGAGGTCTGCTGTGCCAGGGGGGTCAGCTCCCTGGCTGTCTGGGGATCGAACTCATGCTACAGTGGCTGCTGATAACTTCATAGTGCTGACGCTTAACCCCTTAAGCCACGAGGGAGGTCCCCCCCAGTTGTATCTTTTTTTCAAAGATTTATACAAGAAGTGGGGTATAGGTCAGAGGTGCGGGAGGGTGAGAGAATTCACCAGAGACAAAGTGGGGAATAGAACAGGCAGACTGACTGAAATACACTGCTGAGGGGAGCAGTGGGTGAGACAGGAGAGGTCTGATGTGCCATGTGGGTAGCTCCCTGGCTGGCTGGGAATCGAACCCGTGCTGCAGAGGCTGCAGACTGCTTCGTGGCGCTGCGCTCAACCCGCTGCACCACAGGAGAGGCCCCCTAGTTGTATCTTAAAGCATGATTCCACCTGCCCTTCAAAGCCTTCTCTTTCCATCCATCCACCCACAATGCCAGATCCGCTCGAGAGCCACAGCCATGCCTTGGAAGCTGTTTCATAATCCTGGCCTCGCTCCCTTACCTGCCCAAAGAGGCATCCATCACAAGTGCTGTGGCCCCTCCTGCTCCCCCAGGCCTGATTCTGTCTTGGGTGGGAGCAAAAAGGAGGGGTGGAGTCTATGAGCCAGATGCAGACTGTTGGAAGAGGAGGGCAAGTGTAGCAGTTGGTACATGTCAGGAATCCAGTCCTTAGGAGAATATAACTCCTTGTGTGGAGGAAGGTCCAGTTCTTTGCTCCTAAAGTGGGCTCACCCGTCTGTCACCCTTATGGCCAGGACCCCGAGAGCCACTTGACCTCCTGGACTCCAACAGCCGCGGAAGCTCAGAGCTGGGAGATAGTGGACAGCGCTTGGCAGGTCCCTCGCGCTGTGCCTGCGGGCTCGGCTTGCCAGCTCTCCAGAGGAGCGGCAGCTAGAGGGCTGTCTGATGCTACTCAGGAGCAGGCAGGGTGGGGAGCAAGGGGAATGCGAGGGCGAGGGCGGGTGGGTAAGCCGTCACCCTGAGGAGCCGGGGGTGTGAGTGTGTTTATACAGGCCTCGGCCAACCTGCAGTTTCAGATTTCAGACCCCGTTTTATCGGAAGACTTTCCCTGGGTTTCGGTCAAGGCTGGAGCAGGGAGAGAACTGACACCAGCGCCTTCCCGGAAGGCTGGGAAGTTCTGCTCCGGGCTGTCTCCCTGTCTCCTTCCTTCTTGGAGAGCTGCATCGGCCCCTGGGCAACTCTTTAGGATCTGGAGTAGTTATTGTTCCTTCCCAATCAGCGGACTGCCTCTTCCAGCTGGGTTCTGGCTTCAAGCAAGGAAGGTAAAATTTGGGGTCCTGGGGCCCTGGGCTAGGAAGATCTGTGCTACCCAAACTTTCAGGGGAGAGGATGGGGGAGAAGGATGCACCTGTTGGACAAAGATTAATACACAGTAAGAGGGATATGTGCCTGCTTGTGTGTGTGTGTGAGTGCGTGTTGGAGGGTGCTTCCGTTACATTTGGAGAGCAAATCTTTTACCTTCCTCTTCCTTTTCTTTATTCCCTTTTCCTTTCCTCCTAAATAAGAATGTCCTGTGAGCATCCACCTTCCTTGGGGATCTTCCCTCAAAAGGTTGGAGAGAGTTCCTGGCCTCCAGCATGTGAGCGTTTCCTCACTTGCAGGCAGGCATGGCGGAGGGAGCCTGCAGACTCGAGTCCCCTGCAAGGACGGGTCCTGAGGATCCTGAGGACTGAGGGCCCCAAGCGGCCCTGGTTTTGCTGGCGCTTGCAGACAGTCCGGGGCAGCCAGGTGTGAGCACTGCAGCTGATGTTTGGTGGGAAGTTGTGGCCAGTGTGGATTCAGCGTGGTGTCCGTGTGGAATTGGTTTGAGCCAGTCTAAAGGGATCAAAGCTGTGAGAGACAAGAGTCGGGAGCTCTTCTCAGGGCCTCAGAACTGGGCAGGGTGGAGGCCAGTGCCTGGGGGCTTGGCATGCTGCCCGAAAGCAGAAATGTGGGTGGAGAGGTGGCTGACGGTGGTGGGTTAGGCCGGCTGAGCGTGGTTTTGTCTTCCCAGGGTTTGCGTGGTGTCTCTCCGTGATCAGGAGCAGAGATCAGAGAACTGCTTTGTGTGGGGGCTGTTGGGCGGGCAGCCTGGCCCAGCTGCCAAGTGGGATTCTGCAGTCACGCCCAGTGGGCAGTACATGCCGCGGGGCAGGGTCTGTCTGGAGGGGCGGGTGGCTAGGCTGAATGGGATGCTGCAAGAGGCTGGAGTTTTGTTTTTTTTTTCCCCCAAAGACTTATTTATTTATGCATACAAGAGCTAGGGTGCAGGCCAGAGGTGTGGGGGTGGGGGTGAGAGGATTCACCAGAGACATAGTGGGGAGCAGAACAGGTGGACTGACCAAAATACACTGTGCTGAGGGGAGCAGGGGGCACGACACTTGTGCTGCTCCATGTGGGTAGCTCCCTGGCCGGCTGGGGATCCAACTCATGCCGCAGTGGCTGCCCATAGCTTCATCGTGCTAAGACTTAACCCCTTACACCACCAGGGAGGCCCTGGAGGAGGTTTTTGAAAGCAGATTTGAGCTGGGGAACTATTCGGTGGAGAATGGTGGAGTGAGCTGGAGGCAGAACGTGGAGTGGGTGGAAAGGAATAAGGAGAAAGGGCACAGGGAGCGCTAAGCTCTGAGACACCCCACAGCCCACCAGCCAGAGGACTTCAACCCTCAATGCAGATGCCGCCAGTATAGGTGAGGGAACAGGAGTTTGCTTCTAACATCTGGATATAACGAGATAGATGGTTGAGGGGCATTGTGGGCTGGGCAAAGTACAATAAAAACACATTTTCATCACAAGAAATTGTATAGTGCGATTGAGTCCAGGAGACAATCACAGAGCTATTTGTTTGGCAATATATTTAATGGGTTGTACGGTCTGGCAATTTTAAAAAATAGCCTGGCATTTAAAAAAATTATTTGTTACTTACATCACCAGCTACTTCCAGATAGCATTCCAGGTGCCTTTTTACGTGGCATAGACGGTGAGGTGCACAATCCGGTCAACAGATAATAGTAATGACCTCATCGTTTCACCCAGCCGTGTGGTCCTGCCCAGCTCAGGCTCACCCTCAGGGACACGCTCCATTCCTGGCTGCGTTCAGCAGCTGTTTACCAAGCCCTGTTCTCTCCTGGGGGTCGTGCTAGATCTTGAGTAAGTGGACATTGATGAGACCTAGTTCTACCCTGAGGGATCACCCTGTCTAATGTAGTCCAATGAGGAAGACGGGGCAAATGTGATTCCTACGCTATGGAGGAGGGACCTGGAGCCAAGCGATGCTGACAGGCACGCGGTCAGTCAGCAGAAGGGCAGGAACTGGGATGAGGAACCAGCTCCTGAGCCAGTGCTTCCTTGTGTGTTTCTCCTTCGCCACAGTCCTGTATCCCCCTCCCCTGCCCTTCCTCCATCAGGGAATGGAAGGCAAAATGGAAAGCTGCCCCCTGCAGTGGGGTCACCCCCTGGCTCTTGGCTGTGGACTGCAGTGGCCTCGTTCGTGTGCCTGGGTCTAGGCCACCCTGCTGATTGGAGCTCACCACCCCTCACCCCGCTGTCTCTGTCTCTCAGATGATGGGACCTGATGTGGTGTTTTGCCTTCTTCCCTCCCCCTATGGATTATCTGAACAGGCCTCCCCACAATATCTAGGAACCAGCAAGGGGCTCACATTCATGCAGGAGGTTCCACAAAGAGGAAGCTGCTTATTGCACACTTGATGTTTGAAGTTATCACCTACATTTGTTCACTTCTGTGTACTGACGCAGTGTGTTCGCAGAGCCAGGAACAGTGTGCATGTCCGCATTCCCCATGCTGTCCACTCAGGTTTCCTGCAAAGGTCAGAATCCTAAAACTGAGTTTTTCTCTTAATGTTTAGGTCTCAACTTAAAAGGGGCATAGAGAGGGGCCTCCCCGGTGGCGCAGCGGTTGAGCGCTGGGTTGCGAAGCTGCCCATGGTCTCTGCAGTGCCGGTTCGATCCCCGGCTGCTCCCCGGCCACCGGAGGAGGGTCCCACATGGCGCGCAGACCTCTCCTGCCGCCCGCTGCTCCCCTCAGCAGTGTACTTAATCCGTCTGCCTGTTCTGCTCCCTGCTCTGGCTTTGGTGAATTCTCTCACCCTCCCGCGCTTCTGACTGTACCCAGTGCTTGTATAAAGAAATAAAAATAAATCTTTAAAAAAAAAAGGGGGGGGCATAGAGAGGTGATCTGAGGATCAACTGTTGTCTGTAATAGTTTTCACCAGTCTGTGAGGTGAAATGAGAAAAAGAGGAGAGACAGACTGACTTGTTTTTAAAAAGCAAAATGTATCCCGTTTAAAGGATTTCTTTTGGGGGCAGGAGATGTGCAAAAATATTTATTCTGAGGTTAGTGTTTTCTTGTTCTTTTTCTGAGCTGATGGTGAAAGTAGATGGTAGTTGGGCTTTGAAAATGTCCTTATTTGGCAAAATAAAAAGTTGGCAACCTTATATTGGTTCCAAGTTTCAGTTTTTGAAATTTAACTGGTCCATGAAAATCCCAAAATCTTGCCTCTAGGCAGAACCTTCTCCAAACAGATGAGAATCTCACTAATAAAAACCCTTTAGGGCAGATTCCTGAAAAGTTGAATTCTGATCTTGTCACCATTGTTATTTCCCTGTGGGTCCTCAGACAGAGTGAGCTCAGTCTGAGCCTTGGTTTCCCCAAGTTTAGGTTGTGGGGCTTCATACCTCCTCTGGATCTGCATGAAGGATGTGCTCTCACTTCCTCTTTCACTTTGTCTTGAGTGCCTTTGAGGGGCTCTGGGACCAGGCCTTGCCAGCTCCTAGCCCCACAGCCTTCATCTCCTAGACTGGGGATCTGTGGATTGGATTGTGGGAGCAGCGGGGGGCATATTTACATTTGGAGGTCTTAGTACTCAGTGTTAATAATTTGGAAGAAACACCTTCTTAACCAGATGGTCAAGAGTGAAAGACATTAAAAATTTCCCTATCAGTGTTTGAAATGGCAGCTCCTCTAAGCTCTCAAGAATATCAACTGGCGCTTTTCTGAATCTGGAAGCTCCTGGAGGCATCAGAGTGTCTGAGTCTCCACCTTCTGAGGAGTCGGGCCTGGAATAGCTACAAGCATGTGGGGATCCCCAGCAGCCCCAGCTGCCAGGCTGAGCCACGTGGCTGGGTGTGCACATGGGTGCAGACTCGTAGGAGAGAAAGCATTTAGGGAAAAATCAGTTTGAAATCACCCTGGAAATGGAACTAGATGCTCTTTTTGAGATTCATTCTGGGCCTTTTTTCCTGAAAGCAGACGCCTCCAAGCTTTGTGGGAGGGAATTATCTGATTTTCCATCCCATGTTCTTGTTCTGAAACCAGAATCCTCCTACCCTAGGAAAGCAGTGGAGGTTCTGCTGAGGCTGTTAAATTTGAAGAAATGGGTACAGGCCCTCAAATTTTTCTGGGTCAGAGATAAGTAGGCCAAACATTAAGGAAACAGGGGAGCCATAGTCGAGGCTCTTAGCTGAGCCCCCAGTCTAGGTGTGTGAGGTTTTCCTCTTTTGGAAAGTGAGGGGTTGTTACAGCATGAGGCCCTTAAGAATGGACTACAGGGAAGCCTGAACTGTGACTAACAGCAAACAGCACAGACCCATTCAGACTAATGTGGTGGTGGTGGGGGGATCAATGGAAAAGGTTTGAGAATGTCAGTGAAGGATCCCTGCCCCACCAAGGACAACCATTGACCCTCTGTACTCCATCTGGTGGCACCACTGGGCCTGGGGCAGGTGCATGACTGTGACAGGGCGGTGGCTGTCTTAGCCCCTCTGGTCACCAGCCATGTGGCTTCCCCCTGAAAGGTTGTGAGGGGGATTTTGTCTCAAGTTTGGATAGGGTGGGAGGCATCCAAATTCTTGGAGATTAGGTCTCTTATGAGGTGTTTAAGTCAAAAGGGCTGAGGGGGTTCATCACTTAGCATGGACTTTTCTGACCAGAAAGGTCAGCAAGGACATGGCTGGGACTTTAAAGGTGTCCCATCCTTGTCATGGCGAGGAGCAAACCCAGGACCACCTTTGTCATCACCGACTACCAGTCCCTGTCTGGGCCTCGATTCCTCGTCTGTCCATGAGGGTTTGATCACCAGCTTCCGAACTTCGGTTCTCTACTTGTCAGCCAGCAGGGCCCTTCCCAGAACTCCAGGCTGACCTGGCCACTGCCTCTTTCAGAATTGCTGCCCAACAATTGTGTGTCTATTGGAAAAGTGGCTGGACATGGCAGGACGATACAGGTGTTCCCGAGACAGCAGCTCAAGGGTCAGAGCCCAGAAGCCCCCTTGGGTGACTCTGCCTCAGAAGGGGTTGTTTCCAGTCCCTCCATCGTCAGTTGGTCTCTAAAATGTACAGCTAGATCGCAAGTTCGATCCCCAGCCAGGGAGCTGACCCATATGGCGTAGCAGACTTCTCCTGTCTCGCCCGCTGCTCCCCTCAGCAGTGGATTTCAGTAGATCTGTCTGTTCTGCTCCCCACTCTGTCTTTGATGAATCCTCTCACCCTCCTCCCTACCTCTGGCTGTCACCTCAGTTCTAGTATGTATAAATAAATAAATCTTTAAAAAAAAAAATGTATGGCTAGAGCCGAATTATCTGAGAATAGGAATTGCCTAATCCTGCTCCCAGGTATTGGCCAGAGTCCATTTCCCATTTTAAAAGTCTCCTGGGGCCATGAAAGGCATCAGGAGAAACGCGCCAAACCCGTTCCTCTGCGTGCTGGGTGTGTTTGCCTCTCACCCAGCCTGTGGCATCCTGGTCGTCTCAACACAGGAGTCTCTTTCTCCCTTTAGCCTAGTGCCCTACACACTTTGACCCCCTGCATCCCTGGATTTTCCCTGCAGTGCATTTATTCCCCTGGGAATGCCTCTAGGGCACAGGTAGCACAGATGAAGCTGTGGGGTGGTGGGGGGAGAGAGGCTGGCGGTCCAACGAGGAAGGGAGCTGGGAGGCATGTTCGGAATCTTCAGACATGTCTACACCTGAAGATCCAACCAAGTAACAAGACCAAGCGGCCTCTCAGCTCTGTTCAAGTGGAAAAGCAACACATTCTCATGGACTGATGGGCTGGTCTTGGGCTCTTTCCCCTGCCCCATGCCAACTTGCCTTCCAGGGAGTCAGTTCCAGGCTGTAGGAACCCAGGGACCCAGCAGAGACCCAGACTGTGATGGGCAAGCACTTGGAACTGATGTCTGCTCTTTGCTTGAATAACTCTGGAGGCCCAGCTGCAGCCCCATCTCCAGGGGGCAACACACCGACCCCACTGCTCATCTTCTGAAACCCCATTCCCTGGGGCATATACTGGGCATCACATAAAACCTTCAGCAGGGTCTGGGCAGCTCCAAAATCAAGCACATTAGTATTAATAATAATAATATTAATAATAATATTAATCAAGCATATTAATATTCTGTAGGTAAGAATCTACAGAATCACATAAGTGATTCCCATGCCAGTTCATAAGAGTCCCATGCCAGTTCAGGTCACTGGTTGGTGCTAACTGGGTTAGTCTTGTTGAATTTCTAGCCAATTGAGGTAGGAACACACACCTTTCGGTTTTCTGATGTTTGAAGATTTGGAAATGCCACCAAGACGCTGCGGTCCTATATGGTCCTAAGAGGTGGGTATTCATTTTTCATCTTATAGATGAGGAAGTTTGAGTGCAGAGAGGATGCCTAGCTTGCCTGAGGCCATTCAGCAGATAGATAGGTGACTGAGCAGGGATCCAGCCCTGGTCTGGCTGCCTCCAGAGCCAGGCTACTTCCTCTGAGTTCTGGCACATTTTACTCTCCAGGCGTGAGGGCGGGGAGTTGGGAGTGGGGCTGGGAAGCTCCGGCTTTGGCATCTTCCCCGTAAGGGAGGCACTTTCTGCACATCTGATAGGGATCATTCATTGGCTTGTTCTTATTTCTACATTGATTCCTGGGGTCCCAGTAGGCAAAAGGCTCAGAAGAGAAGAAGCGAAAGTTCAGTCAACTTTGTGGCTTACAAACAGAATCCAGTTGGCTTTGTGGGGGCTGTCAGCGCCAAGAACAAACGGGGTCAAGCTGGGTTGAGTGAGAGAAGCATCATCTGTAGTGGAAATAACCCCTGTGCAGAAGCAAAGGAATGCAGGATTTGACTTCCTGCCTCCCGCCCACCGCCTGACGGTGGTGGTCCCGCCTCAAGTAGGGACCAGCCTTGAGAAAAGGGCGATCTGGAAGGATCATGAACCCCAGATGCAGATGGGAGTGATGTGCAGCTGAAGTGGAGAATTCAATTAGGGACTCTCACTGGTCTTCATTAGTGATGGGGAAAGGTCAGAGGAAGTGCTAATTCAATCTGCTGAAGACACGCCACACACTTTTAGTACTTGATTGGAAAGATGGATATTGGTCAGTTGTCTGGGCAATGGCGTAGATAAGCCTCCCCGCCCCCTCTCCCGCCAAGTGCTCTCGTGGCCGACCGTCACTTCCAGGTCATCGCTAAGTCAGGCAAGATGTGGACCCTTACTGCTCATGCGCTGGCGACCACGGGAGCCAGTCACAGGTGAGTCTTCCCAGCACACGGGCTGCTGCCCTGGTGGGGGAGCAGCCTGTGTCGTGTCCTAGGCTGGGAAGACGCCCATTGGGAAGGGCAGGGCAGTTGCCATGGGAACAAGGAACAGCTGCTCCAGCCAACTAGAGAACAGATGGGGAAAGAATATTCTTAAAGGGACCACTAGCTCATGGAATTGGCACCAGGGCAGTAGGTTTCTCTGAAGAAGACAGAAAGGGGCAGATCAGACCCTTGGCCTGAATGAACCGTGGGGCTCAAAGGTGGCACGGGGGCCACATTTGCTTTGGGAAGTGCAGGTGAAAGAAGATAAGGCGTCTCTCCGCTGAATAATGGCTGTCCTCGGGGAACAAGGCTCAAAGCTGGGCCAGCTTGTTGGCCACTGCCTCAGAGCTCCCCATGGTGCCCCAAGGTGCTTGCCCCCCACCTTCCTCAGGGAGCTCAGCTTATCTTGGGGCACCATCTCTTCTGTTTCTGTTTCCCTCCTAAGTATCCCAGGAGCTTTCTAAGCGGGGGAGCAGCAAATGTTTCCGAGTTCTCTGACCCTCAGCTTCTCCAGGTCCTCTCAGAAGGCCTGCTCTCCAGGCCAGGAGAGGCCCCACTGCCCGTGGCCAACCTCCCCGTCCTTTCCCTCCCTTTTGTCTTCCTTCTCTTCCTCATACCAACCAAGTATGCAGAGTCTGGATGAGATGCTGGGTCCTCCAGGAACCATCTTGTCCTTCTTCCTGGTATTAGCTAGGACCTCTGAGTTTGCATTACTAAAACTACTCAAAGCAGCTTAAACACCAAAGGGCATTATAGGGCTCAGAGAAGTGGGTGGCCCACAGGAGCAAAGCAGAGCCAAGAAGCTGGATGCCACAAGTGTCTTCTCATTTCACTCCTCTCTGTGCATGCGCTGGTTCCAGTCTTTTTTATTTTTTTTAAAGATTTATTTATTTATGCATACAAGAGCTGGGGTACAGGCCAGATGCATGGGGGTGAGAGGACTCACCAGAGACAGAGTGGGGAGCAGAACAGGCAGATTGACTGAAATACACTGCTGAGGGGAGCAGCAGGCAAGACAGGAGAGGCCATGTGGGTATCTCCCTGGCCGGGGATCAAACTCATGCTGCAGAGGCTGCGGATAGCTTCATAGTAATGCACCTTAACCCCTTGCATCACCAGGGAGGCCCTGGTTCCAGTCTTTTTTCTCCCTGCTGAAAGGCGTCTCGGCTTCCTGGCCAGTGGGCAGGGTATAAGGATGGCGTCCAGCAGTTCCCTGTGTGCGTGTCACCTGGAGAAGGAGGGACTTCTTTTTTCTCTCAATCCCAAGTCCTGTCCTTGGGGAGGGACTGTGGCTGAGCTGGACAGGTAGCCACCCCTCTAACCAAGAGAGTGGTGCCAGGTTAACCACTGTTAACTACGTGATAGGGAGTGGGGGGCAGTTTCCAACACACTTAATCCCTTCTTGGGCCTCCATGTCTGGAGAAGTTTGACTTGGAGAGTTTTACACACCCCCGATCTCGCCTGTTCAGCTCTTTCCTGCCTGACCTTGGGGACCAGCAAGGCGTTGTAGGGAGCGGCAGTGTGGCTGAAGGGGCCGGGCCCGGCTGTGGTGTCACTGCCATTCCCCATGGGTGGCAAAGGCGTGGAACCTGAGCCTGGGAGGCCCCCACCCTACCCACAGTTAAAACTCTATCCTTTTAGCAAAGTCCTTCATAAAAGGTCTTATTGTCCCATCAGACACGAGGGAGTCAACTTCTGAAAGTCTCGCAGTTGGGAAGCTCATCCCAGTTTCTAAATTCAGTCTTTCATAGTGTAATTGAATCCATTGTCCCTCATTCCATTTTGGGCTCAAGAGCAGGGCCGATGCCCACCATCTTGTTTAGGTTAGCACCGAGTTAGTGCCTGTGAAATCATCCCCTTGCGGGAGCAGACAGGGCCCAGGCCGGGGTACACAGCATTTCTGGTTGCCTGTTGTCCTTCATCCAAATGAACCCGGAGGAGAGCAGAAACTCACTGAAGGGTCAATGGTGGGTGCTGTCATGGTGCTTCCCCCCGGTCGTTATGCCTTCTTCCAGCCTAGCCCCCCGTCCCTCTCACCATCCGGTCATGCCAACATGGTGCTGGTGGAGGGAGGCCCCTCTTGGCTCTGCTTTGTGGGAGGTGTGGGAGGGGAATGGATTGTGAGTACTTTGCTCTATCCTGCCTGGCTTCCCCGGAGCCCGAGAGGTGGGGTGTCTCTGAGGGGAGGCGAGGGAGGGCCTGTAGGGGCCTAGGAGCTGGGCTATTTCTGTAACACAGAAAACATCTGCAGCCAGCCGCAGACAAGGTCAAACTCTGGGCGCAGGGCTGGAATGCAAGGGGCCAGGCAGCAGGGAAGATGTGGTTTCACCCCTTCTGGTAGTTTGGAGGGGTCCTTCAGTGCCCTCTGGGGAGGTGGGACTACCTGCAGCAGTGCGTGAGGTAGGGAGGCCCTCAGGCCCTGGTGGTGAGGATGACAGGGTGGTGGTGCCTGGGAGGGACTGGAGGTGCGAAGTCCAAAGAAGCCCAACTACCAGCTGCGCTGTGCTGAGGGGGGAGGAATTTAATTTCAAGGTGTGGGGCTCTAATTCATGCTCTCTGCCATTTAAAAAAACCAGGGCAGGCAAAGCCCTGTGTGAAGGGGAAGAGTGACAGTGGGTGGGGTAGGAAGACAATCATGGAAGTCTGGGCGCATGCCAGGGATATGCACAGGCGGGTGAAGGCACTGGGGAGCTCTGCAGCGAGCTCCGGGACCCCCTGCTCGCGCTGCCCCTCACAAGCCCTCCCCAATTTGTATTTGTAGTCTTTTTCTTCACGAAGTTCCCCCCAGTTGCATGGTTCTGGTCCCACAGACCTGGGTATGCCATCTCTACTCATCCCTCCCTCCCTTGCTCCCTCTTCACACAGCTCTTCACACACACACACACACTCACACACACACACACACACACACACACACACACGGCCCTGGTGTCTGGGGCGACTCCCCTCGTCTTCACACATGCCTGCACGTGGTTTGGGGCTTCTTGAGTTTCTGTTTATGGATGCCCTGCACTGGCCCTGCCTTGTGGCAGAAGGGCTACCCAGGCCAGATCCGACTTCTGCTTGACCTGTGGCCACCCCCGCCTCAGCCTGTCTCCTCAGCGCCCAGATGCTTGACCCGCGGATTTGCTTTCTTCTGCTGTGGGTCCCCCCAGCTGAACCCAGACCTTTGCAATAAGGAGACCGCTCTGGATGGGAGACTAGCTTCAGGGAGGACTCCCCCAAAGAGCCCAAGGTGCTCAGTGTGCAGTGGCTGCTTTTGTCCTCACTCCAGGAGCAAGGTGTGTCCCGTGTCCTGTCCAGTGGCCCCGGGCAAACTCATGCTCACATTATGCAACTGGTCAGGTGCAGGTGAGTTTTCTGGTCAATTCTCTCTGCCTGGTGATGTCTCCTCTACAGTTAACTTGCTTTTTAATGTCCAGGAGTGATATGACATGGAAAAAAATCCACCTCCCATTTGGATGTGAGCCGGGTACAGACCTTGCTCCCATCTGAGATTCTCTGTGCTGCTTATCCGGGTTCCTAAGGCTAGTGGACATGAACTGCCTTGTGCTCACTTGATCTGAGGCAGATGGTGGCTTAAAGGTGTTACAAAGTGGGCGTAGGAATCGTGGGTGCTGTCATCACAGACCTCTGCTTCAGAGGTCTTTATAAGCATCCATCTTTATGTGTCAAAGGGCTAAGAGGTTTTATAGTCAAAATTACACTTTTGCTTCCTGTGAGTGAACAGTCCAAGGCAGAGACAAATGATAAAAATGATCTTGACATTTATAGAACATTCCTAGGCGCCGGGGCCCTCCTAAATTCACTATAATCTCATTTAATCCCATGACAAGCCCATGAGGTAGGTGCCCATGTAATCCATCTACACACTCAGAATGGAAGCGCAGAGCCGAGTCACTCACCGAAGGCCTTGAGGTGGTTGCTGGTGGAGCCAGGATTGGAACTGGGGCAGTCTGGCTCCAGAGCCAAAAATCTCAAGGCCAATGCAGATTCATCTCAGTAAAAATAAACTAAAGGATTAGTTTGTAGGATGAGGCATGAGAAGGGAATTTCAAGTTGCACAACCAACATGAAGTGGGAAGAGCGCCGGTTTTGGACCACATCCTGGGCTATGATCCCAGCCCCCCCATTTCCTAACTGTGTAGCCTCAGGCCCCTCATCTGACCTCTCAGGTTCCTGAGTCTGGGGCACGGGACAGTAATACCTTTCTCGGGGTTGAACAGAGAATTAGCTGGCGTCATGGCTTGGTTGGTTGTTAATTTCCTTTTCTGTGCCTGTTGTCAAGCCTTCCTGAGGAGGAAGATTTGGGAATTGAACATTAATTCTTGTTTCAGGAGGAAAATGTCCAGGCAGTCCTCCAATACCGGACGAGATTTACTGCTGTCACCATTTCCTAGTAACCTTGCCTTGCCGCAGCCCCATGCCTGACCTGGGGACTGCCCGGGGATGCCAGAGACAGGCTGGAGGGAGGGGGTGTTTGTTTATTGCTGCTCTCAGATAGCTGTCACTCCCCCCTTCATCATTTTCCTTTTAGAAATAGTGTTTTGCATAATTACAGTAGAATTAACAAACCCAGGAAACTTAACCTTGTTATAATGCTAGTATCTACTACACAGTCCTTATTTAAATTTCGCCAACTGCACTAATAATGTCATTAGCATCCAACCCCAGACCTCCATGTCTTTACTTGTCTTTAATCTGGAAGCGCTCCTCAGCCCTTGCTGCTCCTGCGCTGAGGATTCTGAAGATGCAGGCCCCTTCTGGTCCTTCCCGGACCTTGTCTCTTCTTCCCATCTCCTCAGTCCCACTCCTTTGGCCTCCACCTGAGCCGGCAGGCCAGGCAGGCGAGGGTGAGGTGATTGAGTGAAACTCTCTCTATTGGCACACAATTCTAAGGCACCTCCCCAAAGCTCAGTGATAGAGATAAATAATGTTTTAATGTTGTATTTTTTAAAATCAAATTGAGGGCAAAGATTTAATGAAAAACAAAATATTTCAATTTTTTTAAATTTTAAACAAAGACAGAACCCAAGTGCCGCTCGAAGCCTTGTCTAAGGCTCAGGTGGAGGGAAATTGAGTCAGACTGGCCTGGGCTTTGCTTAACATGACATTTTATTCATCATAGATTTTTTTGTTTTTGCATTGATTTTTATTTTCTAAGATGTTGCATTAAACTATTGTGAACCTGGATTACTGAGTTTTTGGACTGCATTTGTGCCTCCATACCCTGCAGGATGGATTCTCTTCTTCTGAGGACCCTCCTGTCTTCAGAACAAGGGAGAGAGAAGTGGGGATCCCAGCCAGAGTGGAGGAGGGAGAGGAGAGGTGCAGGGCCTGGAGCCCTCTAACAGCTTCCAGCTGCTTCCACACCCTCCAGACTTCCTGCCTGGAGAGTTCTGTTGGTTGTTTCCCCCCCTCTTTTTCTCATTAAATGTGTAATCTAATTAGACCCTTGGGCCCCCTCATCTCTACCAGTCTTCTCTGTCTTCACGTGGCATCGGCTCCTCTGCTGATCCTGTTCTGACCCTAGACCTGCCCCTGATTTCCTCCATCCTGGGAGCCCCTTCTGTTCTGTCACTGACTGTCCAAGAGCATTGGTCCGGCCCTGGGTGAGCTTCTCAGTGCTGGCCCCCATTCCATGTGGCTCTGGCATGGAGCCAGGGCCCAGGGACATGGGCAGCGTGTCAGCCATGTCGGATGGTAGCAGGAAAGCTCTTGACCAGGTGACTAACCTCCCATCTCAGAGGTGGGTTATCTTCATCAAGATCCTTTAAGCTTTGAGCTTCTGGGTTTTGCTAAAATGAAAGTGGTCATACTTTCCTGCCTACCTCCTAGGAGCACAGAAGAATCAAGTGAGATAATGATGCGAGTGCTTTGGGGATCATCAGGGGTTTTGCTTGATATTTTCCCTGTGTCATAAAACAAGTACTCCTTTGGGCTTCCCCTGGTGGCGCAGGTGGTTGAGTTCCGCACTTTGAAGCTGTCCGCAGCCTTTGCAGCGCCGGTTCGATCCCGGCCGGCTGGCAAGAGTCCCACATGGTGCGCAGACCTCTCCTGTCTCGCCCGCTGCTCCCCTCAGCAGTGTATTTCGTCAGTCTGCCTGTTCTGTTCCCCGCTCTATCTCTGGTGAATCCTATCACCCTCCCGCGCATCTGGCCTGTACCCCGGTTCTTGTATATAAATGAATAAATCTTAAAAAAAAAGTACTCCTTTATTTTTATGAAGGCCAAATTCAGGTTTGCCACATTGCTCCAAGCACAGGTGAGGGGTGAAGGGTGGCCAGAGCTCATGTCCATCCTTGTCCTTATCCAACATGTGTCAGATAAAGCAGGGCACAAGGAGCTAGAATCCCTGCCTAAACACACCCCCAACCCAATTATGTTTTACTTTGTAAAATGTATTTTCACTCTGTATAAAAATACACAGAATAAAAATTTTTACTCTGTCTTCACGTGGCATCGGCTCCTCTGCTGATCCTGTTCTGACCCTAGATCTGCCCCGATTTCCTCCATCCTGGGAGCCCCTTCTGTTCTGTCACTGTCCGAGAAGTGGGACAGTCTGTATATTTTACAGAGTAAAATATAATGGATGGAGCTCAGGAGCTCCATCCATTTATTGTTTATTTTTTAATGTCTCAACTGAGTGCTTTTCTTTTCTTTTTTATAACTTTATTGAGATATAATTGATTTATGATAAACTACATATATTTAAAGGGTAAAATTTGATGTGTTTTGTGAAACTATAACCACAATGCAGATAATGTATATATATCCATCACTCCCTGCCTTTTGAAACCCCTCCATTCCCTCTGTCCCCAACAACCTCTGATCTGCTTTCTTTTTTTTTAAAGATATATTTTATTTATGTATGTATATAAGAGCTGGGGTGTAAGCAAGAGGTGCAAGGGGCATGAGAGGATTCACCAGAGACAGAGTGGGGAGCAGAACAGGCAGATTGACTGAAATACATTGCTGAGGCGAGCAGTGGGCGAGACAGGAGAGGTCTGCTGCACCATGTGGGTCAGCTCCCTGGCCGGGGATTGAACTTGTGCTGCAGTAGCTGTGGGTAGCTAGATAGTGCTGAGACTTAACCACTTGTACCACCAGGGAGTCCCTGATCTGCTTTCTATTGCAGTAGATTAGTTTGCAATTTTTAGAATCTTTTGTAATGGAATCATAAAGCACCCACCATTATTTGGGGGAGGTCTGACTTCTTTCACTCAGCATAATTCTTTTGAGATCCATCCATGCTGTTGTATATATCAACAATTCATTTCTTTTCCTATTATTATAATATGCTGAGTTGTATTTTGTGGTATGGACATAACACAAATATTGCATCACCTGTTTGTGGATATTTGAGTTGTTTGCACCTATTAAAAGAAGCTTCGCGGACACTTGTATACAAGTCTTTGAGTGAACATGTGCTTTTATCCCTTTTGGGTAAATACCTAGAAATCAGTGGATTGTATGGTAACTGTAGGTTTAACATTTTTTAGAAAATGCCAAACTTGATCAAACCAGATGTACCATTTATGTTCCCACCAGCACTGTATGAGTTCCAGTTCACTTACATTCTTGTCAGCACTTGGTTTGACTGTCTTCTCATTCAGCTGTTCTGGTGGGCCTGTGTAGAGCTCTCATTGTGGACTCAATTTGCATTCCCCTAATGACTGACACGGCTGAGCAGCTTTTCATCAACTTCACTTGACATCCTCTATCTTAGTGAAGTGCCGTTTAAATTGTCTGCCCTTTTCTCCCTGTGTTGTTTGCTGTTTAAATTGTGAGTGTACTCTAGATGTTCTAGATGAAAGTCTTGTGTTGGCTCCATGTTTTGCAAGTTTTTCTCTCAATTTACAGCTCATTTGTTCATTTTCGTAACTGTGTCTTTAGAAGAGCTGTTTCTTTAAATATTTATACATACAATAATTGGGGTACAGGCCAGAGTTGGGAGGTGAGTGGATTCACCAAAGACAGAGTGGGGAAGAGAACAGGCAGATTGGCTGAAAATACACTGGTGAGGGGAGCAGTGGGCGAGACAGGAGAGGTCTGCTGCTCCATGTGGGAGGCTCCCTGGCTGGGGATTGAACTCATGCTGCAGAGGCTGCAGATAGCTTCACAGGTTGAAGCTTAACCCCTTGCGCCACCAGGGAGGCCCTGCTAAGTTTTTTTTTTTTTTTTTTTTTGATGAAGTTCATTTTGTGGATATTTTCTTTAGAATTTGTATATTGTGTGTCATATTTAAGAAATCTTGGGCCTCCCCGGTGATGCAGCGGTTGAGCCCTGGGCTGCGAAGCTGCCCACAGCCTCTGCAGCGCCAGTTCGTTCCCCAGCCGCTGGGCGAGGGTCCCACATGGCGCGCAGACCTCTCCTGCTGCCCGCTGCTCCCCTTAGCAGTGTGCTTCATCAGTCTGCCTTTTCTGCTCTCCGCTCTGGCTCTGGTGAATTCTTTCATCCTCCCGCACTTCTGACTGTACCCAGTGCTTGTATAAAGAAATGAATAAATCTTAAAAAAAAAAAAAAGAAAAGAAATCTCCTCCAAGCCCAAATTCACTAGGATTTTCTCCTGTAGTCCTACAGTTTGAGTTTCAGTATAAGTCTTAGTACTTGGTCCATTTGGAGTTAATTAATTTTTTTTTTTTTTTTTTTTTTTTTTGTGGAGAAGAACTTGGGTATAGACAGAGGTACTGGGGAGGGGGATGAGAGGATTCATCAGAGACAGTGGGGAGCAGAACAAGTCAATCGACTGAGATACCCTGCTGAGAGGAGCAGTGGGGGAGTCAGGAGAGGTCTGCTGTGCCATATGTGGGTTATTTCCCTGGCCAGGGATTGAACTCAGGCCGTAGGGGTGATAGCATTAGGCCCCTTTGGAGTTAATTTTTTAATGATAGAATCAAGGCATTTTTGTTTTGTGGGTTTTGCACACATAGACTGTAACATAAGACTTTTGACTATGGATCTTCGATTTTTCCAGACCATGTACTGAAAAGCCTGCCACCCCCTGATTGGAATACCTTCACTAACTTCACAGAGAGCCAGTTGGCCATACCTGCAGTTCATTGAAGGACTCCAATCTGTTCCTCTATCTCTACCTGTGTCTTCATGCTGATACCACACTGTCTAGATTGCTGTAGCTTCATAATAAGCCTTGAAACCAGGCAGTCTAAATCTTCCACTTTCACGCTTCTTTTTCAAATTCTTCTCTTTATTCAGATTTCCATATAAATCTCAGAATCAGCTTGTCAAGTTTTACAAAGAATCTATTGGAATTATGTTAAATCTATAGAAAAATTTGGGGGGAGCTATCTTAAAAATGTTGAGTCTTCTGGTCCATGCAAAAAGTGTCTCTCCTTTTATTTAGATTTTGTTTAATTTCTCTCAGCAGTGTTTTATAGTTTCTGCATATCTTTAGTGAAACTTTTTATGGTATAATAAATGGTAGCTTAAAATATTCAATTTTTCATTGTTTGCTGCTTGGATAGAGAGATACTGATTTTTCCATATTGACTTCATACTCTCAGCCCCTCCATACTCTTTTTTAAAGCTCCATTTACCAGAACAGAAGTCTGGGAATATGGAGGTGTTGGGCATTTTCATCATATGATAAGCTCAGCCGTATAATAAAGCACTAGCTTTTGTTATAAAATTCTTTCCCTGTTTAAGTCAATCACCAGTACAGTCGTGGCCTGCCATGTCCATAAAAGGTGCAAGAATTGGGGACGGTATAGGAGTCTCACTCTCCACAGGCAGCCCTCCCCTAGATTCCTGGGGCATTCTTGAGGGTGAATGAAAGCAGGTGGGAATGCAGTGCAGCCCCTTTAAGAGACCAGCGCCAACCAGCCATCAGGCCACTGTGAAGGCAGCCCAGAAGATAAGATAAGGCCCCCTGGCTGGGTTAAGCCAGGGTCCTGAGCCACAGTGGCTGGGCTTTTGATAGACAAACAGGAACCAGGGCGATAAGGAGGAGGTGCCAGCTACTAGGCCCAGATTGGCAAGAGGTGGAGCGGCCAGGTCACTCATTGGGACCTAGCAGGAGAAGGGGGTATTAGTTGTGGATGTGTAGAGAGGGCTTGTCTTCTCCTGTGGATCCTGTCATATTTGTGGTCATGGTATAAAACCCTCCTGGACAGTCCTTTAAGGCTTTCTATGTAGTAAATTCCCGCACATATAGTAGTTAAGCTCTTTCCACCCTACTCCTATCTCCGTGCCCTGGCGAGATGCTCTGATGACTTTAGAGACTACCGGATTTCATGCTCAAACTGGAAAAGTCCTAGCCGTGCCCTGAAAAGCCTGGAGCTGCTCATTTGCACATATCTGCAAAGATTTGCATGTATCCCTCACGTAGATACTTTTCTATTGGATTTAGATTTTCCCAGTCAGTTGTCCCTTTTTATAGGGTTAAAGAGGGGATTTGTCTTAACTCCTCACTGCCCACCTTTTATCTTCATTCTCCAAAGATGAAACTAAAACAGTTTTCTGCCGGGGAGTGGGTATGTGGAGCACTCCCTGGCCTGCCCCAGAGCCGCCCAGACAAACACACACCGGACAGATCACTCACCGGCTCCTGCCCATGGTTCCTCTGCTGTGCTGGCCCTGACTCCTTTCACATTCCACGATATAAAGAATACCGTCTGTGGGCACGTAATTTATGCAGCTAGGTAGAAGCACACCTCTACCTGTCAAGGGGTTTCCCTTCTTCATTCTGTTACAATTCCTACTTCCACTCTCCAAACTCCTGAGTGAGACGGGGAATTACGAAGGTAAAGAAACCCTGTAGTCTAGTCAAACAGGCAGAAGCTGAAATGGCTTAGAAAGCCTCAAGGAAGAATGTGCTTAGTGCCCCGGGCCACGAAGCCAGAGCTCTTACCTGGACCCGAAGACACCTTCCCACTGCTTCCTGTCCTGGGGGCCAGGGATGCTACGACTACCTCTGTCTGCTCTCCTTCCTCCAGGAATAAATAAAAATATCATCCCCTCCCCCCAGATCCCAGTTCCTCCATTGGCCAGCTAGGCAAATATTTCATAATGTGGGCTCATCCAATTGGGCATCGTGCCAGAGCCCACACGCCGCAGGTCGCCAGTGTGCGCCAATCAGGTGGGCCGGCTTGGGTGGGACTAGAGAGCTTCCGCTCTGCACATGGAAGGCGAGAGGCAGTGCTCAGGTGGACGCCGCCAGGTGGGAGCTGCCAGGAAGAGAGGCTGGGCTGTCCATCAGCCGGCTCGAGACAGCCCAGCGCTGAAGGGGTTAAGGCCAGTCCCCATGTGCGGCTGTTAATGATTGCTACCCACCAGGGACCCGTGAGTATTAAAGGGAAGCCTTTCCCCTGTTCCCCAGTGTGAATGGAGTCAGGGCCAGCACAGCAGAGGAACCACGGGCAGGAGCTGGTGAGTGATCTGTCCGGTGTATGTTTGTCTGGGCGGCTCTGGGGCAGGCCAGGGAGTGCTCCACATACTCACTCCCCGGCTAGAGCAGGCTTTTGTTACAGCCAGTGCAAATTCTCATCTTGGGGCCAGATTTCCGTGCCATTCCTGTTTATTAGAAGGAAGCCTTCGTGATTCCAAGGGGTGAACTACTTGGCATGGGCACCGGGATACAAACCATTGTCCGTCCTGACTCGAGACAATGGTGTGTGGCCACCCTGCACACGGGGGTGGGGTGGGGTGGGGGGGTGCTGCTGCCCTTCCTCCCACTCCCTGAGCCATTGTCTCCAGAGGGGGCTGGTGCTCTGGGCAGAGCCCCGCTGCTCTCGAGGGCTGGCTGGCAAACTGGACCTGGCCAGTGGAGAGGGCAGAGCCAAGGGAGAGGGAGTCAGGGAGGTTTCCCTGTGGTCCTTTTGACATAGAGGCAGGGGTGGAGAGGTGGAGGGGGCCCACACCGGTTGGGGTGGGGTGTAGAGAGTTGCTGGGGGAGGGTGAGAACTTAGGACTCAGTAAGAAGACAAAGCTGTCATTTGAGAGCAAAACTGAAGTCCAGGAAGAAAGGCCCAATCGTTGGGGGTTTAGATTTCTGTTATCCCCTTTGCCTTAACTTCCCACCCAGGCCCCTCGTTCCATCGACCTCCAAAACATTTGTGCTCCTTGGCCAGGCGCCTTCTCCGGGCAAGTCAGGCTGGGGCAGGGAAGGTGGCCGAGTTCTCTGGCTGTGTTGGAGGTGGTGATAAGCCTGACTTTTCTTAGCTAATTGTATGAGTGTGTGTGTGTGTGTGCACTTGTGCAGGCACATGTGATAAGAAATGAGAGCCTGATTGTGTCCAGAGGAGAGATGCTGTCGACATCCCCCCCTCCTTCTGTTCTCCTGCCTCTTTCCTTGGGAGGAAAATGTTGGGTGACGAAGTGGCGCTGCCGGCGGCCCTGCAAGGGTCTGTTGGTAGAACACAGTGCTCCCTGTGCGACAGATTTGGAGATAAGGCTAACCCACACCGTGGCTTTCAGCTGGGTGCTTCCTCTGCCCGGCTGCCCACAGGCAAACAGAAACCAGGCACAATAAGGGGGAGGTGCCAGCCACTAGACCAGCGGGGCAGGAGCGAACACCGCCCAGTTTCTGGGCATGTGAGCCAAGACAGAGGGGGAGCAAGACTGCGGGAGGAGCAGGCCACTTGTCACACTCTGTTCTGGATCAAGAGCGAGCCACCACAGTGTCCGGCGGCCTCTGTCCTCACACGGCCCGGAGATTCGGCACCGAGGACTTGCAGTTCCGTAGCTGGTGCTCTTCCAGGCCCAGCCAGAAGCTGCAGCAGCAGGATAGCTGTTCGTGTGCTCCAACAGGTGTGGGCAGACTCACCTGTTACTCAGGTGTCACTTCCCGAGACTGGCTTCTGTCCTGGCCCGGACCTGCACAGCATCCCTCTCCCGGTCTCTGCTCCCCGCTCTGAGCATCCCCTGAACAGTGTTCCCTCAAAGCTACAGCCAGACAGGGAGGGGGCAGCTGGGCTCCTTACTGCTTCCCTCTCACCTCCCCTCTTTCCTTATCTGGTCCTGGCTGGGGTCTCCGCCTGGCAGTAGTGCTTCCTTTCCTCTGAGTTCTCCCCGCTTCTCCGTGGACCCTGGCACCTGCTTCCTGTGCTGCTGGTTCAGGAACAGCCTGTTGACCTCGATCACAACAGGGTCCGGGGAGGCGGTGCTGGGTGAGGACGGGGAGGTGCAGGGGAAGGATGACGCCCTGCTAGGGACCGGGACCCCGCAGACCACCTTGCTCCCCTTCCTCCCTTCACCCTGACCAGAAGCTGGTCAATCCAAGGACAAGGCAGGCAGGAAGGACAAACATTTCTCTGTTTTTGCCTTTCTTCTCTCCCTCCATCCTCCAGGTGCTGTGACAGTCCCCTAGTGCCTGTACCTCTTAGTAATGGTAAGGGGAGGGGAGTCTCCATGCGTCCATGCGTATATTTAAAAGTGATGAGTTAGTCAAATTAATTTTCATTGGCCTCTGGAGTGTAGTGTTTGATTTTAGATTTTTTTTTTTTTGTATGATTTTTTTTTTTTTTTTTGGTGGGACCCTCGCCGGTCGCCGGGGATTGAACTGGCACTGCAGAGGCTGCGGGCAGCCACGCAACCCAGCACTCAACCGCTGCGCCACCAGGGGAGGCCCTGATTTTAGATTTTTAATTCTGTAACTGGCAGCAGATCGCCCTGGCTTTTTGGTTGAGCTGAGGTTTCTAAGAGATCTCATATCCCCTCAGAACTCCGAGTACCCAGCAGCTGGTGGAGGGGAAACTGGTTTGGAATCAAGTGTTTCATAGAATCCAAACACATTAGAATTGGAAGGTGACTTAGAGAGCATCGAGCCCAGCGCAGCCCACTAGGATGTTCCACCGTGGTGGGATGTGTATGGCTGTTCTGTCCAATGTGGTGACCACCAACAGGGCAGCTGTAGCTGGCACGGCTGAGGAGCCAGCCTTTCCATGTTGTGTAGTTTTATTAATTAAAATGGAAATAGCCACATATGACTAATGTCAAATAAACGAGATGGCCCAGATTTGGGATGGTGCTACTAGTTTTATTTTATTCCTTTATTTTGTTAATGATTAAAACATCAGCTGGTTAGAGCAACTGCATGTGTCAAGCATTCTCCTGTTTGCTCTAAATGTGTCATCTTGTTTAATCCTCCCAGCAACTCTGGTATCACTCCATGTAACAGGTGGGGAAACTGAGACCCAAGAAGGTAAAGAGATAAGTGCTAGTCAGACACAGAGTCCTGACTCCGAGGCATGCCTCAGTGTAACCTCCACACCATCCATTCCTTCTCTTCATGTTCAAAGTCCTCCAACTCCTTTCCCTTCCAGACCTCCCTGTGACTGGGCCGGCAGGGGAAGTGACTGTTCTCTGACCACACTGGGGAGATGGCCGTGCCTCTCTCCAGGCACTGGCTCCCCTGGTGGCCCTGTCTCCGGGCGTTCTTTGGGTTTTCCCTACAACAGACAGCAATCTGGGGAGATTCCTCTCCCCCAGAGCCCTTGGCAAGCTCTCCAAGTACATGGGAAGTTCCAGACTCCTCACTTTTGGTGAGAGGGGGTGCTCACATTTTCCCACAATCTTCGAGTGTCCCAGAGAGAGGAGCAGCTGAGCCCTCTGTGGGGGGCCCGGGAAGCTGAGGAGCAAGGCTAATCACCTTTGCTTCCTCCCACCTGCCTTTGCCACCCCCACCCACGCCACCCTGGGGGATCCTTCCCAGAGAAGCAGTGGCCCAGGCTCCTCCACCACCGATTGGTGGGTCCTTCTTTCCCAGTCAAAGCCTCTGCTTTGCAGAACGTTTTGAGTGGCTGCCAGTGGCGGGGAGGGCGGGAACTGAGGGGCAGCTGGAACCTGCCCTTGGATCCCATGAGAGGAACCTGAAGCTCAGCTCCTTCACTCCTAGGTCAGCACCCTCAGGCAGAGGGGCTGTGTCCTCCTCCTGCACCCCGGGCCTTATCCCTCCTCCAACTGCCAGGCCCCTGGGCTGCCGCTGCAGCCAGGAGCCAGCCAGCTCCGTGAGGTGCCTGGAGGTCTGTGTATGGCTGCCCTGCTGCCCAGGTGTCCCCACCCACATCATGTGCTGTCGGCCCCCACCTCCACTCACTGTGTTCCCAATGAGAGGGGTGAAGCTTTCTCCCTTGTTTGTGCAGCAACCTTTGTAGCTGGCATCTCCCGGGTCCTGACATGCCCTCCCGCTCCCATCTTGGAGACAAGGGGCTTGGGTTGGGCAGCAGCAGGGACAGAGCAGCCCAGGGTGTGGTCTCCTCGATGTCACCTTCCCCCCTGCTGTCTGGAGTGGGACAACTGCGTTGTCTGACCAACAGTCACCATTATTGCTGCTGTTTCATCGTTAAAGCGAGGAAATCAAGGCATAGAACAAGTTGACCCTCAAATTTTGCTGCACTGGGGCCCAAGAAGGCATGTGTAGTTTTTGAGGGTGTGGAAGGGAAGCCATGAGCTGGCTGCATTACTCTCAAACACTTACTTTGTCAAATTCCTGCCCCATGGGACCTGGAGGGGGCTGGGGGCAGGGTCTCTGCGGACACTAGAGCCAAATCTGCTGAGTTAGGGAGGAGGAAGGCTGATTCCAAAGGCCTTCCAGGGCCAGGAAGGGACAGCTGGGCTGCCTCACCACTGAAGGGCAACCTTAGGGTTCCCTCAGAGCTGGGGGAGGGGTAATTAATTGCTGTCCAGCCCTGCTAGCCCTTGGGATGCTTTCCACGCTGCCTACTGTCAGAGGAGCAATGTGGGGGCGGGGTTGGGAGGGGGGACCCCCTCTGCCAGATTCTGTCTGGCTTAGCTGGGTCGAGTGGGGACTGAGAGAAGGAAAATGTGGAGTGGAGCTGGCGGCTCCTTTCCTCCTTCCTTGTTTCCCATTGCCCTTAGCGGCGAGCCTACAAAAGCAGAGGGCAGGTGTGTGCAGCCCTGCCTCCCAGTGGGGGGGGGGGAGGGGAAATGCTGCCTCTTCTGCCCACAAGGACTTCTGGGCCCAGATACACCGTTCTGAACACTGGGAAGGGACTTTGGTGTTCAGATAAGTATGGAATGCCCCTCCAGGGATGATGTTCATCGAGCAGAAAGGACACTGGTCCCCAGGCCGGGAGGGTCCTGAGGGTCACTGGAGCACTAGGCGCTGGGGTGGGCTCAGCACTGATCTGTGAGGCGGGGCACTCCTGATGGTGGAACAGCCAGTTACCAATAAGCAAGTATTCCAGTATTTTCATAACACATGCTTATACTGAATATTCACTCTAGTTGTCTTGACTTTTCTTTTTTTAAAAAAAAAATTTATTTATTTATACAAACACTGGGTACAGTCAGAAGCGCCGGAGGGTGAGAGAATTCACCAGAGCCAGAGCGGGGAACAGAACAGGCAGACTGATGAAGTACACTGCTGAGGGGAGCAGCGGGCGGCAGGAGAGGTCTGCGCGCCATGTGGGGCCCTCGCCCAACGGCTGGGGATCGAACCAGCGCTGCAGAGGCTGAGGGCAACTTCGCAACCCAGCGCTCAACTGCTGCGCCACCCGGGTGGTCCCTATCTTGACTTTTCTGAAGACAAATGGAATAGCGTAAAGTGAAATAATCAGTTGAAACATGAGATAGTCCCAGCCAGTGTAGAAATGCAGCATGAAGATTCCCCATGGAGTTCCCCAAGCGGTACTCATATTCTCCCCTGCACATCCCCCACGTGCACATACACACATGTACGCACACACACATGCCCAATACATACACAACACACATTTATATGGCACACACGCAACACCATGAGCTGATGAAGGAGTGCAGGGCCCTCCTGGGCTTCCCCTGCCTTTGAGGCTGTCCTCTCCCAGATGGGAATAGAAGGGCCTCCAGGCCCAGGAGGAGCTGGTGCTAACAGTGAGGGGCCAGGGAAGGAAGGGGGGATACTTGGGCCCTGATATGTTATTTCTCTCCCTTGACTACTGAGTCAGCTCTTCCACTTTCTATCTGAGGGAGGGGGCGAGCTCCGGGTGAATTCTACCCCCTCCACCCCCATTCTGTGACTGGCCATGGAAGGGAAGGAAGGTGCATCTCAGCTTTTGGGGTGGGGCTAGGGGTTGTGAAGGCAGGCAGAATCAAGCAACAAAGAGGACAGCCCAGGACTTACCTCCTGGACATTCAGTCCAGCAGCTGAGCATTTTCAGATGTTACATGCTTGCCTGGGGAAGGATAACCTATTTCTGCCATTTTGGAAATGACTGTGGCAGAGGAGGAGGAGGGGTGAGACCAAGACAGAGAGGAGAGAGAGCAAGTTCCGGGCTGGCAGCTGGGTCCTCGGAGCATGCAGAACTGGTGTTTTGATCCATAGTAGTGCATGGGAAAGAAACAGTGTCATTTAGAGGGGCCCGCTTGTAATACCTAGAGGGGACACCAGGGCCTGACACCCCAGCCCCCCCTCCATCATCCTCTTCTGTGTGGCAGGAGAGCAGAAGGTCTTTGGCGAGAAGTTGGCCAAGAAAGTATTTTTTCCTAGGAAAGACTGGGGGAGCTGCAGGAATCAGACACACTGGACTGTGGGAATGTAAACTGAGTTGGTTTTTAATTGGGACAGAATACTGGAGCAGATAAAGCTCCTTGAAAATATGATGACAGCTGGAGGGGGAGGCGGAGAGCCAGAGACAAACCTCTCCCCACCTTCCCCAGCTCCACAGCAGCAGACATCCCCCCACCCCCCCAGTGTGGACCGTGTAGGTTGGAATTTGCTAGCTGGGGGAAGAGGTGGTGGGGTGGGCTTCAGGCTACCCTCCTCGCCACTCCCCTCCAGCCCTCTCCATTAATGAGCTGTGATGTGGACTGGGGTGGGGGATCCTGGCCTGGGCTATACTCTGTCAGCAAATTCTCAGGGGCTATGGAAATGAAGCAGCTTGGTGTGTGGCAGATAACTGAAGAGGGGGGAGGGGGCAGTACTGGAAGGAGTTGAATGTATTTCTCTGGTTGTTCAATATCTATCACGAGGGGAGTCCAGCTTGGGTGTGCGTGTGTGCATGTGCACCTACGCAAACAAGCTGGCTGCAAAGGGCGGTGAAGACCTGCTTGATGTTACTTCTTTTCCACTGTGGAGCCAGAGGCAGGTTCTGGGGAGCAGGGCTGAGCTCTCTCAGGGGCGAGGCTGTGCTTCGAACTCAGGGTCTGGGCCAGCGAGAGCTCCTGGCCACGCCCTGCAGCCTTCTCAAGTCCAAGGCAGTTTTCCACCTTCTCTCTCTGGAAGCTGGTATATTTATTTCTTGATTTGTTTTTAAGCAAAATGGTCATACCCATCTTCTCTTAGGCATAAAACATTTCACATGTTGAAAGTTTACATTTACTCTTTCCTGAAATGAGAAGGGAGATGGCGCATGGGGAAACCAGGGACCATCGAAGTCAGCTGCTAGTTGGTGTTGGACCGTGGACTGCAGGCTGGGTCCTGCCACGTGTCTATGTGCTGCTGGCTCTGCCACCGGGGCCACCTTTGTAGGTACAGCGGATAAGGTGACCACCAGACGGGCAACCTGGGAGTTAGGGGTGCTTCTGCTTTCATCTCCTGAGCTGCTCAAGATTCCCTTTCTTTGGGTGGAATCCGAGGCCCATTTCGAGATGCATTCATTCTTGAGAGGTGGCCTGCTTACCTATCCTTGTTTCCCTTTTGCAATGATCTGTACCTGGTTAGTTCTCCCCAATGTCTAACTTAAAACAAACCTGTCCTTCTGTGCAGTGTGTGGCAAAGGAAAGCGCCCGGCGAGACAGCCTGCATGCCAACTCTGTAATTTCAGAGCTCTTGACAAGCAAGGGAAGCCCTGCAGCCTGCTCCTGTGCTGTCCGCACTGGGCACAGGAGAAGTAATTTAACTTGCAACCTCAGCAAAGGCTGTGGGAGGCCCCTGAGCTCAGCTTGAGGAGAAAGGGAATATTTTTGCCTTTAGAGGAAGAAAACTCATTTCCCAGTGCACCTCCACCCTCTCCTCTGGTGCAGATGAGCTTAATTTTCTTCCCCTCCTAATGAAGATGGAGCAAAGCCAAGCAATCTATCCAAAGGGGAGCCAGAGAGAGAAGCTGAGTGAGGGGATGAGGGGGCAGAAATAGAGCTTCTCTGATGGAGAGGAAGTAATTAATTTTAAGAGCCAGCAAAGATAGGGAAGCCCTTGGTAATAGAATGTCAAATTCCAACTGTAGGTGATTAAAAATGCAGTCAGCATGGAGACTTCTTGTTCACCCATCCAACAAATATTTATTGAGCACCTACTGTGCGCAGGCAGGGACCTCAAGCAGACATCAGGAGACAGGATCCAGCTCTTTGGAACCGTGGCAGGGCCCAAGTCACTGGCCTAGGGGTCGGGGGAGGGTGCTACCTGGAGTCTTAGCTCTTGGCATCAGGATCAGGCCTCTGCAGAAGTACCACTAAAGGGCTGAGGATGCTGATATTTGATTATAGGGCTCATTGCTTATGTGTCAGCAGCTGTTGTCCCCTGTTCTCTCTGACCAGCTTGTCTCATCACGGGTTCAATAATGGTCGTTTGTTTTTCCACTCATTGACTGCATCGCTCCCTGAATAGTTCTGTCTTCAATTCAAAATATTAGATTAGCACCTCCCTTTCAGTGTCCGTTGTGACATCACAGAATTGCCATAACAGCAGCCTGTGATGTCAACAGAATGCCCATTGCTGCTAAAAAGAACTATACTGGTCAGAAGGGAATGTGTCATCCGAAGACTAAAATGGAGTATTATTGAAAGTCAGAGGAACTGACATTTGATATTAAGAGAGCCCGGAGCCTCTCCGATGATCCTTCCTAGACACCCAACGCACTCCGTAGGACCGGCGCAAGGCACTTGCCTGGGAGTAGGGGATGGCAGAGGTGACTTTCAGAAGGCCCTTGCAGTCCACGGACCCTGACGGAGGACACCGGGAAAAGGGGAGATCTGACCATCTTCGGCCTCTGGAGAGTTCAGGAAATTAACGACCATGCAAATCTCCTTGCCCTGAGCACATCTGACAGTCACCAGCTGGAATTTATCATATCACATCTGGGAAGATTTTCAGAAATAAACACACGGTGACCCCCTCTGAGCCCCATTTGCTGCCCTCCTCTTCACAAACTTTGGAGGAAGCTTCCCTTCAAGCGAAAGAAACCGGGTCCTTGCCACCAGCTCTGGATCCACAGCACCCACACCTTTGTGCCCTACTTGCTCGTCCCCCTCTGGGCCAGGCCAGGTGGAGGCGAGCACCTGGGGCGGTGCCCAGCAGGAGCGTGTTGGGAGACGTTGCCGAGAGGATCCATTTATTATGCTTCTGTTTGCACGGCGGGCCGCCAGGCTGGGAGCGGAGGGGAGACTTAATCAGTCTCGGCATACCGACAGCGGCGGCAGTAGCAGCGCGTGAATCTGGAGCTTCATTTGATCCTGTGCCCTGAGGATTGCAAGGGTCTCAGACGCGGCAAGTGATTTCCACACAGGCGGTGCCCGGGCAGGGAGGCAGGAGGACGCCTTCCTGCAGGCTGGATGAGTCTGCCGCGCAGATGGGAACGCAGCTCCGAACTCCTCCGCCCGCCCCGCGCCTCTGTGTCCTTAGCTCAGTGAGGTCAGACGACCTGGAAGTCGTACACCTGCTCTGCGTGCGCCTGTCTCTCCATCTCAGTGTTTTCTCCGTGGGGACCTGAACCGGAGGCTAGCATCTCCTGCGGCTTGCTCTGCCTCCAGCACTCTGGCAGGCAGCACTGGCTGAATGATAGGAAGCCTCGGCCCCCCAGGGCACCCAGACACCCCTTGCTAACTGGGGGGAGCCCCTCCCCCTCGTCTGGTGCCTAGCTGGGAGGAGGGGAAGCAGCAGCCTGCTCTGCTGCTCAGGGCCAAGCTCTGAGCCAGACCCGCGAGGACTTACCTCCCAGAGGGATGATAGGAGCAGGGTGGCCAGCCTGTCTTCTGAGGCTGCTGAACGGGGGACTGAGCTGCCAAAAAGATGCTGAAGTTTCGGGCTGATCGGCGGGTCAGGTAGGGATTTCTTCGATGAACCGGGAGCCAAGTTAAGCAAGAGCAGGCTGAGTTGGCATCTCATGGGATCCAGGGCCCCAGACACCACCTGGAGCAGGGAGAGTAGTTAGGTCAATGGCTGCTGCATTGCAGTGCTTGCAAAGGGGAAGCTATTTTGAAATTGGTAGCGCCGGGATGGAGAGAGGACGTCATTTGTAGGGGTTGCTGGGTAGGGAGAGTCTGGGACAGGGAGGAATCCGGCATACCCTGAAAGACTGCCAGCTGATAGCAGGCCGTTCGCGCGTGTGAGTGCGCGCGCACGCACACTCAGGCACACCTGTCTGTCTGTCTGTCCGTCTGTCTGTACCACTGCTCTCAGGGAGTTTCAGCAGTTAGCACAAGGACACGGAGAGCTATGGGGAAGACAGGATAGCAGGTGCTCAGCTCCCCTGAGAAGCAGAGACCTTGGCACCTCAAGGACCTCAGTTGTGATCAACACCCCTGCCTCCCAGACCACTAGATGGGGGCACAGCCAGGAATAAGGATGACTGTAAGCAGGGTCCTCTCTCACAGAGGTGCCCTGCAGTTAAGTTGAGGAGAGCTTTCTTGTTGAGAGGAGGGAAGAGGAACGGAGTTTCAGATCTGGGAGCAGGTTTGGCTGTTCTAGTTAGAACTCAGGCCTGATTCAAGGTCCCATAGGCAAGTCAGATTGTAGAACCCAGCTTTTCACACAGACAGTAGCCGCCGCCTGCTGGGCTTCTCACCTATGACTTGTCTTCGGATCCCATCTGAATACAACCAGTTTGAAAGCTGAAGATGCACTTTGATGTTATCGTTAGCAGACAGTTCAAGTCCTCAGCTCTCGACTGGAGAGGGGTCTCTGCTTCCAGGCAGCTCAAGGGCCAGTTCCTTTCCTCTGAAGATCTCTGCACCCACCTGCCACTTGCCAGCAGGCTGGCCCTTGGCTGTGGGAGGCTTACGGGTTGGGGGCAGGATCCACAGCCTGGCACAGCCTTGCAGTATCTCAAGCGGGACAAGTGAAGAGGACCCTAAAATACCTCCTCCTCCTGCCCCCCACTGCCTGGATACCTGAGTCTCTCTACAACAATGTTCTTGCCAGGCGGCCCCTGATTGCAGATTCAATCCCAAATGATTGCCCCTGTGGGCCAGCCCCTCTCCCCACTCTGTCTTCCCTTGCTTCCTGCCTTCCTGAGACCCAGCGGGGGCTGGTCTGGACATTCAGTCTGCCAGAGGAGCCACAGCAGGAATTCCCCAAAGGACTCCCCAGTTCTCTGCATCTGCCTTGGTAGCCCTATCCTCTGGCTGGGCTTCCCTCTACTTCTGGGCAGATGGTCCTAGTGGCACCCCAGGCCCCAGCATCCCGGAGATGGAACCCGTTGTTATGGCAGCATTGCCCTCTAGGTCAGCGCCCCGTCTCAGCCCTTAGACCAGACACCTGGGTTAGAGTGGGAGTGGCGCCCAGCCCAAGCTCCAGACTGGAATTTCTGGGTTTCCTGTTTCCTTTAAAGGGAGAGATGGAGCATAGGGCAGGAGAGGAAGGAGTCCAAGGTCATGAGATTGGTCTTTGCACAAATGGCGAGTGAGCAGTTTCACCTGCAGCACTAGCCAGAGCTGTCCCTGGGGGAACCTGCTGCTCGTGAAATCCTGACTTTTGGAGCCCCCCACCCCACTTCACCCTCAGACATGCCCAGAATGGCCCTGAAAGGCTTAAGTGGGCCTTATTTCCCGTCTCAGAGCCAGTGAGCAGTGGACACTGACCGGGGTCCGCCTCCCTGCCCCTTGAGGATCCCAACGACGGGTAGAGGGACACCGCCTTGTGCCCACCCATCCCTGTGCCCACCCAGGGTCTGTCCACCCTTTGGCTATGTCTCTACTATCCTTGTCTTTGCTACAACATCTCCCTCTCTTGCCTCTGCAGCCACAATGAAAGACGGACCACGTTTCTCCACCCAGTGACAGGACAGGTCCCAGAGGAAAACAAAAAATTTGACTTGAAAACGTACGTGAGCCTCTACTTACTACCTCCCCACCCTCCGGCAGTGCCATCCCTGGGAAGCTCTGCACATGGGAGGGGGAGGGAGGCGTGGGGAGCAGAAGAGAGAGGACTGGAAGCAGAAGTGCTGAGGGCTAGAAGCTTCTGAGACCCCCCTCGCGTGACTCCTTATCCTCTTACCCCAGCATCTTGCTGCCCTCAGGTGGGCGCCGCCCACAGGTCAGCTGAAGGAGAGGGACAAGTCTGCCGCTGGCAACCCCCAGGGGCCTTTAAGGGGGGAGTGGGGAGTCTGGTAGAACCACGAGAGCCAAGTGCTAATTTCTCTCACTGTGGATCTTGCTGAATGAAAGAAAAAAAGGCCATTAAGTGACCCCCCCCCCCATAGTCCACCGGGCCATTGTGTCTTTAAATTGGAACGGAAAAATGTTTTGAAATCCTTGGGTGTGGGTTTTCAAAAACTCTACAGGAAAGAAAGAGAATGTCCAGGATTACTGGCATAGAATCTCAATGGAGAGGAGGGAGCACAGCGATGACCTCTTGATGGCACTTAAGGGAATAGCGGGGGGGGGGGGGGGGGGGGGGGGAGGCGGGGGGGGGGAGAAGGGACTACTAGCGGTTTCCTTTGCTTCTTGGTTCTGACTAGTCTCTTTCTTCTGTCTTGGTCAACTTGAAATCAGATCGGCCTTGGACATGTCCAATAAAGCAGGTGGGAAGCGGGTGGCGACTGCCAACAGCGACCTAGCCAACCACAGCATGGTGTCCGAGGTCCCTCCGGAGCGGCCCAATGTCCGGGTAGGTCCAGGCCCCAAGGTGAGTTGGGGGGCAGGGGTGCTCAGAAATGGATCAGCCTCCCCATCTGTCTCTTCAGGCTCCAACATGCAGGCAGAGTAGCCCGGGGGGAGAGAGGAGGCAGGGAGGAAGACTCAGACCAGAGCTTTGTAGAAGGCCCACATCTGGACTGTGGGTTCGCAGCCTAGTCACTGTCCACATCTGGGGCTGGATGATTCTTTGTGGTGTGGGTCTTCCTGGTCACTGCAGGGCGCTGGTCAATTCCCTGACCTCCATCCATTTGGTGTCAACAGCACCCAGCCCCCAAAATGTCCCTAGCTCTTGCTATGTGTCCCCTGGAGGATAAAATTACCCCACCCTCATTGAGAGGGAGTGATTTATGGACACAGCAAAAGAAGAATATATCATGAAAGACTTAACTGAGCTCTCAGAAGAGGGTCTCGAAGTGGGTTTTAGCTGCACTGTGGTGATGGGAGGTGCTGACAAGGGCAGCTCCAGGGGTTGCTGAGGGCAAAGGCCTTCAGAGGAGAGGAGAGGGGACATGTGGCAACACTGAAAAATCGAAGCCACTCTTCTAGACACTAAGTGGTCTAGAACTCCTGCAATGGAGTTCTTTCCAAAAAGCAAGACAGGCCAGAGCTATCTGTATTAACAAGCTAAATCTTGAAAACATAGAATTGAGTAAAAAATAAGTTGCAGAATATGAAAAATGTATCACTTATGTAAAGTGTGTTTTATAAGCATGGAAGGCGATACTACATATTTTTAGATAAAGCTGAAGTTCAAGCACACTGCCGCGGACAGGCAGACTAATTTTGGGTCAGTGTTTGCCTCCAGGGAGGAAGAAAAGGTAATGAGATTGGGTAGAGTCTTGGCTCTGCTTGTCATATTTTATTAGAGAAAAAGCAACACATTGTGGCTATTTATTCTGTACTTTTTGGAAATGTTCAAAATATTTTTTTTTAAAATGTAAAGAAACTTGACTGTGAAGTGGGTTGGGGGCAGAGGCCGGAAGCTGGAGAACAGTGAGGTGGAGGGAGGTCTTGCTCCTTGGCTTTGTTTAGAATCAAGATGTTGGAGGCCGGAGGGCAATGACTGTGGGTTGGAGCCAGGGAAAAGCCACAGCCAATTAGTCACGCTTCTGTGGCATCCAAAGGAGCCGGGCAGGGGCGCTATTAGCCTGGAAGGACCCTCTTCCTGAGGCAGCAGCTGCAGGGACTTGAGGCTGAGGGCTCAGAAGTCAGAGATGTTCCTGCCTCATGTCCTCAAGTTTGGCAGGAGAGTGGGAGGTTGGGTGGAAAGGATCTGGGGGGGGCTTAAGATTATGCCCAAGGTTTGGAAAACAGAAATGGTGGTCAGCAAAAGACTTAGGAAATATTGTCCAATGAGGTCAAAGGCTGGATCTGTGGGGCTCAGGCCCAGCTGCGTGCCGTGCTGTGCCGTGCTGTTTCCTGCAGCAGAGCAGGCCCAGCAGGTAGCCGGCTTGACCTCAGGCCGAGGAATGTTTGGAAGCTGTGGTGGGAAGGAGGGGTGGATAAGATATGGAAGGGTCAGCAGGAGAATGGCCAAAGTGGGGGACCAGGGCAAGTGACTTCCAGGCTATGGAGAGAGGGGGCGAAATTATGAAAGATGACAAGCTGAGAGGAAAAAGAGAAGGGTCCCGGGACCTGCATGTTTTGGGGTGGTGGGTAACTTCTCCACATGGCTAATCTCAGCCACTATCTGTGGGCTTTTATTTTTTTTTTTAAGATTTATTTATTAATGCATATAAGAGCTGGGGTGCAGACCAGAGGCATGGGGGGGTGAGAGGATTCATCAGAGAGAATGGGGATCAGAACAGGCACATTCACTGAAATACACTGCTAAGGGGAGCAGCAGGGAGACAGGCGAGGTCTGCTGCATCATGTGGGGATCGAACTTGTGCTGCAGTGGCTGCAGGTAGCTTCATAGTGCTGATGCTTAACCCCTTGCACCACCAGGGAGGCCCCTATCTGTGGGCTTTTAATAGGGAAGTTCAGAAAGTAATTTCATTTCCCAGTTTTGGGTGCACTTTATAATAAAATCCATTCTTCTTTGCTCCCTTCTTTGAGTATTTACTAAGTGCTGAACCCCTTTTGAGACTCTGGTGGTGAAGAGGTGAACAGAACAAAGCTTCCTCCCTACAAAGAGCTCGAGTTGGTGGAGGAGAGTGAAGAGCAGCAGTGCCATATGGGTGACAAGGCAGAGAGGGGGGACGGGGGGCTCTGTGGAGTAGGGTGGGGGATAGCAGCAGACTCTAAAGGGTGAATTGGGATTGGGCAGTGGACACTCTCACCCCCGTGGAGAGCAAGGTGAGCAAAGGCATGGGATAAGGAGAACCTCTAGGAGCTTAGCATGACCAGAGGCAGAAGGTGGGCTGTGGCCCCCCGGATCTCACAGACCCATCCTTGAGTGCTGTCTGAAGAAGCTGAGTTCTCTTCTAAGTGATGAGCAGTCATGAAAAATTTTAAGCAAGAGAGTGATGATACTGGGTTTTAGAAAAATTGTCAGGGTGAGAGCAGTACGGGATGACCAACAGGAATCTGAGAGGAAGCACAGACGTGAGAACTGCTGCACTGACTCGTGACACTGCATCTCGGTGGTATAGGTAGGGGGCAGTGTGAGGCAACTCGGGGTTCTGGTTTGGCTGCTGGGTGGATTGAGTTCCTCTCATTGAGACTACAGACACAGAACGGGCTTGACTAGAAAGAAGATGAACTTGGTTTTGCATTTATTTAATCCTGGTTATACAAAGCGGACCAGAGTGAGGAGAGGTCTTGGAGACATGTTAGGGAATTTTCAGGGACTTGTAGTTGAGGCAACAGTGCATGTGAGTTCGCACAGGCACAACGTAAAAGCAAGAACAGAGGAACCAAAGTTTGTTTAAGGTCCACCACTCAGAGTTGAGGTGGAGACTGAAAATCAGTGGCCACAGGTGGAGAGAGCCAGAGAAACCAAAAGAAGAGTTTCAGGGGGACAGAGGATTAATATTGCCCAATTCTTTAGAATGACTAGGACTGGGGCCTTCCTGGTGATACAAGGGATTAAGCCTCAGCACTATAAAGCTATCCGCTGCCACTGCAGCATGAGTTTGATCCCCACCAGGGAGCTGACCCACATGGTGCAGCAGACCTCTCCTGTCTTGCCCGCTGCTCCCCTCAGCAGTGTATTTCAGTACATCTGCCTGTTCTGCTCCCCACTCTGTGTCTGGTGAATCCTCTCACACCCCACACCTCTGGCCTGTATGTACCCTAGTTCTTTTATGCATAAATAAATAATTTTTTTTTAAAAAAAAGAATGACTAGGGTCGAGTGTTCTTAATTCAGTGGCATTGCAACTCAGAGCAGATGTGGAAGAGCGCTAGGAGTACACAGGAGGAGGGAAGCCTGTCCCAGAGGAGAAGGAGGGAAGAGATAAGAAAAAGAGGCTCAGAATTGAAGGGCTGTGCCCTGGAATTAATAACAGATCCAAGATTCTCTCCTGGACCTCAGTGTGGGGGTCCCCCGGGGTAAGTTTGGAGAGAGACAGCTCTATGAGGGGAGCTCTCCTCACGGGTAGGGCAGGAAGGGTCAGGCAGCTTCTCTCACTGTGCCCACCCTCCCAGGCAACCCGAACATCCCGGAAGGCCATCGCCTTTGGCAAACGCTCACACTCCATGAAGAGGAACCCCAATGCGCCTGTCACCAAGGCGGGTTGGCTTTTCAAGCAGGTGAGTCCCCATGGCCCTTCTGCTTGCTGTAACCTACACTTTCTCCTCATAACTCTGGGGCACCGCTGTGGATATCATAGTCCATGCATACCTTGGCTCCTCCATATCTTGGCACCTCCCATACCTTAGAACCCCCAAACCTTGGCACCCCCATACCTTGGCATCCCTCCCACACACCTGGGCATCCCCCTGCCCATGTCCTATTGTAGCTTGTCTCTGAATGAATCTCCTATTTTATAAAGGCTCAGAGAAGTTTGGTACCTTCCCAAAAGTCACATAGAAATATTAGTGTCAAAGTTGGGAAGCCAGTGAGGTCCCCTGAAGGGTAAGCACCATGGTCATCAGCCCCACAGGACAACCCACTGGCTCATTCTTAGCAGGGTCCCTCTTGCTATGCAGGTAGGGGTGTCTCCTTGAAGTCTGGACTTCTCAGCAATTCTCCCCAGACTGAACTTGCCCCATCCCTGCCTGGCCTCTGCTCGCTCATTCTGGCTCATCTCTTGCCCCTTTTATCTACCCCCAGGGTGGGGAGGGGTGCAGGAAGGGAAAGCCACACCTGAGGTCTGGGCTCCTTAGCACAGAACCACCTCCAGAGCAGCTATGTCCCAAGTCCGCATAGCCAGCCCAGAACTCTCTGCTCTGCCAGCCTCCTCCTGCCCCCAGCTCACGCCCTCTTCTCTCCCTCACTCCTCTCAGGCTAGCTCTGGGGTCAAGCAGTGGAACAAGCGCTGGTTTGTCCTTGTGGATCGCTGCCTCTTCTATTACAAAGGTGAGCTGTGCCTGGCAGCCTCGGCCCCTACCACTTCTAGTTCTGCCAGTTCCCTGGGCTCTGGCTGGATGGGCATCGATTGTGGGGGGGAGGGGACAGATGTCCCCACCATAGTCCTGGCTCCAGTGGGGCGTGACAGAGAAGGACAAAGCTCACAGGCTCACACATTCACTCATTGCTCATTCCCTTCATATTCAGCGATATTTCCAGACAGTTCCAGGCCCTGATGGGTGATACGGTGGGTGAACATGACAGTCTTGTGACAGATCGTGCAGTCTGGGGGGTTGGCAGGGGTGGGGGTGGGAGGAAAAGTTGGACAGAGAGGAAGGTCCCTGTCACTGCTAACAGATTACCTACTAATTGCAGCTTGTTCGTTGCAGGAGTTTTTGTCAGTTTTGTTTACTGTTATATCCACAGCACCTGATCAGTCATTGGCACATAGTAGGTGCTCAATCAATATTGAATAGATGAGCATCCCTGGCCTGGCTTCTACCTGCTTAAAAAACAAACAAAAAAAAAGGTTGGGGAGGGCAAAGATCTGGCCCTTGGGTACTGTTCCTCTAGGGAGTTATTTTTAAAATAGTCCCATTACCTTTTATCAAGGGAAGCGTGGAAGAGCTAGCGAGGGCTGGTGATAGTGCCGTCACCCTGATGCAATGCCAGGCAAGGCCCGGGCCTGAGAAGAGAGAGGGCAGCTGGCCTTTCAGGGGGAGAAGCCACTGCTGCTCTTGGGAGCCCAGGGAACGGCTGAGCCCTGACTCCTCCAGTCTCCTGGGAGCAACTCAGTGAATCATTAACTTTGGCAAACAAAGGTTGTACCCAGTGACACCCCCCACCATGCTGGTGTGTTTGTGCCCTGAACTCTGAGGAAAGAAGTCAGGATGGGGGTGTATATACAGGCTGTCTGTACAGGCTCAAGACGGGGGAGCAGATGTGCCCCAGCTGCTGTACTGGGGCCAAAGGTAAAAGAAGCTGGAAGGGGCCAGGATCTCTGCAGAGAGGAGAGAGACTCTGGGACTAGCATGGGGAGGACCTTAAAACACTCTGAATTCAGGGGCCTCCCCGGTGTCGCAGCGGTTGAGTGCTGGGCTGTGAAGCTGCCCGCAGCCTCTGCAGCGCTGGTTCGATCTCTGGCTGCCGGCGAGGGTCCCACATGGCGCGCAGACCTTTCCTGCCGCCCGCTGCTCCCCTCAGCAGTGTACCTTGGTCCTTCTGCCTGCTCTGCTCTCCACTCTGGCTCTGGTGAATTCTCTCACCCTCCCTCGCTTCTGACTATACCCAGTGCTTGTATAAATAAATAAATCTTTAAAAAAAAAAAAACACTGAATTCAGCTACTGCACTGGGGCTCACTATCCATCGATAAATGGTCTCAGGATGCCCCCTAAACGCGGGCTGTCTCCTCTAGAAGAGAGCAGCTCGGAACTCCTGAAAACAGCCTGGGTCCCAGCCCTGTCCCTCCTGCCCCTTTGGCTTCCTTCTGGGTACCACACTACAGTCTGCCCGGAAGCTGGACCTCGGGCCAAGTCTCTTACTCAGGTGGCAAGTGAGAGGAGGCAGGGGAGCCCATGGGGTTTATGACCCCTGAGAGATTGCTTCCAAACCCCACTGAGGTTTCACACAGTCCCCAGCCTGGGGAAGGAAGTAGGGGCCATCTTGCCATGGTCTTATACTTGCTCCCCACTGGTCCCACATTGCACCCTACCCTTTCCCGCCTCCTGCTGACAGCTGGGGACCTGACCGCCTAATCCACCAGGCTCCTTTGGAGATCCAGGATGAATTATGTAGCAACCTGATTGTTAGCCTGATCCAGGAACCAGAGGGCCTGGGGCGTGTCTTTCTGGGCGTCACGTATAAGGGCAAGCTGCTGGGTGCCTGGAAGAACCTTAGGGACAGTTCCCCAGAGGAGCCAGAGCCAAAGATCGGACTGTCTATTCCACCAAGCCTCCCCACTGGTGTCCTATGAGGTGCATCACTGTGGAATTGGCTGCCCAGGTGGAGAGTGGTCCCCAATGCAGCTTGCGAGTCAGACTTCAGAGGTTCAGAGACCTGTTCCACCCCTCATTATTTCAGTAATCTTGGAGAAATGCTCTAACTTCTCTGCACCTCCACCTCCTGACCTATAAAACAGGGGTGATAACAGCACCTATACATAGGATTTTGGAATGTTGACTCCATTCTGGAACCTTCCCTGGCAGAGTGAACCCTTGAGAACATCAGCTGTTTAGTGCTGGTTTGCGTGTCTGCCAGAGCGGAGGCTATTGCGGGTGGGTGCTGCTTCCCCCTCGTGCTTCCTCTGTCGTTCTGGTGTCTAGACCCCTGTGTGCTGACTCCCTGACTCCCAGTGCTGGGGTGTGCCTCTTGGCATTGTGCGTTGTGGTCTTGAGCTAAGCCGCAAGTGGTTATTGATACGTATGGTAATAGCGCTGATGTCTCCGCTCACCTCCCCCCTGAACGTGCACGCACCTGTGCACTCATGCACCTCTCATGGGTACTTATCTCCCTGGCAGATGAGAAGGAGGAGAGCATCCTGGGCAGCATCCCGCTCCTGAGCTTCCGGGTGGCCGCAGTGCAGCCCTCAGACAACATCAGCCGGAAACACACCTTTAAGGTCAGTTGGCCTTTCTCTCCCAGGTCGGGGTGGAGGACAGGGGCGGCTGGCTCTCACAGAGCACACGGGGATGGAGAAGTTTCAGAAGCTACCTCCCTTAGACTCCCTGGTGGTGGTGGTGGAGAGAGTGGGGTGGCTCCGGACAGTATGCATTACCAGAAGCCTGAGATGGGGCTGTGCCAGGACCCTTCTCTTTCCTTGGGGGGGGTCAACGGGTAGTTCTCCCCAGAGGGGGCCAGTAGGGATGGGATTCAGAGGTGCCACAGGTTCTCCTGGGGAGAAGTAGTTCTGTCCTGAACCTTTTGATCTTCTGCCTGGTGGCCTCACCCCAGAAAATCCCTCCCAGTAGAGGCAGGAGCTGTGGGCTGGTAGGGTTCTGAGAACCCTTCTAGAAAGACCTTCTCCCCAACATGGCCCAAGGAACTAGACCACCAGTCAAACATGCACAAACTTCAACCCTTGAAAACCATTAGGATTCAGTTGCATTACATCGAGCGGTGTGAGACCCATGTAACAGCAATCTGGGCAACAGGCGTGCAGGAGGCTGGGCTCACTGGGAGCCCCTGGGGGCCCACCCAGCAAAGACGTGCCTGCAGCTGGCTCATCCTAGGCCAGTGTTTTTCCACATTTAAAAATTCATGACCCATTAAAAATGATCAAAATTCTTTGCCCTTTTCGTATTTTATTATGCAAAGACCTTTTCATTTTCCAAACACAAAATTCTACCAGGCTTGCATTTTCTTTGTGCAAAAGCCCTCACTCCCCCAGGTTGAGAACTGCTGTCCAGGACCCCAAGAACCCAAAGCTCTGGTGTTAGATAATCGGGTCTACAGGTGACGCCAGGTCAGGGGCTGAGCTCACAGAGCCTCAGAGCCTCTGCCCCTTTCTGTCCTTCAGATGCTGGTCACCTGGCCGCACACCGGTGCTGCGCCCCGGAACAAGGAGGGACTTCTTTGGCACATAATTAGTTTCCAGCCTCCCAGGGTCCTGTGTGCCAGAGGTGTGAACAGAATGAACAATTAATAAAACTCTGGCTCCAGGGAGCCAGGTTCTAGCAGGGGAAATAGGAACAGGCTGTTTTACCAACAACAAACAGCCCTGCTGTACACAGACGCACACGCACGCCCACATCCAACAGCCTGGCTCACCCCCCCCCCCCCCATCAGACCTGTGCTCACTTAGTCCAGCTCAGAGCTGTGCTGGCAGCAGCCATCGTCAGCAGATGACTGACACTACCCACCCCAACCCCGGCTGGGCACCCCAGGCTTCCGCTCTGTGCTCATCAGCCCCCTCCCTCCCCCCCCCCCCCCCGGGAGTGCTCTGCCTCTTTAAAATCCAACTCTGAGGACTGTGCTCAGTGGCCCACAAAGGGGTCTAATTGCAGCTACTTAGGGAGAAGAGGGAAACTGAGACAGATGGGGGGCTTGTCCTGCGGGGGTCTCCAAGCACAACTGCGATGGCTGATAATGAGCCCAGAACCGCTCCTGCCCAAGCGGTGGCTGAAAGCGTGTCCTGGTCCTGAGCCAGCAGGGGGTTCAGTGGGCTCCTTCATGCGGGCACCTCCCTCAGTCCTCTGGCTCCCTTTCACTGTTCCAGTCTGCGTCCCCTCGAGGTTCCCCATCAATCGCCCTGTCTCTTCCCAGGCCCCCAGCCTCTCTGTCACAAGCAGTTGTTTCTGCGCCTCAGCTGCCCCTCCATTCCCAGGGGCATGTTTCATCCATGGCTCTGGGCACGAAGAGCACGTCCGTGCTTTTCCTCCTGCCTGGTGCCGGGAGCAGAGCTCCGCACGCACGCGAGCTCTCCCCGTGCTTAGCAAGCCCATGGATTCGTTCTCTGCCTACACCTGGGGGCTCAGATGTGCCCAGTGTCCCTCTGGGGTCTGTCTCCTCCACAGTACCCCTGGGTTCTCCACCCCACAGGCTGACGGGCCCATCTGCATACCCCGTGCACTGTCAGCCCATGATGCCTCCTGACCACTGTCGGGTCACCAGCACCCTGTTTCTGCCCACGGGCTGAGCCCCTGCTGGCAGGCGAGGACAGACCAGGCTGGTTCAGAGGGAAGAGGCTATCCCTGCCCCCAGAGACACAGGACACACCTTCACTGGGCCGTGGCTCCTGTCAGAGAGGAATCACTTGCTGGGGGGGGCGGGCACTGCAGAGGAGCGAGCTTGGTGAAGGTCGGAGGGGCAAGCACTCAGAGAGGGTGAATTTGACCTTGCTGCTTAGAACAGGCCTGGTCAGCACAGCCCTGCCTTCTCCCAGCCCCCCTGCTCACCAACCCCCGACCCCAGATTTTGTGCCCAAGGAATCAGGCTTAAGTGATGTTTACAGCTGATGCTTAATTGCTTTTGGATCTCTGTGGGGTGGGATAAACTGTGCTTCCTGTTTTTTTTCTGGGAAATTGAGAGACTAGAGGGAGGGGCAGGTGGTGGTGTGAGAGTATGCTGAAGCCCCAGAAAGAATATAGCTCTGGGGCATTTGTTCCTGTGGCCTAAGACCTCAAGTGTCACCAACGGAGTCTCCTATTAAACAGGCGTCTGTTGAGGCCAGAGCAGAGCAGAAATCAGGGCAGCTGCAGGGACAAGCGGGATGCTCAGATGCCCTGGCTGCTTCCATACCATCCCTGGCCCCTTGGGCGCTCCGCCCCTCCCGGTGGGCTGAGCTGGGCATTGCTGGGAGCTGTGATCCCGCCCAGAGCACAGCCCCCTGCCCTGCTCTTCATTGTTTGTGCCATGTCATCTTCTGTCTCTCCTCTGGTGTTTGGGTGACCTGTTCTCTGCTTCTCCTCCTCCTGACCGCGTGAGGACCCCTCCTCTGGACAGGAGCTCTCTTCGGGGTTCCCGCCTGCCGCGCTTGCTCGCGGCCGCCTACTAGGTAGTGTTCTCTGTCTGCCCTGCATGCCCCTTGCATGCCCTCCAGTGGAGGCCCGCTGCTGGCTGCACACAGACGAGGCCGTGGTAGCTTCTCAGCGGCCAGGCTGGCATGTCCTTGGGGAGCTGGGGGGTGCTGCATTTACCAGACACTGGGTAATCGCCCTTCAAGTCAGAGACAGAATTTGCTGAGAGCAGGAGCGGTAATTTTCCCTCCTGCTCACGGTCGCCTCAGGGAGGGTATTGGCCTGTTTGTGGTGTCTGGAGAGCTGGCCAAGGCTGGTACCTGGATGCCGGCTGGAGCACTTGGGGTGGCTGCGGGCTCCCCTCCTCACCTTGCCCTGAGAAACACGAGACATGTGCAGTGCAGGGGAGCGACCTACCTGACCCCCTCTGTGGGTGTCCTCTCTCCACAGGTGACTGTGTGCAGGGTGGACGAGACTCGGGCAAGTTCCACGTACTGCCTCTCCCCACAGGCTGAGCATGCCGGGGTCCGTACCTACTTCTTTAGCGCCGAGAGCCCTGAGGAGCAGGAGGCCTGGATCCAGGCCATGGGGGAGGCTGCCCGAGTCCAGATCCCCCCGGCCCAGAAGTCAGTGCCTCAAGCTGTGCGTCACAAGTGAGTGCTGGGCATGGGTATTGGCGGGGAGAAAGCGCCCAATTTCATGCCGCGGCTGACCCCAGCGGCTGCCTCGAACTCCTGGGGAGCCTGGTGCCCCCGAGTGACGCCACAACCTGTCTTCCTTACTTGCCCTCACTGGTACTGCCTCTTCTCTCTGCTGGCGGAAGCCAAGAAAGAGGCTTGGACCCACTGGGTCATTTGCTCATTTTTCCTGGCCATGGTCATTAAGCACACAGCCTTCGGGAAAATGTGGACTTGGGTTCAAATCCCTGCTCAGCTAGTAGCCCACAGTGTGACCTCAGTGTAAGTTTCTTAACCTCTCCAAACCCAAGTTTGCTCTTAAAGACAGCAATTATAGTTATGGCTGCCCACACCCCAACACCCTATCATTAGAAGACTCAGCACCTACCTCTCCTAGAACTGGGGTGAGTCTTGAGTTAGATATTAACAAGGAACCAGAAGAGGAAGGTTTGACAGCACAGACTCCAAATCTATCCACGTCTCAGGAGTGCTCAGGTCTCAGCAGGATGCTTGAATGGGTCAAACCAGGGAGGTTGTAGGGATAACATTGCCATCGGACCCATCTTTGTTCCAAACAAGGGGCATATTCCAGAAGTTCATTCATTCATGTCATAAACATTTACTCAGAGGACAAATGCTTAAGGCATGTGTCAGGTGCTAGGGGAACAAAGAAGGGGCTGGTCTGATGCTCCCACCTCGCGGAGCTTACGCCCTAATGGAAAGGAGCTTGAAGAACCTGGAAGAAGCTTGTTTTTGGAGAGAAGGACGAGGCTGAGATGGCTGTCGTGTCTCAGCTCCCCCAAGTCCTGTGGCAGGAGGTGAGGTTAAGCCCATCCTGCCCATGAGGCCGGGTGTGGGAGCTAAGTAACTTGACAGGAACCAGTGCGCCCTGCCGGGTCTCAAAGGCGGGGGCCTCGGGAACCTTTGCTGTTGTGAAACCTGGATCTGGTGCCCATCAGGTTTAGGTGCCAGGACAGGGACAGACTGCAGAGGAGACTGAGACTGCATGAGGTTGGTCTTGGCTCTGGCTGGAAGACTGGGCTCCTCGCGGGTCATCACAGGGAGTAGAAAGTGACCCGCAGAGAAGATGTGGGGGGCAGAGTGAGCTCAGGCAGGTGAGAGTGCGTGTTACAGTAACTGCCCGGGCAGGAGAAAGGGGCCAAAACAGTGAGATTTAGCGAACAGAACTGTCATTCGCTGAGTCCTGTTTCCAGCCCCAGCTTCCTGTCCACCCTTCCTCAGCCCCTTCCCTTTCCCAGCCTGCCACCCCCTGCCCCGTGCTGGGCTGTGGTCACTTACCAAGTCTCCCCTGACACTCTGCAGCCAAGAGAAGCCAGACTCAGAGAACATCCCGCCCAGCAAACTCCACCATCAGACACCCCACAACAGCCTCGCCAAGTCTGAACCTGAGGCCAAGACTCGAGGGGAGGGCGATGGCCGAGGCTGTGAGAAGGCAGAGAGGAGGCCGGAGAGGCCAGAAGTCAAGACTGAGCCTCTGGTGAAAGCGAACGGCATTCAAACTGGCCCAGAAGCCATCTCAGAGCCGGGCAGCCCTTACCCCGAGGGCCCAAGGCTTCCAGGGGGTGGGGAGCGGCCTGTCCAGCCCAACGGTTGGCAGTATAGCTCCCCAAGCCGGCCTGGGAGCACAGCCTTCCCACCTCAGGATGGGGAGAATGGGGGACACCGACAGAGCTTCCCGCCACGTACCAACCCTGACAAAATCGCCCAGCGCAAGAGTTCCATGAACCAGCTGCAGCAGTGGGTAAACCTGCGCCGGGGGGTGCCCCCACCCGATGACCTTCGCAGGTGAGGCCTGGTAGGGGGCTAAGGCTGGGACTGGGGTAGTATCAAGACCTATTAGAAACCTCTCGGATGCAGACTGAGTTGGGAAATCATGTCAAACCCAGCAAGTCCAGCTTGCCCAGATCTTTGCCTGCCAGTGGCTATATCTGTAGCTGGCCACCCCCTCCCTGCACCTGATTCTTGCTGTCCACATCCTTCAGATGAAGGGACAGAAAGCACCCAGGGCCTGGCCACAGGTGGGGGTAGCCCAGGAAACAGGCAGGCTGGAGCAGGGAGGGAGGGGCCTTGAAGTGAGCCCCCACCCTCTTCCACCACCCTCTGCCCCAGTGCTTCTCCCAACGTGACACTCACCACCAAGTCCACTCACTCCATTTCTGAACTGCTCTTTAAAAAAGAAAAGAGGCAGAGAAAAGGTTGCTTCTTGATCCTCGTGGGCCTTTGAACCAACTCGGCTTTCAGTGATTGGCTTTGGTCTAGTGATTGGCTTTCAGATATTTGAAGACATTGTTTAGCCTGGTAACTTCCTTCAGGGACTTGGGGCTGCCATTCTATGCCCCCCAGAGTCTGGGCAGGTGGGGAGGAGAGGGCTGCTCCCTCCTGGCCCCTGGAGCACTTGGGAGGAGTCCGTGGGATGCAGGAGATCAGCAAGTCAGAGAGGCGGCCCCGGCCCCCAACAATTGCCCTCCTTTGGTGCCCAGTACACCACCTTCCATTCTCCCCTTTGCCTCTCTGGATGGAATTTGATAAATTGGTTTGCGCTGATCTAGAGATGGCTAATAAGGCTTAAGGTTTCTCCCCGGGGGCATTTCATTCTGAAGAGACAAAGTCTGAAGCTCTGAACAGGGACCTTTCCGGCCTCAGGGAGATGCTTGAGGGAGGGAACCCTGAGGCCCAGGTCTTCCCCTGAACCTCCGGAAAGAAGTCTCGGGTCTGGCGGGTCACCGTTCACCTAGGGAAACCCCTGTTCCAGCCTGGGGGATGTGGTGGGGGCCGGGGCACAGGAGGGCAGGGCATGCCCTTTGGTCTGGCTTTCTCACTGTGCCTTCTTTCAGCCCCTCTAGGTTCTACCCTGTGTCCCGAAGGATCCCTGAATATTATGGCCCCTACTCCTCCCAGTACCCCGACGATTACCAGTACTACCCCCCAGGGGTGCGGCCGGATAGCATCTGCTCCATGCCAGCCTACGACCGGATCAGTCCACCCTGGGCCCTGGAGGACAAGCGCCTCTCCTTCCGGAACGGGGGTGGCCCTGCCTACCAGCTGCGGGAGTGGAAGGAGCCTGGCGGCTACGGGCGGCAGGACGGCACCGTCTGGGTGCCCAGCCCCTCCCGGCAGCCTGTGTACTATGACGAGCTGGATGCCGCCTCCAGCTCCCTGCGCCGCCTGTCCCTGCAGCCCCGGTCCCACTCTGTGCCCCGCTCGCCCAGCCAGGGCTCCTGCAGCCGTGCTCGCATTTACTCCCCTGTCCGCTCGCCCAGTGCCCGTTTTGAGCGGCTGCCGCCCCGCAGCGAGGACATCTACGCAGACCCTGCTGCCTACGTGATGAGGCGATCCATCAGCTCCCCCAAGGTGAGCCACCAACCTGCTCCTCTGCCCTGCCCCTGAGGTCCCCCAAACCTACGACCACCTGCTGAGAAGAGATGGAGGTGCAGCAAGCCCAGCAGTGCTGCCCTGGGAGCCACTGGGCCTGCGGCTCTTCCACAGAGCAGCTGTCTGGGGTTTGCCCTGCCCTGAGTAGGAACTTTGCTCTCTGTCCTTATCCCCAAGTTACGCCAGTCATCCTAATTCTGCAGATGAGGGCAGAGAGGGTTGTGTCTTTTCAAATCTTGAGGACCTGGCAAGATGATTGCAAGAATATTGCAATGGAGAAATGCGGTCCATTGCAGTTTGGATGTGCTCTGGGACTGGATACAGACATCCCTAACCTTGAACTTCAGTTGGTGGGGAAGTCCGTGTCCAAGCCGGACCCTCTCACCTCTCCATCCCCTTTCTCTTCCAGTATGATTACCTGGGAGACAGGCGGCCAGTCCCTGCAGGACTGTTCCCCTACAACTACCCACCATCCCCCACGGTCCACGATAAGATGGTATGTCCTGCCTCCCACTCGGCACCCCCTCAGGCCCTCCCCATCTGCCTCCTCCTGGGGCCAGGGACACTGGGATGCTCTGTGCCCGACACTGGCCCCTCTGGTTCTGAGTGGCCTCCGGATACTGTCCCCTCACACCCGGGACTCTAGCCCCTAGGTGTGGCTCCAGTTACCCCTTCTCTTTTGGAACTCAGGGCAGAGGTGCAGAGACAAGATCCGGAGCACGCATGGCCCAACCCTCTTGATCTCAGGGTGGCTTTGCTCTCCGGCATGCAGAGGGCACAACAGACATGGTCTCCAGACCTCCCCCAAGGTGGCTCCACCTTTCTCCTTGCCTCGCATGCCACTTTTGGGGAAAGAGACAAGTAGGACGGTGAGGAAGAAAAGATTTACCATGTTATGGCTCCCCCATATTTTCTCTCCTCTTTCTGCGATGTCCCTTTTGGGAATTTGTTTGGAGAATTTTTGCTTTGACCTGGAGAGCTTGATGTAGGTGCTCCACTGGGGTGGGATGGGAGGGGTGTTGGGGAGAAACTGTGTACCCAACAGACAGAATCCTTATCCCCAGTCCTGTTGCCTAGCCCTCTCCCTACGTAGCACCAGGGGGCCAGGGTAGAAAAGGGGAAGGCTTTTCTCTTTCCCCCCTCCTCTGCTCCAAAGGGGTCCAACACACAGTAAATGACCCATCCAGAATAGGAGATTTTTCCAGAAAACTCAGAAACAGCATTAGGAGGTCTCAGTAGATGGCTTCAGTGGTGCCTGCCTCTCCCAGGTCCAGGCCAACTTAGGGAGCTGGAGTTGGAGCCCCAACTGTATCCCACACCATGCTGGCCATGTCCAGAGGTGGCTTCCATGCCAGCCCTGTCTCACCCCCTCCCTTCCCAGAACTCCTCAAGGGCAGAGAGAGGGCTGCTCCTTGTCCTTGCCCAGCTAACTCTTAACTGCTTTGCTTCCTTTTTATTGTTTTCTTTTGTCGTGTTCCTGTGTGTTTGTGTTGGCGGTGGGCCTCGGGCTCCGGGTAGGATGAACTTTTAGACCTTCAGTTGCAAAGAAACCTAGAGTATTTGGATCAGCAGGTAGGCAGAGCTGGTGCCCCCTGCCATCCCCTGCCCTCCTGTCGTCTCCCCCCTCCTCCCCACCTCCTCATCTTCCATCCATTTGACAACCTTTGTTGGCACAACCAGGACACAACAAAGTGGCTTATATTTTGGTTTGCTCTTTTACACCCTTTCTCTTCAAAGCCCTTAGGGCAGCTGGGACTTTCCTGGGGAATGGGGACTAGTAAATGACCCCATTAATAATTAATGCCACCTCTTGTTTGTTCAGCCCAGATGGAACTGCCCTCAGGGGGCAAGTGGGCATTTGCATTTTTGCTGGAGAGACTAGCAGAGATCCTGCTGGGTCTAAAATGCTAGGAATTGAGTTCAGACTGAATCAGAGAAATTTTCCTATCATATTCCTCAAGTTGTGGCTAGCTGAGGGCTGCCCTAGGATGCTTTATAAAATATATTCAGTATATTTGATAGTTCCTCTGCAAAATTCTTTTGCTGGCATGGATCACATGTTCCTTGGAGCTCTGGGCAGTGTACAGAGAAGGTGCTGTGATTCCAGCCTCGCGATTGAGCCCCCTGTAGAGGCTGGGCTGTGGTTCCTAGAGAGGGAAGCAATGGGCTGCCAGGGCCTCTGACTCCAGAGCTCTGACCAGGAGGTCCCTTGCCTTTAATGCTAAGGGTGCTGTGGAGTGCACAGCCAGAGGTCGATGTGCTCGGCATCTATATGGCACACACTTATGCTCAGACCTGTGCTACAAATCAGGGGGCGGGAGACCTGGATGCACACAGTATTGTCCTGGGGAGGGTGGTGCTGGGCTGGTGAAAACACTGGTGGTTTCTCCAATTCTAAGCACTTCACAGATCCTAATTCATTTAATCTTGATAACACTCCTGCAAGGCAGGCACTGTTATCCCCTTTTATAACATTCACACTAAAGCTCAGAGGGGTTAGCTCATGTGTCAAGAACACATAACCAGTAAATAGCAGAGCCTAGAAAATTGACCCAGTTTACAGCTGAGAAAACATCCAATATATAAAGACGCTAGGTTGAACCTCATCAGGACAGTTCTGTGCTCTTAATGTTGCAGGAAGAACCATAAACTTGGAATCAGGGCATGTAGCGCACCTGTTGGTAGTTCTACTCGCAAGTTACTCGTCATCATCAGCCAAGGCCTGAGTCTCAGCGAGACCATCTGAGTAAGGGGCCTTGAGCCCCGGTGGCGGGGGAAGCCCATGCCTGAGTTTTAATGGACAGAGATGGCTCTCTGACCTCAGAGACATCACATTCTAGTTCCAGAAACAGCACGTGTTGTCCACATCATGAGCATTCAAATCCATGTGGAGCCGAGTTTTAAAGCAGGACGGGGGAGCCCTGGGAGTCCCGGATGGCCATGGTGGGAAGTGGGGTCTGCTGTACGGGAGTGGTGAAGGGCAGATCCAGTGCCCTTGGGGCTCCTGGACAGCCTTTCCTCCCAGTGGCCCCTCCACAAAGCCTCCAGGCAGACAGCAGGCCTTGTGTGGGCACTTCTGCCCTCACAGAAGGATGGGCTCTCCAACTGGCAGTTTCAGAAATGACCTTTTCTCCTCCTAAGTCCAAGATAATGTTGTTTGTTTTTTTACACCGAAGAACTGGGGTCTAGTCCAGAGGTGCAGGGGGTGAGATGATTCACCAGAAACAGAGCGGGATACAGAACAGGCAGACTGACTGAAAGACACTGCTGAGGGGAACAGCGGGTGAGACAGAAGAGGTCTGCAGCGCCATGTGGGCAGCTCCCTGGCTGGGAATCGAACTTAGGTAGTGGTGATAGTGCTGCGACTTAACCCCTAGGCCACCAGGGAGGCCCAGGATAATCTTAAAAGGCAGGTTTTTTTTTTTTTTTTTTTACCATTGAGAAGAGTCCACCATCGAGGGAGACTCCGCTCTCTCCTCTGTTCTGCCCCAGGAGGCTTTTTCCCCTAAGCCTTGGAAATGTCACTCAGTCGCTCTGGTTCTTTGTTCTGTCAGTCCTAAAATGAGTGCCGTAGACCTGCCCTTCAGAGTCAAGGGAGATTCATCTTGTCAGGCGTTGGCAGGTGCTGACAATGACTGCTATGACCCGCTTACTGTTCTTTTTCTTCTAACACTCAATTTACAATACCGATCGGGCACCTTACTACCTATAAGGCAATGGCTGGGGACTTCCTCACAATGTTTCTCTTACACTTGGGAGAAAGAGAGGTGCGCGTAGGAGCCCTCTTAAGAGGCTAGGCCTCTGTGGGCTGACAGAGCCCTAAGCTCCTGCATCATGGGTGTGAGTCCAGGGGGAACATTCTGCCTCCTTCCTTTGGTGCCCCAGATCCACTGACTGGGGAAGAAATGAGATCAGTGAGCGACAGGAGGAGCCAGGGCCTCTCCGGGCTCTCCAAGCCTGCTGTGGCAGCTCTGACTTCACACGTGCACACAACACACATACCAAAAGAAACATGTGTGTGTATACACACACATGCACACAGACACATGTACACACACACATATAAGATGGGGACACCGAATTCAGATCCTTATAGAAATGAGCTGATGGCCTGTTGACTTATAACTATTTTACAAAGGTTTAGCCATCTATTACGATCGTTCTTTTTTTTTTTTTTTTAATAGAGGCATGCTTTATTTATTTGTTTGCTGGTTTGTTTGTTTTGTTTATACATGCACTGGGTACAGTCAGAAGCGCGGGAGGGTGAGAGAATTCACCAGAGCCAGAGCGGGGAGCAGAGCAGGCAGAAGGACCGAAGTACACTGCTGAGGGGAGCAGCGGGCGGCAGGAGAGGTCTGCACGCCATGTGGGACCCTCCTCCGGTGGCCGGGGAGAAGCCGGGGATTGAACCGGCGGCGCAGAGGCCGCGGGCAGCTTCGCAACCCAGCGCTCAACCGCTGCGCCACCGGGGAGGCCCTACGATCGTTCTTTTGAGAGCCTTTAAATTATACTTTTTGCCATAGAAAAAATTACCAGTTGGACTAAAGAGGCAAGAATTAGATCCCAGGAGAGCCTCCTGCGGGCTGTGCTCCCTGGGAGTGGGGGCCAGGGGTGCCCCTCGCCCTGTTTCTAGCACACAGAGCAAGGCATCGCTGCTGCTTCAGACACATCATGGGCCCAACAAAGACTGGGAAGAGAGTGGTAAAAATTGGGGACCTTGAGTTGTGACCCCAGAAGATCTGTCCTAAGGTGGCTCTGTCCCTTCCCATATTCACGCCCCCTCCCCAAAAGCTTTTCCTGCACACACCCTCTGTCTTCTGCCTTTTCCTGAAGATCATTTGCGTTAAAGGGACATAGCCAAGGGCAGTCCTGATGCACTCACTTTCCACGCGGTCACACTGGACCCGGCGGGACTCGATGGCATTGATTCGGCCTCCCTCTGCCTCCTTCTTCCCATTCTCTCTCCCTCTCTCCCTCTCCCTATTGGCAGCTAGCCTTTCCCCTCCACATTCTCAACGCCCTTTGAAACAAAGCTAACACACCGGGAGAGCAGTGTCCCCACGTCCGGTGTCCCTTTAACACAGCTTGCTTGTCTTGGCCTCCTTATTTGCTCCTTTGCATCATCTGAGACCAGCATGGACGCATCCAGCCCAGCTCTGGAAACCGTGTCTAGCAATCCTTCCTACTCTAGAGCCACGAGGCAGCCGGGGCGGGGGGAGACCTGAGCCTATGAATCTGTCCGTCCAAGGAACAGAGCCTAAGTTTTATGTTTGTTTTATTTAATTTGGGGAGATGGGTCTTTCCATCTGTCTTTGACCGAAGCAATGTGGGAAACAAGAGCCGGGGCAGGGAGGTGACGGCTTTGGAAATGTGGGTGAGACCTGCACACTTGGCCCCCCGGGGCGGCGTATGATGGGGATCCTCGGAGCCGAGAGCGGGGGCTCAGTGGCCGCCCAGCTCCCCTCAGTGGCTCTTCCTCAAGGCGGCTTCAGCGCTGGACCTGAGATGGAGTTCACGGGGGTGAGCGGTGGGAGGGTCAAACACTGGGTGCTGGACGCTCCGAGAGGAGCTGCCCTTTCCTGTTTCTGGAAAACAAGAGCAGGTGGGCTGGGAGAGAGACCTCTGCGTGGGTCTGCGTTTGAATCGTCCGTTCCTTCCTCTGCTGCAGATGAGTGAGAGTGAGACTCTCATCAGTATGGTGAACCGCATGGTGGAGAACTCCTCCCCCAGGGCCCAACTCTTCATGCAAGTAAGACCTCCACCTGGCAGCATGTCCCTGTCAGCTTCATCTCAGCTGCTTGTGCATGGTTGAGTGCAGCCACCTGGGTGGGCTCTGCCCCATCCGCTCATCTGCAGCCTCATCTCCCAGGCTCAGCCTGGACAACCTCCATTCCTCACGCTCATGGGTAAACCCCAGGCCCATTTCCCAAACCATCAAAAATCGGGCATCGACATCTCATGCCATGCCAGGGATCGCATACGTGCCTTGTGCTGCCTAGGCCTTCTGATTTATTGTTGGCACCTTAGCCGATGTCATTGGGGTGAAGGCATGAAGGGTGTGATGTGGAATTGGCTAATGCGAAGTCACGTAGGATGTGCTGTGGGTGTCGATGCATCTGTGAGGTGAGGCAGGTTGGCTGGACCCAGAGATGCTTGTGGTCCTGCTCCAGCTGTGACTGTTCCATGCACTGGGGTAATCATTCCCAAACACCTCCAGTGTGCAGGACTGTCTCCTATAGTTCCCCCAACCGTATCCTCATAAAGAGCCCAGTGGTTCGCCATTCTCATGGGTGCTCCTAGATACGCTAGAATACTTCTCGGCAGTAGCTCCTATAATTTGAAGAGAAAGCTGGGGATCCTAGCTGAGCGGCCTTCTCTGTCTCCACAATCATCCAAGGACAATTGGGATGGAGTCTAGACTGGGCCATCCCTTCAGAGACAGAGAATTAGCTCAAGTTGGGTCCCTGGAATGGAAGTTACCACAGGTGATGGGCCACGGCCTCTGGCAAGAATGGAGTGACGTCATCAGCTTTCCTGCCCCCACATGCTATGTGTCCCCGTTGCAGTAACTGGCCTCGTGTTCCTGCAGGTCCCTCCGTACCCAGAAGTGTTCCGGGACAGCCTCCACACCTACAAGTTAAACGAGCAAGACACAGATGTAAGAGCAGCTCTTCTGCTCCCTGTCCCTCCAGCCCCTGTGGTCTCACCCCGCCCCCTGCGGGCTCTCCTCCGTCCATCTCGCTCCATCTGGTGGCTCTTCATGCATTTGACTCATGTCCTCTCTCACCGCAAAGACAGCATTCTGCCCACCTCCTCCTCCTCCCCTTCTTTTCTCATTCCTAACACTTACCCCGCCTCCCTTGCTGGCTGTGTGTGTCTCTCCACTGAGCTCCAGGCCCTCTTGTCTGCTGCAGTGGATCTGCCTATTGCAGGAGCACAGACTTGGTTAGGAGGTAAATCAGTCAGCCTGCTCTGTCCAGCATGACCTTAGTCCCTAGGCGTCTGCAAGGAAGAACACGGGCCCGCCCTGCCCTCAGGGAGCCTCAGGGTAGGGGGAGTTCGGGGGGGGCAGCAGGTGGCGGCAGACGATTCATATACTAAGTTGAACCTAGAACAGCTTCTGCAGGGGCGCGGGGCAGCAAGGGCATGTGGGCTGGTGGGTCAGGGACAAAGCAGGGAGCATGCAAGCTGGGCCTTGAAGGAGAGATCCAGAGAGCAAGGTTTGGCTTGGAAGGAAGGTGCCAGGCGGTACTTGGGGAGTGCCGTGAATAGAGGTGTGGATGCAGGGAAGCACACTTCTTTCCAGAAGAGAACTTTGGCTTAATATGCCTCCTCCTACACCACTGACCTTGCTAGGTAGTGGATCCAGCAGCCCCAGGAGAGGCTCCACACAGGCAGGGACTAGACCTTAGAGGGACCCTGCGTCAGCCATCCTGAGAGACTGGAGAGAGGAGGGAACCATGGCCCGGTGGGGCTGAGGAATCACTTCCACTGTTCACTGGTCTTCTCAAGGCTGCCTGTTGAGACCCTCTGCTCCCGCTCCAATCCATACCCATCTGGGAGGAGAGGCCACATCACCTCCTCACTCCTTTGGGGACTGGGGCCTCCAAGAGGATGGGAGTGAGTGCAGGAGCTTAGCACGGGGTGCTCAGCCTTCTCCCCTCTCAGCTCACTTCCTCAGAGAACAAACATATCTCCCCTCCAGCGGGTCCTTGGGGTGAAGTATTCCTGAGTACCTCCAGGGTCAAGGTGAAGACCCAAGGTCCCTCAGAAGGGGAAAGGAGGTGGTACCTAGGAGCCAGGTCCTGCCAACCCAGTTCTCAGATCCCCATCAAACCATGTGTCCTTCACCCCCTTCTCTCTCCTTCCCTTCTCCCCACTCTCTCGGGAACCCAGAAGCTGCTGGGCAAATTGTGTGAGCAGAACAAGGTGGTGAGGGAGCAGGATCGGCTCGTGCAGCAGCTCCGAGCTGAAAAGGTGAGAGCCACAGCGCGGACTTGTGGGGGGTGGGTGGGAGGCTGCGTGGAGGAGATGTGGCGCATTGTCTCCCCTAACCTCCCACCTGCCCTGAGGCTGTCCTCAGAACCTCGGCCAGGGTGGAGGCAGCCTCCTCTCAGTACCTGCTTGAACCCCTGGGGGTCAGGCCTGAGACCCCCTCGAGGAGGTCTGGGACTGTGCCCAGCCATCTCCCTGCCTATCTCAGGAGAGCCTGGAGAGCGCCTTGATGGGGACCCACCAGGAGCTGGAGATGTTCGGGAGCCAGCCTGCCTACCCCGAGAAGCTGCTGCACAAGAAGGAGTCCCTGCAGAACCAGCTCATCGACATCCGAGTGGAGCTGTCGCAGGCGACCACGGTACCTGCTGGGGGCACAGCGGCAGGAGAGCACCCCCCAGCTTGTGCTCCCCAATCCAGAGTCTCCTCTGATGGGGGGGACAAGGGGTCTCTGCTCAGGAGGGGCCTAACCAAAGTCCTGAATGCAGCCTTACAAAGGGGCACAAGCCGTTCTGCTCACGCGCTGAGGCTCCCCCGAAGCCGCTAGCTTTCTTCCTACAGCTCCCCTGCAGGGGCTCGCTCAAGATGGGGAAGTCCTGGGCTGCTTATCTCCTTGGCTGCCCTAACAGCTGTGCTGCCCACCTCTGTCCTCTTCCCTGGAGAGCCAGGACACCAACAAATGCCACTGCCCTGATTACTTCCTGATGGGCACAGGGCGGCCCCTGATGCAGGCTCCAGCCTGGTGGCTCCCCTGGAGAGCAACGGCAGAAGCCCCAGGAAATGTGCTCCAGCCTCCAGAGAGCAGGCACCCCTCTCCCCCTGGCTCTTTCCCTTTTGCCCTTTGCTTTCTGGCACCAGGGCGAACAAGAGTGTGGAGGATAACATCCCTTGGGCCTCTCCCCACATCCGGACAGGGCTGTTTTGCAGCAGGACTAGCTGTTGCACCTCTTGAAAGGCCAGCGTTTGAGGTCAGCTGAATGTGTCCCTGTGTCCTCCTCCCTCCTCAGACCAGGAGCTCCCTCCCAGGCCTCAGGCCCAGTAGCAAAGTTGAGGAGGAGTGTGGGATGGTGAGTCTCTCTGTGTCCCCCCACTGCAGGCCCTGGCCCACAGCACCGCAGAGTACGAGAACCTGGAGGCCGAGGTCTCTGCCCTGCATGATGACCTCTGGGAGCAGCTCAATTTGGACAATCAGGTGAAGGTGGTCCCTGAACAGAAGTGGGGGTTCAGGCCTGTGAGGCTCCTAAGGCCTCCCCTTGACTTTTCAGCCCCAAGAGAGCAGAGTGGCTTCCTTTCTTGCATCAAAGACCTCAGGAATTAAGATGAGGAGTGGAATCTGTGACCAAGGACAAGTTGGGGCCGCTGAAAGTGGATTCTAAGTTTCAGGATGAAGATAATGTGGCTTCTTCATTCCCTCAGATCATGGGGACGGGGCTAAAGTCAAAGCACAGAAGGCTTTGGTCAGCCCTAAGGTGTTTTAGGACAGAAAGGACTTCACAGATGTACAAAAATAAGTGGGTCTCATGACATCAGAAGAGTGGGCAGTGTGGGAGTGATCCACTGGGGAATTTGAGATCACACAGCTTTCCCTTCTGAGACGAGCTAGAAAGCTCCCCCTGGCGGCAGGAGGCTGAACACTGATCTGGGCTGCTTGTATTCACTCCCTCCCTCTGTCTCTGCTCTGCCAGCTGTCTCCTCTCTAGCCAGCTTTGCAAGCCATGTCTTTCTGACAAAACTAACACCCTGGTTTCCCCAATGCCTTCCTGAGTAACAAACTTAACTTCCGCCTAGCAGCTGGTCAGGTAGGTGAGGCGAAGGCCCTTGTGTTCAGAGGACCCAGATGCCGCTGTGACCTGTGAGCAAGACTTACTTCGGGCTCAAGCCCTTCAGGAAGCAGCCCATGCCTGCCTGCTCCAGCGCCGGCCTTTGAGAGGCACAGGCCCCTTTGCAGACAGTGTTGCCTACTTACTAGCAGAGGGACTTGGGCCCAAGTCGCCTTATCTTGGAAGCGGATATGGCTCCTGTGCTTTTTTAAAAAAAAAAAAAAGATTTATTCATTTATGCATACAGGAACTGGGGTACAGGCCAGAGGTGTAGCAGGGGGTGAGAGGATTCACCAGAAACTGAATGGGGAGCAGAACAGGCAGACTGACTGAAATACACTGCTGAGGGGATGAGCGGGCGAGACAGGAGAGGTCTGCTGTGCCATGTGGGTCAGCTCCCTGGCCAGCCCGGGATCCAACTCGTGCTGTAGAGGCTGCTGACAGCTTCACAGTGCTGTGCTGAACCCCTTGCGCCACCAGGGAGGCCCTGTGCTTATTTTCTTGAGTTGTGTAGCCGGAATGAATGAGTGTATGCAAAACACTTAGCCCAGTAGAGGGGTTACAAATAAACAGCAGCTCTTGGTTTTTAAAGAGTAGATGCTGTAGTTGAATGTAATTGTGAATATTTAGGCATGTTGAGGGGGTGGGCATTACAGAGAGGCTGGCTGGGTGTCGGGAAAAATGGTAAACTGGATGCCCTCACTCCTGGACACAGGCTTCATGAAGCCCCCTAGAGGGACATTGGCTCCAGGCTGGACAACAGCCATGTCCTCTGACCTGTTCTGTGGCTGTTGCAGAATGAGGCACTCAACCGGCAAATCCAGAAGGAGATCTGGAGGATCCAGGATGCCATGGAGGGGCTGAGGAAGAATAACCCATCCCGGGGCACAGACACGGCAAAGCACAGAGGTGGGTGCCTCCTCATCAGCCTTCTGAGCTCTGGCCTCACCGGAAATGCCCTGGTATCTCTCGCCTCCGTCCCACACCAGCTCAGAGCCAGTCAGGACCTGCTAGATACCAGAACCTTCCCAAGGCCTGTGATGATAGAGAGGACCCCCTTCCCTGCCAGAATATACCTGATATACCATTCAGAGATGCTCGTGACCCCACATGCTAGAATCCCTTCTAGAAGCGATCCCGGAAGCCATGTGCCATCTGAGCTCCTTAGTGATCTTATATCATCCTTTAGCCCCAGGGCCTTGGGCTGGCTTTGGTATTTGACACCTGGGTGAAGAGTGTCATTTCTTTTCTCAGCCCAGCTTGCCTCTCAACAGCAGCCTATAGCCCAAGTCCCTTCAGCAGGCCCAGCTGGCCCTGAGACACTAAACCCTCCCACATCCCAGGCCATCTCCTGCCGCCTCCACCCACAGCACCACCCCTATGCCAGGCCCTCCCCTGCTCCGCCCTCACTTCTGTCCTCTCTGTTTGCCCCCAGGAGGACTTGGCCCCTCAGCCAGCTACAGCTCCAACAGCCCTGCCAGCCCACTCAGCTCCGCCAGTCTCACCAGCCCCCTGAGCCCCTTCTCACTAGTGTCTGGCTCCCAGGGTTCTCCCACCAAACCTGGTTCCAATGAGGTAAGCCGGGAAAACGGAGTAGAAGGTAGGTGTGGGGAGGAGACGGGTCCCCGTGTGCCAGGGGCTGCACTCTTCTGTGCCCGTCTCTTCCCGGAGACCCCAGTCCGGGCGTGGCTATCTCAGGTGGTCACTGATACACCCAGGGCAGTGCCCTCCCCCATAGTCCTCCTTTACCTGCTCTCATCTCTGCCCACCATCTTTGTCTGCCTTCCGGGGATGTCTCCTCCCTAGCTGGGGTGGTCAGCCTGACACCAGCTCCCCAGGAATTTAAGCCAAGGATTGTTCAGGGTGAAAGGGTTGAGGGTTGGGGTGAGGAGCAGCTTCCTAGTCGGTCAGCACAGGTGCTTACTGAGGCTTTTCTGTGGGCATGGATGGCGCGAGGCTCTCAAGAGGCCCAGGCACGCCCAAAGCCCTGCACTCAGCTTAGCACCCCGGGGAGCCAAGGCCGAGTCTGAGGAGGAGACTGGCCTCTGGAATGTGGCAGTGCGTGTCTCATGCCGGACCAGTGGTTCAGACCCCGAATGCCCCAAAGGTCCAGAGATGGCCCAGGGAACCCGCCCTGGCCATCACACACCAGAGGGAGTCAGGCGCCAGGCAGCGGTGCAGGTGGGGCCGGCAGAAGCCACGTGCAGGGGTGGGAGCGTGCCCGTGTGATGCCGAGGCAGTGAGGAGAGCTGGAAGGAGAGTGGGGAGTGTGGGGAACTGCGCAGGAGGGGCCCAGTGGAGGGGCCAGGCAGGAGGTCAGCTCTGGAGTTGGAGGGTCAAGGGCGGGCGTCGGGGCCGCCAGCGATGTTGTCGTCTGCGTCCTGCTAACACTCTTTTCTCCTGCTCTCACAGTGGCTGCTCTTGTTCCTCCTAATGTGCTCTGGCTTCTCTCTGCCTCAGGAACCTGGCCCACCAAGGCCTCCCCTCCCCAAAGCCTACGTCCCCCTGGAGTCTCCTCCAACTGTGCCTCCACTCCCTAGCGAGAGCCGCTTCTGGCCATACCCCAACTCCCCTTCCTGGCACCGCAGTGGCGAGACAGCCAGGGGTCAGGTACCCAGCACCCTTGGGTCCTGGAGGGCAGGGCTGGAGGGCAGGGGGCCAAGGGCCAGGCTAGGGTGCCAGGCAGGGCACTGAGTCACTTTCCATTCCGATATTAATTTTCCACAGTTCAATTTCTTGGCGCCCTCTGCTGAGCTGGGCTCTAAGATAAGGAAAAGGGCTCTCGTGGCGCAAACACAGGCTCACTTCCCTGCTGCGCTCCGTGGACTTGGGGAAATGCCCCCTCCACACCCAGGCTCGTGGGCGGCCCCTGTAGGTGGTGGGTTGTGCCCCACTCCCTCCCAGCTTGACCAGACATGGAAATCAAGTGACCCTCCCACAGTCCCCCATGCCACTCCAGTCTGCCTGCTCCTGCCAGCTCGCACCCCAGTCCTCCCACGCGCACTCTGTCTCTGCCTGGCCACCGTCTTCTTTGGGGCTCATCTATCCCTGGAGGGATTTGGGCCTTTTCTCCCCTCTTCTGGCTTCTCCTGCCTGGACCTTTAACCCAGGTCCAGGAGAGGGGCAATTAGATGTGTGTGGTGAGTAGAGTCCTGTGCCTAAAATTGGGAAACCCACGTTCTCATCTCGATTCAGCTACTGGTCATTTGTGTGACCCCTGACCGTTTGCTCAGAGAGGAGGGTGGAGCAGCCTCCGTTTCCTCCAACATACAAGGAAGGAAGGAGACAGAAGTTACCCAGCCCTGCGATTGGGCTGCCACTGAAGTTCTGACTTCCAGCCCCGTCTTTTCTCTCTTTGTTGCCCTTACTGAGACCTAGAGTTTTCAACTGCACAGGTGCTGGGGGTGGGGCTCAGGTGGCATCCGAGGTCCCTTCCGGTCTCATGGTGTTCGAGCCTATAAGCTAAGTGCCTTTTCCTCCTCCTCAGAATCCTGGCTCTTTTGCTCAAGTCTTGGGTGGAATCCCAACAGAATCCTCAGAGATTGCTGGCCGGGAACCCCTCCTCTGGCCACTCCTTAACTCTCACTCCCAGCAGGGCTGTGCCACTAAGGATGGGCCTTAGCTGAGGGCCTCCTGGAGGCCCGAGTCCTCCCTCCCCACAATGGCTGGTTTGGGCCAACCTGACGGGGACAGGGTGAGAGGCTCCTCTACACCCTTACCCACTGCCCACCTGGCACACAGCTTTCTGTCCAGTATTTTCAAGGGTTTGCGCTTTGACCAGCTTGAACCAAAGAAATGTCACCAGGGGCCAAACTCCCTGTGGCCACTCTAGCATCAGCCATCTTCTCACCCTTCCTCCCCAGCAAAGCAAGAAAGATTCCCACCAGGCCTCACCCCTGGACACCTCTAGAGACATCAGCCTCATGCCCACCAGGCAAGAGGTGGAGCTGGAGAAGCAGGCTGCTCTCAACAAAGGTACTTCCTGTCCCTTCCTCCTCTTGTGAGACTCTGGGTCAGAGAGGAGACCAGAGGGGTGCTCCATACCCAGAGAGTGTGTCCCCAGCCCATGTGTCCAGCTCTGCAGAGGGGGACTGAGCCTCTGGGGGATACAGCCCCCTCTCCCTGCCTTCCTGCTGGGCATGAGGCTGGTGGCTACTCTGTCTCTTTGCAGTTGGCATTGTGCCCCCTCGGACCAAGTCACCCACTGACGATGACGTGGCCTCCTCCAGTGTGCTGAGGAGGAGCACCAACGGGCTTCCCAACGGGCTGTCTTCCCGGGTGAGCATTCCCTGCAGCGCCATGGGCTTGTAGGGCCTGAGCTGGGACTCTGCTCGCCCACAGCTGGAGGAGGAAGGCAGAGGGACAGGAACGTGTGCACGATGGAGATATGAAAACATTTAACCAAAGTATCCTCGTGCTCCTGAGGGAAATGCAAATGCAGCAGGACCAATGTCAAATGTGCATTCGACTCCTAGCCCTGCTAAAAAACTAACAAATACCATGAACTTGGAGACTCAAAACAACAGAAGCTTATTTGCTCACAGTTTGGAGGCCAGAAGTCCAAAATCAAGGTGCCAGCTTGCTTGGTCCCTTCGGGAGGCTCGAGGGGCCACCCATTCCATGCACCCTCCTAACTTTTCTCTGACTTCTTTGGCTTGTCGACATGTCACCCCAATCTGTCTGCCTGTGTCACCCTCTACTCTGCGTGTCTTGTTTTTTTCTGTCTCTTAGAGGGCCACCCCCTGTTAGATTTAGGATCCACCATAATTCCAAATGATCTCAGTTTGAGATCTTTAATTTAATTACATCTGCAAAGATCCTATTTCCAAATAAGGTTACATTCACAGGTGCTGGGGGTTAGGGTTTGGACGTACTTTTGCAGGGAAGGGAAATTTTCAGGTAAAAGGAGATGAAAATGCTGAGTGGGGCATGAGCAAACCAGAGTCCTGTTCTCTCTCTGCAGCAGGAGCGCCCCAAGAGCGCCGTGTTCCCTGGCGAGGGCAAGGTCAAGATGAGCGTGGAGGAGCAGATTGACCGCATGCGGCGGCACCAAAGCGGGTCCATCAAGGAGAAGCGGAGAAGCCTGCAGCTCCCAGCCAGCCCGGCCCCTGATCCGAGCCCCCGGCCCACCTACAAAGTGGTAAAGTCCTCCCGCCCCCCCACCCCCACCCCAGGCTTGGCCAGTGTTGGAGGTTGGGGTGGGAGGGAAGAAGTGTCTAAGAGGGAGGGCCTGGGAAGGACCCAAGCTGGGCACCTGGATGCCACCTGGCACCCCCACTGGGAAGGGAGGTACTGTGACAAGTCTTTCCTTTTTTAAAAAAGGAAAAAGATTTATTTATTTATTTATTTATTTATTTATTTGTTTATTTATTTATTTATTTATGCATACAAGAACTGGGGCACAGTCCAGAGGTGCGGATGGTGAGAGGATTCACCAGAGACAGATTGGGGAACAGAAGGGGAGGAGTAACTGAAACACACTGCTGAGGGGAGCAGCGGGCGAGACAGGAGAGGTCTGCTGCGCCATGTGGGTCACCTCCCTGGCCGGGGATGGAACTAGCGCTGCAGAGGTTGCTGATAGCCTGATAGCACTGTCTTTAACCCCTGTGCCACCAGGGAGGCCCCAAGTCTTTCCTTTCTTGTGTTTCAAGAAAAATTCACAAAAAAGGAATGCCTTAATTATTATTAAGGCATTATTATTATCCAGCAAATACAGGATAGGGCAAAACTGTCCAGAAATGACCTTCATGTCAAACACACTTTCTGTGTGTCTGGCATCAGCCTGGGTGCAGCAAGGATCACATAACAACTTGCACGGCTGGCACCGTGCAAGTCACAAGTCCTGTTCTTGTTACCTCATCTAATCCTTTTCAACAATGCTGAGTCAGAAATTCTTATGCTTATTTTAGAGACAGGGGAACAAAGTTACAAGGAATTAGGGATTCTGGGACTGCACAGCTACTAAGTGCAGACCTAGCATCTAAGATGTGTACCTAATTTTTCTTTCCACTCAATTTCAGAAATACAGAAAAATTACTATTCGTGAATCCTGCCCTCAAACAGTTTATATTCTAGTGGTGGGTTGGAATGTCTAGAAAATGTCACAATTAGAACTCAATGTACTGATTCACCAGCCTCAAATAGCAGCCACAGAATGTGAATCCAGGATCCAGCAGGATGGGAAGTGACAAGTACCGATGAGAGATATTGATCATACTTTACCTCTGGCCCCTTCAAGGGGTCAGACTTTGGACACACAGCATGGAAGAGGATGTCTCTGGGGGTGTGGGGGCGCATAGCAGGGGTAGTGGAGCAGCAGGGCGGTTGCTTGTGGGCAGGGGCAGTGGTGACCACACAGGAGGGCCAGGACAGCCTGGGGAGCCCTGCACGCTCACAGTGCCCTGGCCCTAGGTGCGCCGTCACCGCAGTATCCACGAGGTGGACATCTCCAACCTGGAGGCAGCCCTGCGGGCAGAGGAGCCTGGAGGGCAGGCCTACGAGACACCGCGGGAAGAAATTGCCCGGCTGCGCAAGATGGAGCTTGAGCCCCAGCACTATGACGTGGACATCAACAAGGAGGTAAGCAGAGCCCAGGAGGGGCAGAGAGCAAACAGCCCAGAAGGGGCCTGAGGTGGTGACCTCGGTCCCTCTGCAGCTTTCTACCCCAGACAAAGTCCTCATCCCCGAGCGCTACATTGACTTGGAACCTGATGCGCCCCTGAGCCCTGAGGAGTTGAAAGAGAAGCAGAAGAAGGTGGAGAGGATTAAGACTCTCATTGCCAAGTCCAGGTAACAGGCCAGGGAACCGCCACGGCTCTACCCACCCTGGCACCTAGGACACCTGGGCCCCTGTCGCTGGAGGCCCTGAACCTCCCCAGTGGAGAGCAAGTGGAGGCAGTGGCTAAGGCAGCGGCCAGCCCAGCACCGGGCAGGGCCAGTCATGAGGCCGTTGGGTACAAAAGGACCTGCTGGGCCCGGGACTTCCGTCGTCAAGACAAACAGACTGGTCCCCGCTGGTGACTTCTTTCCCCTTCAAGGCTGCCCTAAAAGTTCACTTGAAACTTGTCATTGATTTTAAAGTGTTGAGGGTAGGGGTCCCAACTCGTGTTTTGCCAGGGTCCCACTCACCCCTGGGCACAGCCTTGCTGGGAACCAGAGCCTGCACACTCGCTGGCCCCTGGCCTCCCACCAGCCTCAGACCACAGGCCCCCTCAAGCCAATTGGACCCTCCTGTCCCCTCCCCCATGTCTGTGTGTCTGTGCCTCTTCAGCATGCAGAACGTGGTGCCCATCGGCGAGGGGGACCTTGTGGACGTGCCCCAGGACTCAGAGAGCCAGCTGCAGGAGCAGGAGAAGCGGATTGAAATCTCCTGTGCCCTGGCGACCGAGGCCTCCCGCCGGGGCCGCATGCTGTCTGGTGAGAGGGGCTGGGCCTCGCTCTGCCAGGGAGAGCAGCTAGCAGATACAGGGGAGGAGGCACGGTGCTCCAGGGGCCAGGACAGAGCACAGGCCAGGGAGATGTTCCTCGAGGTCAAGTGGGCATTTGTTGAGCACCAGGCACCATGCCAGGTGGAGGGAAGGAGGGCACAGAGGAGCTAGAGCCAGGAACACCCAGAGGCCCAGAGCCACTGTGACCTCTGGGTGCTGTAGGGAGGAATGGCCAGTGGTTGTGCGAGGGCAGGGAGCCGCTCCCCGGGCAGGTTGGGGAAAGGCCCAGAAAAAAGGCCGAAGTGAGCCTGACTGGAAAAGATCATGTCGTCGCCGGTTGTGGAGAGGACAGGCTGTGGAGAGGACGGGTGTTCCAGGGCATCCTCTTGCTTCCCGCTCCTGCTGCGTGTAAATAGAAAGAGGACAAAGGGAAGTGCTGTGGTTCAAGAAGTGGAGGGACAGTCACCACCTTGGCCACTCACCCAAACCCCTGTTTTACTAAGAAGCAAAAAAGGGTGAGCACGAGGCTCTGATTTCACACCAGAGTGGCGGGCAGGTCCCAAGTGGACACGGGGTAACGGGGGTCAGCGTCCACTCCGCCTGGGGTACCACCCCCAAATCGGGGAGGAATGAAAGTGAGGCTGTGTGACAGGAGGGCTGAAGGTGGGGTAAAGACCGGGTCCCCTCATGCGGCGGGGACCCCAGATATTTCCTCAGCCTCAGGACTGGAGAGGGGCTCTGCAGGCTGGCAAGGGAGACGCCCCAGGGGGGTGCCTGGCGGATGCTGGGTTTGCAGAGACTGGGGGTGGCGTGGGCAGAAGCAGTGCGAGTCGGGCAACCACCGATCAGGTCGGGAGCACAGAATGGAGTCCCCAGAGTGGGAGGGGTGGCTGCCGGTGTTGGTGATTCGAGATGGCTCCTGTTCTGGCTCCCTGACGCTCCATTTCCTCATCTGGAAAATTCAAATCAAAATCCCCGTGCGGTGGGTCGGCGGTCGGCGTGCACGCAGCCCCCACACCGCGCCTGGTGCTGGGAAGAGCCCACACCCGCGGGCCGGCCCAGGGCGGCGCCCACGTCTTGATGACCGAGCACTGGTTGAAACAGCAATAGCTAGAGTAGAAATAGGGGCCGTGTGTGGGTTCCCTAACTTCTAAATATGAATATGTTCAGAAGCCAGAGGGGTTTAGGCTGTAACAAAGGGGATTTAAGTACGTCCTCCGGCTGCCTTACTGGCAGTTAGGATGCTCCGGACACTTGGATGGTGGCCAAGGAAAGGCCCGCAGTTACCTCAGAGAGAGGCGCGCTCGCCTGGGCGAGGGAAGGGATGGGCTTGAGCGCCCCCACCTGCAGCCAGAGGCAGCAGAACCTGGGCGAGGGAAGGGATGGGCTTGAGCGCCCCCACCTGCAGCCAGAGGCAGCAGAACCAGTTTAGCTCCGAGGAGGCCTCTGTCTGACCTCCTGCCTGTAGTTTAGCTGCAATATGAACTTGAACCTTTCAAAGATCAAATTCCACATGCTCTGGGCAAAAGGCGGCTTCCTGTTCTGAGGGTCAGAGCCTACAACACTGAGCAACTTCCCTCTGCCCCTGCCCTAGCCCCTGGCGCTCTGCACTGCAGCTCCCTGGCCAAAGGTTCCATGGAAACAAAACCCACCCTGGCCTCTCAGATTTCTCCCTCGATACACACTGGCTTACATTTCAGGGTCTGTGTGCTGTGTAAATGGTCAACTTGCTTTTGCCAAAACCCCAACTATTTAAAAAATGGCTGTGGCAGGGCCAGACCTCAGCCTTAGCCGACTGTCCCTGCCACCCCTGGCCAGATTCCCAGAGTCGCAGCTCCACGGGCACAGCAAGGATTGTCCAGGGCACATGCACCGTGGGCGTGGTCCACGCCCAAGACCTGTGTGCATGGGAGCGCGGGGCACAGGTCACCAGGTCAGGCTGGCGGGCACAGGATGGAGAGTTAGCGCCCAAGTGTGGGCGTGTGGCCTGGGCATTGTGGGCAGGGACCAGTGTGGACTGGACAGCTCAGGCAGGGATGAGCGTGGTCAGGGATGAGTGTGGGGGTGTCGGTCGACACACCTGGCATGTACAGACTCCAGTGCGCAGGAGTGGGAAGATGTACCTCTAGGTTTGTACATGTGACCTGGTGTCACGTGCAGTGTCCATATCAGGAAATGTTTGTGGAGACACATGTTCTTGTGCGTTGAGTGTGTGGTGTGGGTAGAGGGATGTGTTTAATATGAGTGCGTATACAGAGGTGTGGGGCGGGGTGCTGTGTGGAAACCCATTGTGGTATTTGGTGAGCTGTTAGAGTGTAGGTGTGTGTGCATGTGAGTGTGTGATATTCGTGTGGAGGTAGTGTTTTACACGTGCTGGGCTTTCTCTGCTATCTGGGGAATAACGTCCCGTTTTTCAGTACATGTTGCGTACAGTGTCGATGCTGCCATATTTGTGACTCTATATCTATGTGTGCAGAATGGGGGAGCATGCGGTCTCATAAGTGTGAGTACATGTGATGACTGCCCGCCGAGCACATACTTGTAACATCACGTGTCTCCTGCACATCCATCGCACACATTCATCTGAACTAACATAATCGATCTGTTCTCACCAGACATTTAGCATTTCTCTGTCTTCTCAAAGAGGTTATGCTTGACATCATGAATCTTTTTTGCACTTGCTCATGTAGGATTATTATAAATACCCTGGTTTGGGGGACCTCCAGTTGAAGGAATGCCTTTAGGGGCTTAATCAATACCGGTCTGTCAGAAATGCTCCCCAGCTGTTAGTGTGTCTACTTTTCACAAAAGATATCCTCTCCAGTTGTGTCTTCTTATAGCTGTCAGAGGCCCCTCAGTCTCCTCACTTTCCTGCTTCTGATCACCCATGGGCTAGAAGCCCAGCAAGTCATACCTGTTAGAATTGTGCGTAAATCAGTGTGACTGGACTCCAAGGAGCTCTTCAAGAGTCAGTTGTAAGAACGTCACTGCATGTGTGATGTGAATCTATTCAGCTTTCTGGAGATAGTCCCTGCTTAGGGGATGTGTCCATCTGGGAAGTTTCAAATGTGTGGTCATGTGGGCGGGCACACGCCTGAGTTGTGTGCCCTGAGTGTCAAGATAAGGCGTCGGCTTCCAGGCACCATCTGTGGTGTGTCATGGGCAGACACTCTGCCGTTTGTGGGGCTCCGTGTCTTTTGTGCAGATGTGGGTGTCTGCCTGCGAGCCTTGGGAACCCCTAAACCCTTTCTCCTGCACGGAAGGCAGGAGAGGTGGTGAGGTCCCGCGTAGGATGGGAAGCAAGAAACAGGGCGTGCAACGCCAGGACGCCTCTCTCTGTGGAAACGCAGCGTGGCCTGGCTGATGCCTGGTGCTCCTCTGAGCTGAGAGGACGTCCTGTGGCAGCCTCCTGCCCACTGCACTGAGGTGGCCAGGTCAGGAGACTGTCATGCTGGCCCAAACAACACGATGCCCTTCTCATTGTCCTTCCCCTTCGCTGCTCTCCACGTGGAATTGTTACAGGGCAGCCCCGATACAGAACAGGTCAAACCCTGCATGGAAATAGCTCAGGACATCCTTTCCCCCTAACAGAATCATAATGATAATAGAGTAAAATCTCATTAATTCGAATGTCACCACTTTAAGGCTGGTGATGATTTTGTGGGGGGGTAGTTGAAATCTGCCTTTACTGGGTTGATGGAAGGGGAATCTCACTTGCTAGTGGGGAAAGAAGGTATTTCTGAGACCCTCGATCACATCTGAGTTAACAGAACTCACTCTGGGCCTAGAAGCCGCCATTTTCATGGACCTGATGAATTCAGTGACCTCTGCATCCAACCCCAACATGGGGCCTGTGACGTGGGTTAGTGTGATTTTACGAACTATTGGTCATTATCATTATTGATACTGCCCTAGAGGAGGTGCTACCCCTATCCACACCCTAGTGGAGAGGTCTGCGACTCCCGGGTTGCAGATGGGACGGAGCCTGAGGCCCAGGGATGCCAGGCCTCCCTCCACGGTCACCCTGGCTCTCCACAGAGCCGGGGCTCAGCCAGGCCCACTCGGCCGCTCTCCTCCAGGGCCTGGGCAATAGGCCAGCTTCGCCTCTGCTTCGGCAAGTCCCCAGCTTAGCCGCCTCCTGCTTGCCTCCCGCCGCGCTCTGGGCGCCCGAGCTCCTTGCTACCCCCAGCCCACCCACCCGATTCACTCCCCTGTTCATTTCTGTTTCCAGTGCAATGTGCCACCCCAAGCCCTCCCACCTCCCCCGCCTCCCCGACTCCACCAGCCAACCCCCTGTCGTCTGAATCCCTCCGGGGCACCGACAGCAGCCATACCATGCGGGTCTGAGCGCTGACGTAAGCACTTTCTACTGTATTTCATCCCCGGGCAGTGGGGCCCTCCTCACCCCATCGAGCCATCCACACCCTCGCATTGGCACCGCTTCTCCCCTGCGCCCCGTGCCGCTGGCCCCGCGCCCATCTGCTTGAGCCTCGTGCCCCGGGCAGTGCTGGCTGGAGCCCGGGGCAGAGCTGCTTCCTGGGCTGCAGTGCCCTTGGGCTTTGCTTCTCCAGAAGCAAGTGGGCCAGCCCGTGCAGAGTCCGCACCTGTCCCTGCCCCTGCCCCTGGCCTGCCCCTGCCAGCCCACGGGCCTCTCATCTGCTGAGATACCCAGCAGCCCTGCCTGAGAAGCCCCCAGAAACTGTTTCTCTCAGACCTGGTTTCTCCCAGTCCTTATTGTAAATTAAAATAACATTGGACAGCTAGAGGCAGAGGCCACGTGCCCCGCCCCAGTGCAGCGCCCTCGCTGCCAGGCAAGTGAAATGCGTCTTCTGTTCCTTTGCTCTCCTCTCTCGGGGCTGAGGGGGTGGGTGGGCTTCCTCAAGGTTTTCATAAGACAAGACTACTCTCTCCTGGGGAAGGCTGGTGGGAGGCCCAGCCCCTTGCTGCAATCCCTTCCTTACCCATTTCTTTTTTCTTTAGTGCAAGCCCTGGCCGAGGCCAATGCTGTGAAGCTCCAGAGAGCCACGTTCTGAAGCCTCCTCTGCCCACCTGAGGCCCTGGATCCCCACCCTGGCCCCTGCCCCACGGTCCCTTGGGAATGGGCTGGGGGCCAGGGGGTTCTGCCAAGAGGAGAGCAGATACCTCAGTATCCACGCACCCATGTGCCCGGCTCTGAAGCCTTCACTCCTCAAATGTGGTCCTAGACCAGAGCCTGAGCTGGCAGGACAGAGAGAGCCTTCCCCTGAGGCCTGGGCCACTGGGGCCAGGTGTGGGTCCGGCTGGGGTTGGGATGACCCCACTGGAACTTAGAGAAGACGCCCTGGTGGGGAGCACACCCCGAACAGCCCAAGGTCAGGACTAGTGGGGCAGAGGAGATGCCACTCTGCCTTTCTGGCCACTCTTAACACAAAGGACACCACCCCACCCCACCCCCGCACCATGACCAGCGCCCCAGCTTATCCAGCACCCCAACCCGTCTCTGCTAAGGCGTACTCTCCTGGAGTCCATGAGGCTGACCACCCTGCTTGAGCCAAAGACAAGAGGACAAGAGAGGAGCCCGAGAGGACAGGGCTGGCTGTGGAGAGAGCCGAGCGGGGGTCTGTGCAGCGTCGAGAGCAGGTCAAGAAGGTGGCAGGGACCAGGAGGATCCAAGGAGACTGGGAGGAGAGGGAGCAGAACACTTCGGCAGGGGAGCTGAGCAGGAGAAGATGGGAAGAGGCTGGGTTGGCTTCTAGGTGGAACCTCGGGTTAGTGCGAGTGCAGAGTGGACTGTCAGCCCTGGCCTCCTGCCTCCTTGCGGGGCAGCGGGGCCTGAGGGGTCCCTTCCCTGAGCACACCCCAGGTGCACAGGTGGAGGTGTCCCATGAGGACGTGAGTAGGGCAGATGGGGAGATGGCTCCAGGTCTGGATCTGGGGTCTGCCTCCCCATTCTGGGCTCAGAGGCAGAGAGTAAGACCTGTCTTGTGTAGGGTGTGGTCAGCCTTGGGGCCTTTCCTAACTATTTTCACAACTTGTTCTCCTCCCCCTCTCCTTGAATGTGCTGTGGGTAGTTGGCCCCGGAAGAGGGATGCAGGCTTAAGCTTAGAAGCAAGAACCTAGGACCCCCCCGGCATCCCTGGCACCCAAGATGAGGACCTGTTGAGCTGTCCCCCAAAACTCCCTTCTAGTGTGGCTCTCCCTCCATCCACCTAAAAGAGAGGCTGGTCAGGGAGGGACAGAAGCAAAGCTCATTCTTCCTCCCCTCCACCCACCTGAGATGAATGTAGCCAGAGAGGAGAGAGGAGAGAGTGAAGCTAAAACCTTGGCCCTTAGGCCTTCTCTGCCAGAGTTGCTACCTGGAGACTCCCGCCTGACCTCCAGTGGCCCCAAGACCAGCGGCTTCATCTTCCGTCAGTTCTCCACTCCTTCATGGCTGGGACAGTTACTGGTTCATATGCAAGTAAAGATGACAATTCATTCAACAAATATTTATTGAGCACCTTTTATGTACCAGGCACTGTTCTAGGTGCTTAGGATATTCTAATGCTCCTGAGGGGTACCAGACTGGGGGCTTCCACTTAGCTTCACTTCTAGCAGGTTTTTTGAACATGACTGTTGGCTCCATTTTCCCCCTTTAGTGCAGCTCAAACACCCCAAATCTGCCCTTTTTCCCCCACAGACTAGCTGTGGGATTGGCTCCCAGGTAACCTCCTCCCTCCCCAAACTTTTTCCATCCACCAGAAACAGATATTTCAGGGCCTTCCATGCCTTTGCCTTTTTTTTGTCTGTCTCTCCTTTTTTTAAGTGATTTTTTTAGAAATACCTGTAAAATGCCAAGAATTGATATCTGCCCTCTACCACCTCTCATCTCTTATTTCATAAAGCTGGCTCTTTATGTTGCTTGACATGCCTTAATATATGTTTTATGATGATTATACACATTCTAGATGTATATGTAATATATATATTTGTTTGGAGGTCTGATCCTCTCCTAGACTCCTGTCCAGGCCTGTTTCCTCTCCTTTACTTTCCACACTCTTCCTAATCGCATGCTGCGGCCCCCACGCCTTTGATCCAAAGAAGAGGAGAGGAAAGACATATTTTAAGACAGATCTATTTTATGCTTTTGTTATAAAAGCAAATCTATTTTCGAAATGTGCAATGTCTGAATGGAATTGGCAAGTGATTTGAGGAGACTGGGGTGGCTGCCTCTGGGTCCCAGCCCTGCGCCCTTCCCTCTTTCCCTAGCAGCTCCCTTTCCCCTTGCCCCAGTCTGCACAGGGCTGGTCCCCAGAGCTCACCCCCAGAGTGGCTTGCCAGGACAGGACATTCTCTTGGACGTCCTGGTCAAGGCTTGATCCCACTGTCAACTCTTGATGACCCTCTAGGGTCATTGGCTATGAATCCTCTTGAAGGAAATGTTTACAGTTGTGTGCACAAAAGTTACCCCCAAGTATGAACCCCCCTCCCCCATGTACTCCTGGATCACTCCCTTCATCACCCTGCTGGAAAAGGCAAACAGTTTAGTGACAGCCCATGCCGAGAGATCTGTTCCTTGATGGTCCCGGGATATGGTGCAAAGGCCAAGGGATCACGGGTCCTTCGGCATGGACACATTCAAGTTTCTTGGACTTCCCATGCTTCTTGTCGCCTGATCCCTGTCTGGTCTGGATCACATCTGTGGCATCTGTGATCTCTGTGATCTTTCTCTGGGGGCCGTGGTTAAGGAGGAGGTAGCTCAGTCTGGTATCCAGACTGTGAAGTCAGCTCCTATGGACAATGTGGCATCTTAGCCTTGCCGCCCCCAGGATTTCCCTCCAGCAAGCTGCTGTTGGGGTGCTTAGCTAACCAGCTCAGCATTCTAAACTTCTTATCCACTGTCCAAGTCAGCAAGGGCTCTTGCCTTGCAAGGATTTGGGCCTAATGGAAGTCTTTTGTCCAGACTGGGAATCCAGCGCAGAGCTTCCAGCTGGTATTTGCAGCCTGATCTCCCAACTTTGACATTTACTATCAACAGTACCCTCTCCCCAGGCTGGAGCATCTTGCTGTGAATGAATGGGACCTAGATGGATGCCCAGGGCTAAGTAACCCAGCTGGGGACAGCTCTGGGTACTAATCTAGGGCCTTCCAATTAGCACATTACCTCCCTGATCAATAACCGAGAGGCTGCAATCAAATCCTGCTACTGTCACTTTAAAAATTTTCCGAGGTTATGAGCTGTGCATACTTGCTCCCCTGCTGTGGTGAGAGGCATGTTCTTGGGGCAGGGCTGACTGTAGCAAGACAGAATCAACTCCTTCCCCCTTTAGACACTCCCTACCTGGCAGCTCTTAAAACTAAAGAAAAATATTAAATATACATATATATACATATATCTATTTATGCACATATTGGGGCCAATTTGATTTGTTAGTATTAGATAATAAACCATACAAGGAAATTTATGATCTCAGTGTCTTTATTTAGTATAAAAGTGACCTTAGAAGAGAGTTAAGGTTAGGTAAGCAGAGGCCATCTTGTTGGGGACCAAGCAGCTGTAGCAGCCCCTTAGGATCTTTCTAACCAATGAGCTCCCTCCCCGAGGAGGGGGCACCCTGACTGAAGTAGGTGAGTCCCCACCCCCCTTTCAACAGCATTCTTTTTAGATATAGGTACTGAAGAATCCCAGTGAGCTCTGCATTTGTATCTTGCAAGTTTGTATAAACCCGATACGGGAAATAAAATGAATGGTTTGTACAAGTGGTGTGTCTCCCACTCTGTGTCTGGTGTCTGCCGGTGTCCGGGCCTGGGACGCACAGCAATTTATGGTCTTGGTAGAGAAGGGGCCAGGGGCCTGGGACTGAGTGTTCCCTGGCTAAGAGCAAAGCTGCGTTTAGAGTGCATGTCCCCCTTCCTTCCCTCCCTGCTGGGGGCTGCACATCTCCCCGCTGGAATCCAGACTTCCCAGAAGGCACTGCTTCCCAACGAGTGGGGGGATGTTGGCACACTGCCCACTCCATGCCATCTTCATGACTGGTCACTCCAGATCAAGGCTTGTCCCAGGTCCCAATGCATCAGGGCCTGGCATCTTCCCCTTGATTTGTCTCTGAGACTGAGGGTAGGACAAGAGGAAAGGAAAACTCATCCATGGTGTTGTTTGATTATGACACAATGTGCTTCTGCTTTAGGGCGGAAGACCATGTGGCCAAGTCCTTCTTATCAAGCTGCCATCCCATTGGTTTTTAGCTCCAGCAGGTACTCAGTGACTATCTGTTGCTGAAAGTCCTTGAGAAGGACTTCACCCGGCTTCTTGATTAAGAATAAAATAAAAGTCAAGAAGTCTCATAAATTCCATGGGGTAGGGGTGGGGTAAACAGAGAAAGGAAGCTCGGAATGGGGGGTCACAGCTGGGCTTCTGCAGAATAGGGAGAGAGGGATTCCTGGTTTTGTCTCTCCCTGGAGCTAACCTTTGAGTTTTAATTCTGGATACCTGTCATTATCGCTAAAGGGCTAGTAGAGTGTATGTTCATTAAAAAAAAAAAAAAAAAAAGCCAACAGGGGCCTCCCTGGTTAAGTCCCTGGTTAAGCAAGGGGTTAAGTCCCAGCACTATGGAGCTATCCTCAGCCACTGCAGCTTGAGTTCGATCCCCAGCTAGGGAGGTGACCCACATGGCGCAGCAGACCTCTCCTGTCTCGCCCACTGCTCTCCTCAGCAGTGTATTTCAGTCGATCTGCCTGTTCTGCTCCCCACTCTGTCTCTGGTAAATTCTTTCACCCCCACCCCCACCTCTGGACTGTATCCCAGCTCTTGTATGCATAAATAAAAATAAATCTTTTAAAAAAGCCAACAAATAAAATGACCATCTTTTGGATTTGTAATGTCCCGAGGAGATCTGTAATCCCTGATGTCCTTTGTGAACCCGGAGAATGGAAACCAGATGCAGGCTCACCACAGACCTTGGGGCTGCAACGGGTGTACTGGAGAACTCGCCAGCCTCCCGGGCCACAGCAGCTTGGGGAGGAGGGAGGATGTGAGAACACAGGACCCACTAGGTGTCGCTGTACCCACAAACAAGGGCTGGCTCCTCCCCTCCAAGACACAAGACTCCAAGACACATGGCATTTGAGGCCCCAGGTCCCAGCCTGCTCCACCTCCTGGCCCAGATCAACCATTGATAAAGTCAGCCTGGGGTTTGTAAAAGGCAGGGTTGACAGGAAATAGAAACGAAAAGCAACCAGCAGAATGCCCTTTGAGAGCAGAGCCCTGGAGCTGCGTGGTCCTGTATCAATGCTTGAAGAGGCCATGACCAGTCAGGCAGGTGGGCTGCAGACCCTGCCGCTACCAGGACACCCAGGCTAGGCCACACGGCATTTGAGGCCCCAGTGCAGAAGTGGCTGACTGCAGAACAGTGAGGATGGTGGGGAAGGTGATGTGTTCCGATCCTCCCTGCAGCCACGTGGTAATTTGGACAAGTCACTACAATTCTTGAGTCTCAGATGAACTACCAGCTTATGGAACTCTCGAGAAAGTCAAATGAGAAAATGAATGAAAAACATTTTGAAAACTCATATTCACTTACAAATGTGAGTTGGTGCTGGTGAGAGGGAAGATGTTCCCAGGGTCTCTCTTCTCTGGCTCCATAGCCTTCCTGGAAGATGTTGCCAGTGCCCTGTGTCTGAAGTGTCCTTCTCCTGCTCACTTCTAATCCTCCAGCCCCAGGGAGTAATAGACCCCGCCCCCTCCCCAGGTGGCAGCTGGTTGAGGACCAGCCCACCCTTCCAGGGCCCCCCCAGCCCCGGCCTTCTTCCTGGGCCCCTCACTCCTGTGCCCCGGGATGGGACACCTCTCCAAGAGGGCGGGGTGTGGCTAACCCTCTTTCTGATGGCAACCCCAGTACCCCATGCTGCTATCAGAGGTTCATTCCAGGGGAGCCCAGTCCCTGGGACAGGTGGGTTCCATGGTTGGGGAGCACTATTCCAGGCTGCTGTTTTAGAGACCTGTGGGAGTGGTTTAGACCCACACTGAAGATGGAAGCAGAAGTCTTACAGAACAGCATTTCATACTGTAATAGTAATACTAGTGACAATAGCAGTTATTATAACTATAGTAGAAGAGTAATAACAATGGCTTTTCAACTGTTTGCTCTGCGCCAGGTCCCCAGTTCTGTGCACCCACATGTATTCACTCTCCAATTCCCGACATATGTCCTTGTTACTGGTAATATTGCCGTCCGTGAAATTGAGGCACAAGAAGGATAACTAAACTGTCAAAGGTCTCCCAGTGCTAGGATGATGCTCATGGCACATTGACTTTCAAACCCAAGTTCTAACCTACCAGTGGTTTCAGTGGGACTGACATGGAGCTTTTGGGGGAAGTTTGGGAAATTAAGTTAAGCTTAAGATGTCTCAGTGAAAAGTGGGCAAATTCTTTCTGGCATTTAGTGGCAGCAATGCATGGGAAAGTCTTTCAGAGGAAATACTGGTCCTCCAGCCTGTGTGACTTTAAAAGTACAGTTGGACTAGGGGCCTCCCTGGTGGCGCAAGAGGTTACGATGCAACCTATGAAGATATCTGCAGCTTCTGCAGCAGGAGTTCAATCCTCCAGCTGCCCATATGGCGCAGCAGACCTCTCCTGACTGGCCCGCTGTTTCCCTCAGCAGTGTATTTCAGTCAGTCTGCCTGTTCTGTTCCCCACTCTGTCGCTGGTGAATCCTTTCACCCCCCACACCTCTGGCCTGTACCCCAGCTCTTATATACATAAATAAATAAATCTTTTTTTTTTTAAAAAGTATAATTGGACTAACCCTACAACAGTATGAGCCAGTCACACTGGATAGTGTTTACAAGCGTCTAACTTTTTTAAAAATAAATTTCATGAGGGCCTCCCAGGTGGCGCAGGGGTTAAAGACAGTGCTCTCAAGCTATCACCAGACACTGAAGCACAAGTTCGATCCCCGGCCGGCCAGGGAGCAACCCACATGGCGTGGCAGACCTCTCCTGTCTCCCCCGCTGCTCCCCTCAGCAGTGTATTTCAGTAGATTCTCCTGTTCTGCTCCCCACTCTTTCTAGTGAATTTTCTCACCCCCTGCACCTCTGGCTTACACCCCAGTTCTTGTATGCCTAAATAAATCTTTAAAATACAAAAATAAATAAACAACCTTTATGAACCACTCAGTAACTTAGGAGAAAATTATTACGAAGAGACTGAGATGAAATAGAGATGTCTCAAAATTATTGAACAATCTGTTCCATTGCATTGTCTACACAATGGGTTAACATTCCAACTAATTGTATATTTGCTTAAAACAGTTCTGATACAGTAGGGTCTGAGCAAAATAGCAAAGAGACGTACTGCAAGTATTTAACAGATGAGACTGACACAACCAAACCACGAGAGCAAGGAGACCCGAAAGGCAGGGACTCTCAGTGACAAAAAGTTTTAAGAACTTATTTCATATTATCGCCATCCTTTATATTCTTTTTTTTTAAGATTCATTTATTTATTTATTCAAGCACTTTTTTTTTTTTAAGATTCATTTATTTATTTATTCAAGCACTGGGTACAGTCAGAGCATGGGAGGGTGAGAGGATTCACCAGAGCCAGAGCAAGGAACAGAACAGGCAGACTGACAAAATACACTGCTGAGGGGAGCAGTGGGGCGGCAGAAGAGGTCTACGCACCATGAGGGACCCTCGCCGGTGGCCGGGGATAGAACCGGCACTGCGGGGATAGAACCCAGCGCTCAACCACTGCGCCACCAGGGGAGGCCCCATCCTTTATATTCTTAAAGCTTTTGCAGCCCATAGCTGCGTACTATGTGCACGTGGAGTTGTTTTGGGGAGTTGCCTGCTGTTTTCCATTTTTCCTAAACCATCCCAGGGGTACACAAGCAATTATTCTAAACCACTTACATGAGGGTTGCCCTTTCTAGTCCATCCTAAATAAATGCCCGCTGGAAATATATGATCTGCAAGGTCTTTGAAAATCCAACAGGCTGAACTTAACTCCACACACAATGGTGATTTAGGACTGAGATCTCGTGTCTGTGAGATGCCAGTACCACCGCACACCGCTGCGTGACGGGCTCCCTTAACAAAAGTCACATTTGCATTCACCTCCAGACTTCACTAGGCTGGCTCTAATCTGCCTTGTTATGCTATCTCTGCTTCAATGACTATTATTTCCCTCTTTCTCTATTTTTATATGCAAGTACATTTAGTTTGTTACTGCTTACCTAACATTAGTTTTTATTCTAGTGTTTTTATCCTCTTGGGTTTGTTTATATATTTAAATACTGTGGCTCTGGTCTTCTATTTCACTTAAATTGAAACTACTTTATTATAAGTAGGTGTAAACAGGACCTCCCTGGTAGCACAAGGGGTTAAGATGCAACCTATGAAACTGTCCGCAGCCTCTGCAGCGTGAGTTCAATTCCCGGCCACCCAGGGAGCAACCCACATGGCACAGCAGACCTCACCTGACTCACCTGCTGCTCCTCTCAGCAGTGCATTTCAGTCAGTCTGCCTCTTCTGTTCCCCACTCTGTCTCTGGTGAATCCTCTCACCCCCTACACTTCTGGCCTGTAACCCAGCTCTTGTATGCATAAATAAATAAATCTTTAAAAAAAAGACCTCTTAAAAAAAAGTAGGTGTAAACAATCTGCCTATTTCGTATATGTCCTCCTGTAAGTCTTGCCCAGGCACTTATATGTTCAGCGATATCATGTTTTATTGTAAATTATTCGTGTTTTCTCCTTAAAACTGGCCTTATTTTTGTTTTGTTTTGTTTTTTAAATGATGTGTGTAGATTGATCCCATCATTTATGCACCTCATTTCAGGGGTTGAAAACCACAGTGCCCCAATGGGAGAAAGAATATTCCCCACTACCTCCCCTTCTTTTCCAGGTCCAAAGAGAGGAACACACACACCCCCGTCTACACAGCTGGCGGCTGGATTAGCACCGGGCCCCTTAAATTGTCCAGTCCCACCTCCAGCCCAAATTCTGGGCTATATCTGCCAAAGCTCAACCTCTCAGTCCAAAGCTGGACTCCGCTGAGGCAAAAAAGGGCAAAGCCCTTTGTGTCTAAATTCTCTGGGGGAACTTTTTGCTCTTGTTCTTGATTTTATTTATTTATATTTCTTTATGCACAGAAGAACTGGGGTGCAGGCCAGAGGTGGGATGTGTGTGAAAGGACTCACCTGAGACAGAGCGGGGCCAGAGCAGGCAGAGTGACTGGAACACACTGCTGAGGGGAGCAGCCGGCGAGTCAGGAGAGGTCTGCTGCGCCATGTGGATAGCTCCCTGGCTGGGGATCAAACTCATGCAACAGTGGCTGGTGGTAGCTTGATAGCTCTGAGACTTTATAGCCTGCACTACCAGGGAGGCAAATTTTTTGCTCTTGATTTTAACAGAATCCATCGCTTCCAAGAGACCGTCAGCAACAGGTTTTTGCGCTAGTTCCTTGTCGCCCCCTAGCGTCCAGTGTAGGCACTAGCACAAGGCAGTAAACCGCTTACAAGGCAAATGTAGTACTTCCCCAAAGACAAACAGATCCCAATTCTTCCCACATCCTACACCAAACCAAGTTAGGAGCCTGGGCATTCCAACCCCAGTTCTTCCAGACACAGTCCAAGTTTTGTGGAGGAGCTGAATTCAGGCTGGGGGCCAGGGCAGGGAGGAGGAGGGAGGGTCGGCGGGCGTGGCCTTACCGTGGTGGGCGGGGCAGAGCTTAAATGGGGCGGGGCTAAGTGGGGCGGGGCCTTTGGGAGAACTAGGAGGGCTGAGCCTGAGACTTCAATGAAGCCCCATTTGTGTGTGTGTGTGTGTGTGTGTGTGTGTGTGGCGGGGGAGTTAATGATTTACCAGAGTTCATTTCACAACTTACCAAGGGTCAGTGGCCCCGGAGCATGCACCAGCTCGGTCCTTTCCGCTCCTCACCGCTTGCCAGCTTCCACCCAGAAGGCCCCCCAAGGCAGCCCGCGGCATGGTGACCGTCACGGAATGGCAGAGTGAGTGTGTCCGGGGGGCTGGGCTGGACTGGGGTCTCCGGGCTAGGACCCAGGGGAGGTGCTGCCCCTCTCGGCCCAGATTGCTCTCTGGGGAACTTTCCAGGCGAGGCGACCTCTGGAGCCAGTGACTTGGAGCTGCTGTGTTGGCATCCTCCAGACAGCAGAGTCAGGGGGTGTGGTTCCCCAGCTTTCTAGTGAGTGGGGCTCGCTCAAGGCCCCAGAAACCGGTGTCTGGGGAAACACGCAAGTTTACCACTCAAGTTTACCACTCAAGTTTACCACTCAAGTTGGCCCCACCCATTCAGAGTTCTTAGACCAGCGATGCAGCAAAGGCAGATGGAGACGGCCTCTGCTCACTCAGACATCTTTCCCCCACAAACTCAGGGTCACCTGAGGCCCTGGGTCCCTTCTTAGAAACGAACCCCATTCCCCTCCCAAAATCTCATTCCTAAACACCCTTCCCCTTCCTTGGGAGATCAGGGATATAGAGTGCACAGATATGGGAAAGCAGGTAGAGGTGGTCCCTGAGTTTCATTTGGGTGCGTTACTGAAAGCCTCTGAGCCCCAGTGTCTCATCTGTGAACTGGAGAAAATACTCATTCACTGCACACGTTGTCTCCACCTTGTGCCAAGCCCTATGTCTGGCAGACTATACAACAGTGAATGAGACAGACATTGATCCCCTGTCATTCTAGAGGGGGGATATGAGGGCAGAGGGGGGAGACAGATAAAGAGGTCACCATGTCAGGTGGCAATACCTCCACTGGACAAAAATAAAACAGGGTAAAGAGGCCAGAGGGTAGGAACTGGGAGGGTCACTGTCTGGTATAGAGTGGGCAGGAGAGGCTGCACCAAGCAGGTGCCCTTATCAGAGCTGGTAGGACGTGAGGAAGCAAAGCCCAACAGTGATCTGGAGGGAAAAGATGTTCTAGGAATCAGACAACCTGTGCAAAGGCCCTGAGGCACTAGTCTACTTGGTTAGTTTGAAAAACAAGGAGGCTGATGTGACTGGAGCAAAGTAATAACAGGGAAGATGGTAGGAATCTATCTAGGAAGTCACCGAGAGGCCAGAATATTTAAGAACTTTGGCTTTATCACCTTAAGATTAAAAACCATTGGAAGGTTTTATGTAAAGGAGTAATATTTATATATATATATTTTTTTTATAGAGGCATGCTTTATTTATTTGTTTGCTGGTTTGTTTGTTTTGTTTATACATGCACTGGGTACAGTCAGAAGCGCGGGAGGGTGAGAGAATTCACCAGAGCCAGAGCGGGGAGCAGAGCAAGCAGAAGGACCGAAGTACACTGCTGAGGAGAGCAGCGGGCGGCAGGAGAGGTCTGCGCGCCATACGGGACCCTCCTCCGGTGGCCGGGGAGCAGCCGGGGATTGAACCGGCCGCGGGCAGCTTCGCAACCCAGCGCTCAACCGCTGCGCCACCGGGGAGGCCCAATATTTATATTTTTAAAAGATTGCACTGGATTCTGGGTTAATAGACAATGGATGGGTGAGGTCTGGAACAGGGGGAGCACTTCTGGGGTGAGAAATGGGGTGCAGGAGACCTAGGGAACAAAAGTAGAGAGAGAAGAGGGCTGAGGCCTGAGCCACCGTTTTATCAAACCAAAATGTGCTAAGTCCTGTGAGACAGAGAAATGAAGGGACCAGATTGAGGTCAGGGAATGCAGGGGGACCAGTTTCCCTAAGGAATGAATATTTGCCCTGAGAGCTGGAGATGAGTGTGCCTCAGGCAGATGACAAGTGGGAAGAAACCACACATTCAAAGGTCCTGAGGCAGGAAGGTTCATCTTGGAAACAGTGAAGTGGGAGTGTGGCAGGTGAAGGGCACAGTAGCAAGAGATGAAAATGGACAAACAGGCCTTGGCCCCTCCTGCAGGACCCATGTCTGCCAAGGAATGAATGGGAGGACTTTGCTTCATTCCAAGACCAATGGGAAGCCGAGAGGATTCCAAGCAGTGCGCTATAATGATGGGAGTGTGTGTTTTTCAACACCTCTGGCTGCTAGGTAGCCAACGGAAAAGAGGGTGATGGGAAGGAAGCAGGAAACTAGAAAATGTTAGAGGAGCCCAGAGAGAGGTGAGAGTGACTTGGAGTCAAGTGTTAAGAGTGGGCAGAAATGAACAGCTTTCCAGAGGTGTTTGGGAAGACAAAGCAATAAAACTTAGCTGTGGCTTGAACGGGGACAGGGTGCAGGAGCAGAGAGGAGGGCTCTGCTGCTGGGCGGCTGGCGGTGACATATTGATCCATTTGGGGAAAACCAGAGGAAGAACAAATCTAAGAAGGAAGCTCTGTTTAGGCCTGTTGCATTCAAGATGGCTTGGAGAGAGAAAACCAGGCAGATATTTCAACACAGCAGCTGGATGTGAGTTTGGAAGCTCAAAAGAGGCATGAACTAGAAAGGTAAATATCGACATTGTCAGTACATGAGGCCTTGAGGCAGGAAAACTCATCTTGGAGCCTGCTCGACTGTTCTGCCATGTTTCCATCAATACATTGCACAAAAATAAAATGAAAACTCAAAGACATTGGAAGATGTGTGAAAATGGAGTGAGCAGAGACGTGAGCTCGGGCCCAAGCCCTGAGTGATTCAAATGCCAAGAGGGTGAGAGAGAAGTGGGAGCTGGCAAGGAGAGAGGTCAGACCAACAGGAAGAAACCAGGCCACAGAAGCCAAGAGAAGGATCTATCAAGAAGGGAGGATGAGAGGGCCTCCCCGGTGGCGCAGCGGTTGAGCGCTGGGTTGCAAAGCTGCCCGCAGCCTCTGCAACGCCGGTTCAATCCCCGGCTGCTCCCCGGCCACCTGAGGAGGGTCCCACATGGCGCGCAGACCTCTCCTGCGGCCCACTGCTCCCCTCAGCAGTGTACTTCGGTCCTTCTGCCTGCTCTGCTCCCCGCTCTGGTTCTGGTGAATTCTCTCACCCTCCCCCGCGCTTCTGACTGTACCCAGTGCATGTATAAACAAAACGAACAAACAAATAAATAAATAAAATGCCTCTCTAAAAAATAAAAAAAAAATAAAAAAAAAGAAGGGAGGATGAGAATGACAGATAGGATTGACACCTGTGCATTGCATTTGGCAACATGAACTCACAAAGCAAGAGCAATTTCTGTGGTGGGTGTGGGGCGGAAGTGGACTGGACTGGGTGGATAAAGGCACTTTTTCTAGAACCAGACTGCTAGAGTCAAACGCTGGGCCTGCCAGCTGCTGACTGTATACCCCTGGGCAAGTGACTTAACCTCTCCGTGTTTCCATTCACTTGTGAAATGGGTCTAACCGCAGACCTGCCTCGTGGGCACTTAGGAAAATGAAATTAATCCACGTGCTTGGACTGTGCCCGGCACGTGTGTTCATTACTGTTACAGTAATTACTCTGAATCACTGCTAATGTTTCCTCTTCCCATGTCCCTCCTTCGTCCTCCTGCATAATTCAGTCCCAGAGCCATTTGGTAGAAGGCTGTGTCAGAGCCCTAGCTCAGGGCTGGTTCACACTGGGGGCCAGGCACGTACGAAAGGCACCCTGGTGGGATCAGGTGCAGGAGGAAAGGAGCTTTCTAGTGAAGGAAACTGGCAGATGGCACCTTAATCAAGTAATTAAAGAAATAACATCAGTCATGGGTCCATTTGGAATCGTGGCTACCTAACAGGTGCAGTGAGAAGAACACAGTGTCACATATCTTCACTGTTTCTGTTTAACCTGAATCTAGTCATCAGACAAACCCAAATAGAGAGACAGTGACAAACGAACTGGCCTGGATCTTAAAAAATGTCAAGGTCACGTTTAGGAAAGAGAGTTCCAGACGGGAGAGACTTAGCCATGCAACCAGATGGCACTGTGATCCGGGAGGGGCTCTGGATGACATCACTGGGACCGGCCTGGAATGGGGCCTGAGGGCTAAAAGGTGGGAAATGCCTCCATCTCCTGGCTTTGGTGGTGGTGTCCTGGCTACACAGGAGAAGGAAAGCCAGGCCACAGCATACATGGGTGAAGAGAGCAACTTCTCTCAAATGGCTCAGGGAAAAATGCTTTGTATGGTACTTGCAACTTTTCCTCCCACTTGTGATTGCTTTTAAAAAGAGAGAGCGGAATGGTGCCCTGAGGCTTTCCACACAGCTGTGGTCCAGAAGGACCCAGCAGCCTGTTCAAGATTGCTTTCCTTGGTCGGTTTCTGCGCCTGCCAAGTGGGCCCTCTGCAGCCTGAGCAGGCAGTGGGCCCCGGGCAGCCTCTCAGGAGTGAAGCCGGCAGTCGCAGCCCTGGCAGAAGCCCTCCAGGGGGTCAGCCTCCGGGCCTCGCTTCCCGGCTGCCCACTAGGCGGCGCTCTGGAGCGCCCAGCCTCCCGGAAGCTGACTCGGCTCCCCGCGGCTCTCCGCACCGCCGGATGACCTCCAGCAGGGGGCGCGCCTCCCCCGCCGGCCGCATCACCAGGCTCGGTCTCTTCTGGGGACACACCCCACCCAGCCAGGCCTGGGTATAACTTGGGGAAATACCCCAGGCTGGTAATTTGACTGAACCCGCTAAGCGACTGTGCAAGGTGAGGAAGATCTGAGGCTTGCATGTGAGTAGCACCATGTCTGGCCCTTTTGCTGTGGGGTTTTGTGTCCACAGTGCGGTTTCTCCAGAGAAGGCTGGAAGCACCGAGTGTAGTCTGTAAGGAAGGCGGCCCCATCGCAGGAACATTCCAGAGTTGCCGCAGCCCTTGAAGAGTGTGAACTAGCAGGGAAAGTAATAACTGTGGGGCTAGCAACTTATTGTTGCTGGAGAAAGTCCAGTGTAAGAGGAAAGGGTGTGAATTTGAGAAACTTACACTGTTTTTGAAAAACAAGTAAGGGAGAGTTATGGGTGGCACAGGGATATATTAACAAAATAAAATGAAAACCCAATAAAATGTCCACATTATTTCTCTGCGTGAACACATCTACCTAAATCCGTGGAAGGACAGATCAAACTAGAATCAGTAACATATTTTGTTTTGTTTTGTTTTGTTAAAGATTTATTTATTTATGCATACAAGAACTGGGGTACAGGCCAGATGTGCAAGGGGTGAAAGGATTCACCAGAGACAGAGTGGGGAGCAGAACAGGCAAGTTGACTGAAATACACTGCTGAGGGGAGCAGCAGGTGAGATAGGAGTGGTCTGCTGCGCCATGTGGGTTGCTCCCTGGCCAGTTGGGATCGAACTCGTGCTGCAGAGGCTGCGGATTGCTTCATAGTGCTGCGTCTTAACCCCTTGTGCCAACAAGGAGGCCCCAATGACATATTTTGATGGCAGGTATAAGCTAATAATAGAGATCTTTAAAATAGGATAAAGACTTAAAATACCTTTGTCCTTCAGAATAAAGAAATATGATTGTGTAAAAGTTCTCATCACAAGAAAAAAATGGTAACTGTGTGGGCACAGATATTAACAAGACAATTGTGAACATTTTGTAATCTATACAAATAGCAAATCATTATGTTGCACACCTTAAATAATATGTTATATGTCAATTATACCTCAGTAAAAAAAATATTAAAGCAGCAAAAAAGAGAACAAGAAGACTTGGCCACCACTCAAATGAACATATTTCCCACCATCTACCCTCAGGCCCCATCCAGTCTCATCACTGTCCCAGTGATGTCATCTAGAGCAAATAGACCCTCTTCCAAATCACGGTGGCATCTGGTTGCCATGGCTGAGTCTCTCTCTTCTGGAACAGTTCTTTCCTCGATGCAGAAAGGAAATACATATCTCTACATCTGGTTGTGGCCTTCCATCACAATATCCTGGCCTGGATAAAATCATCACGACACAGAGTATGTGCTTCTCTATCTCAACCGATTGGCTCTGAGGACAGAAAAATCATGCAACCTGGAAAGACAAAACCCAGTGGGTGTATCCTGCCCAGAGCCCTGACTTCAAAGAGGTTTAGTTCCACAGGCATCACTGGACGGCAATAACTAACAAGCTGCAGTAGCTCAAGGAGGCTTGTCGGGAGCAGGAGTCAGTCGTGAGTAAAAGGTGGATACTGGGCAGCTGGGCGACGTGTTGAGGGCAATGACCTTGCACTGGGTCAGAGCAAAATTCACCTTCGATGATAGGGAGACCCGAATAGACAGGCATGTTTTTGGACTAGGAGTTGAGCAAGGCTCAGTTATAACCTGAATGATAAATCTCATCTTTATTTTTAAAAGGAAGCCCTTTAGCCTCATTTCTATACTGGAACTGATCCTAATCCTCTTAAACTCTGTACAGTAACAGATTATGAGACATTACCTACCAATCCGGAAGAGGATTGTGTTGTTTCTTTTTCTTCAGTTGTAAATAAAACTCACCCAGTAAATCTAGTTTCAATAACTTTGTTTTGACAGTTCTGCCTCCAAATAACCAGAATAATTTCCCCTCTAATTCTAACAACTATTGGTAAGAGCATGGCAATAAGAGATTGTAAGAATAAATTCTGAGATGTTAATTAACAAGTAAAAAAATCTCTTTATAAAAATTACCTATGTTTTCTTTTAAAAAAATTAAGCCAACTCTGATTTTTTTTAAATTAAGTCACTTTTTTTTAAAAAGATTTATTTATTATATGAATGCAATAGCTGGGGTACAGGCCAGAGATGCAGGGGGGTGAGAGGATTCACAAGAGACAGAGTGGGGAACAGAACAGGCAGACTGACTGAAGTAAACTGCTGAAGGGAGCAGTGGGCGAGGTAGAAGAGGTCAGTTGTGCTATGTGGGTTGCTCCCTGGCCGGCTGGGGATTGAACTCATGCTGCAGAGGCTTCGGATTGCTTCATAGTACAGTGCTTAACCCCTTGTGGCACCAGAGAAGCCCATAAATTAAGTCACTTTTGGGCCTCCCCGGTGGCGCAGCGGTTGAGCGCTGGGTTGCGAAACTGCGCGCGGCCTCTGCGGCGCCGGTTCGATCCGCGGCTGCTCCCCGGCCACCAGAGGAGGGTCCCACATGGCGTGCAGACCTCTCCTGCCGCCCGCTGCTCCCCTCAGCAGTGTACTTCGGTCCTTCTGCCTGCTCTGCTCCCCGCTCTGGCTCTGGTGAATTCTCTCACCCTCCCGCGCTTCTGACTGTACCCAGTGCATGTATAAACAAAACAAACAAACAAACAAACCAGCAAACAAATAAATAAAGCATGCCTCTATAAAAAAAAAAAAAAAAAAAAAATTAAGTCACTTTTAATAAAGTTTTACATGTTTAGTTTTAAAAGATACTCTTCCCATATCCCTACCCACCATACAATTTACAATAAAAGGAGTCATTCCAGCTATGTTAAGTAAATGAAGCTAGTGTCAAAACTGTTTATAATATAAACTTGAAGTTGTCAATTTTTTAAAAGGAAGTGACACACTTCTTTTTATAATAACATTGAAAAGAATAGAATATTTAGGAATGAACTTAACCATGGAGGAAAAGATTTGTACATTGAAAATGACAAAGTGTTGCTGAAAGAAATTTTAAGAGACAAATAAATAGACATCCTGTGTTCATGAATCAGAAGACTTAATGTTGTTAAGATGTAAATACTACTAAAAGCAACCTACATATTTAATGCAAGCACTATCAAAATCCCAAAGAATTTTCTTTGCAAAAATAGAAAATTCCATCCTAAAATTCATGTGGAATCTTAACAGACCCCCCAAAACCAAAGGAATCTTGAAAAAGAAGAACAAAATCCGAGGCTTCACAATTCTTGACTTCAAAACTTACTACAAAGCTACAGTAATCAAAACAGTGTGGGCCTCCCTGGTGGCGCAGAGGTTGAGTGCTGGGTTGCGAAGCTGCCCGCGGCCTCTGCGGCGCTGGTTCGATCCCCGGCTGCTCCCCAGCCACCAGAGGAGGGTCCCATATGGCGCGCAGAACTCTCCTGCTGCCCGCTGCTCCCCTCAGCAGTGTACTTAAATCCTTCTGCCTGCTCTGCTCCCTGCTCTGGCTCTGGTGAATTCTCTCACCCTCCTGCGCTTCTGACTGTACCCAGTGCATGTATAAACAAAACAAATAAACAAATAAATAAAACATGCCTCTATAAAAAAACAAAAACAAAACAAAACAAAAACAGTGTGGGACTGGCATATAGATTGATGAAATAGAATAGAGCCCAGAAATAAACCCTGGCCTGTGTGGTCAAATTGCTTTCAACGGAGGGTGCCAAGACCATTCAATGGAAGAACAACATCAACAAATGATGTTGGGAAAACTAGATATTTACAGCAAAATAATGAAGTTGGACCCTCACCTTACACCATATATAAAAATCAACTCAAAGTTCATTTTAGTGCACAGTAAGAGCTAAAACTATAAAACTCTTAGAAAGAAAACACATAAAAGCTTCATAACACTGAATTTGAGAGTGATTTCTTGGCTATGACACAAAAAAACTTGGACAACTAAAGAAAAAAAATATTAAGTTGAATTATATTAAAACTTCTGTGCATGAAAGGACACAGTCAACAGTGTGAAAAGACAACCTATGGAGTGGGAGAAAGTATTTGCAAATCATATGTCTGGGATTATATCCAGGGATTAATATATATCCTGAATATATAAAGAACTCCTACTATTCATCAATAACAAAATATAACTGACCTGTTTTTAAAATGGGCAAAGGAATTGTATAGACACTTATCCAAAGGAGATTTGAAAATGGCAAACAAACACTTGAAAACACTTGAGTGATGCTCAACATCACTCATCAATAGGGAAATGCAAGCCAAAACCATAATCAGATACCACTTCATACATGGATGCTATCAAAAACAAAACAAAGCAAAAAACGGAAAATAACAAATGTTGGCAAAGATCCGGAAAACATGGAGAAACCATGGCAATTCCTAAAGAAATAAAATTTAAAATAGAATTCCTGTAAGATCTAGCAATTGCACTTCTGGGTGTGTACCCCAAAGAATTAAAAGCAAAGTCTCAAAGAGATATCTCTTTATCCGTGTTGTATCAGCCTTGTTCATGATAGCCAAGAGGTAGAAGCAAGTCGAGTTGCCTGAGTTGACAGAGGCATGGATAGGCAAAACGCAGTATATTTGTGCAATGGACTATTACTTGGTCCTAAAAAGGAAGGAAATGTGCCACATGCTTCCACATGGATGAACCTTGAGTACATTATGCTAAGTGAAGTAAGGCAATCACAAATGGACAAATACTGTTGATTCCACTAACAAGAGGTCCATAGACTAGTTAAATTCATAGAGACAAAGTGAAATGGGGCTGTCAGGGGCTGAAGGTGCTGGAGGGGTTGGGGGAGGTGCCTAATAGAGACAGTTTCAGGTTTGGTTTTTTTTTTTTAAAGATTTATTTATTTATTTATACATACACGCACTGGGTACAGTCAGAAGCGAGCGGGAGGGTGAGAGAATTCACCAGGGCCAGAGTGGGGAGCAGAGCAGGCAGAAGGACCGAAGTACACTGCTGAGGGGAGCAGCGGGTGGCAGAAGAGGTCTGTGCGCCATGTGGGACCCTCCTCCAGTGGCCAGGGAGCAGCTGGGGATCGAACCGGCGCTGCAGAGGCTGCAGGCAGCTTCGCAACCCAGCTCTCAACCACTGCGCCACCGGGGAGGCCCGACAGTTTTAATTTTCAAGGTGAAAATCATTCTGCAGATGGATGATGGTGGTGGTGACACAACAATGGGATTTTTTAAAAAAGATTTATTTATACATACAAGAACTGGGGTACAGGCCAAAGGTGGGGGGAGGTGAGAGGATTCGCCGGAGACAAAGTGGGGAGCAGAACAGGCAGATCTACTGAAATACACTGCTGAGGGGAGCAGCGGGGATACGGGAGAGGTCTGCTGCGCCATGTGGGTAGCTGCCTGGCTGGGGATTGAACTCATGCTGCAGTGGCTGCGGATAGCTTCATAGTGCTGAGGCTTAACCCCTTGCGTCACAAGGGAGGTCCCAAGATGGGAATATTCTTAATGCCCCTGAGCTGCACACTTAGAAATAAGAAGATGGCGGGCCTCCCCTGGTGGCACAGGGGGTTGAGTGCTGCTCTGTGATGCTGTCTGTAGCCTCTGCAGCGCCGGTTTGATCCCGGCCTGCCAGCCGGCGAGAATCCCACATGGCACAGCAGACCTCTCCTGTCTCCCCCGCTGCTCCCCTCAGCAGTGTATTTTGTCAGTCTGCCTGCTCTGTTCCCGGCTCTGTCTTTGGTGAATCCTCTCACCCTCCTACGCATCTGGCCTGTACCCCTGTTCTTGTGTAAATGAATAAATACATTTAAAAAAAAATACAAAGATGATAAGTTTTATGTAATGAGGACTTTACCACAACTTAAAACAAGTTAATTTAAAAATGAAGCAACACAATGAGATGTCACTGGCCATCAGAGCAGCAAAGATAACTAAAATGTACTGCTTTTTGTGATGGAGAAAGTTTGAGAAAAAAGGAATTTCATGTCCAGTTACTGTTACGACTCTTCTTGAGCAGAGCAATCTGAAATATGTAGCAAAATGTCAAAAATGTAGCCACTGACCAAACAAGGGGCTTTAATATCCTGCTTTTCTGGGCTGTGCCCATTGGCTCTGAGCAGCTCCTACAGAGACAGAGAATGTGCCGAAATGCAAATCAAAACAGAAAAGACACACAATGAACTGGCTGATCGGGCGGTCAGCATGGGGGCACCTCCCACTGCAGGTGGCGGTCAGTGATGGGACCTGTTGATGCTGGAGGAGGGCGGGGCAAGGAGCAGGTGCCAGCTGGGGTGAAGTCTCCTGGGTGGAAAGATGGGCACATTCCTGACACATGACTCATCTCCCAATCAAGTGTAAGAGGTCTTCACCAGAGCTGGGGAGAGGGACAGTTTAGAAGAGGAAAGAGACAGTGAAGTTTTCAGGAGGGCACTGGAGAAGGACAGCTGGGTGATTGTGAGGTCCTCTGGGGCTGGTGCATTTTGTGGACCAGGCACCACTGTGCACACTCACATCCGGCCAGCAGTGGGCGCCAGTGGCTCCCAACGGCAGGAGAACAGAAAGAGGGGCCAGGTGTCTCAGCCGTGATGACCCGAGAATGTGGCATTTGAAAAGGAGAGGAAACTGAAAAGAAATGGTGAGAGAGGTACGAGCTGCCTCCTGGGCCGTTGTGAGGACAGGGGGTCGTGATGTATAGAACCAGCCAGCAGGTTCCTGGTGCCAGACCAGATTCGTGCTGTCCTTTCTTTCACTTCCCAGCCCAGCCTTCCCTGAGGCTGGGAATCCTCTAGATTCCTAGAGGAAATGGAGCACTGCTTCTCCCACCCTAGAGGTCCCTTGGCCAGTGGCAGTGGGAGAAAGTTCGAGCATCTCAACCTGCTCCCACAGCCCATCCACAACACCTCCTTGCCCTTTGCAGAGATCGGCGTGGGCATTGCTGGCTTCGGCCTCTTCTTCATCCTCTTCGGAATACTCCTGTACTTTGACTCAGTGCTCCTGGCCTTTGGAAACGTGAGTCTCCCAGCCCTGTAGTCCCCCACCAACACCCCTGAAGTCTGTATTGCCAGGAGGGTCAGCCCCAAGTTCCTTCAGGTCATGCCCATCCAGGGGAGGCACCATCGAGGCTGGACAGGTGAGGGTGGTTGGGGGCGGACAGCGAGGACTGCTGGGCATGAAGAATCTGAGGCCCCAGGCCTCATTCAGGGCCCTGAACCAGCCATTGGAGTCACACCGTCTAGGAGCTGGGACTTTTTTTTTTTTTTTTAAGATTTATTCATACAAGCACTGGGTACAGTCAGAAGCGCGGGAGGGTGAGAGAATTCACCAGAGCCAGAGCGGGAAACAGAACAGATAGACTGATGAAATACACTGCTGAGGGGAGCAGCGGGCACAGCAGGAGAGTTTTGCGCGCCATATGGGACCCTCGCCGGTGGCCGGGGATCGATCCGGCGCTGCAGAGGCTGCGGGCAGCTTCACAGCCCAGCGCTCAACCACTGCGCCACCAGGGGAGGCCCAGGACTGGGACTTTAACATGAACACACAAGACTGGGAGGAGATGGGGGAGGGGACGTCACGCTAAGAGAAACACATTTACCAGGAAGCAAGGTGTTGGAGAAAAGAGCACCCCACTGGGGAGGGTGAAAAAGAATTTGGAAAGGGAATTGTGTGTGTGGAGTGTGGAGAAAGTGCTTCTAGGTTATGGAACAGCAAGACAAAAGGTTTGGACACGGGGGAAGAGTATGGAACCTGCTGGAAGGAAGCCGGCCTGGTATGTTTGCCTTCATGCTCTCTCCCTCTCCTGCAGCTACTGTTCCTGACTGGCCTCTCCTTCATCATCGGCCTGAGGAAGACGTGTTTCTTCTTCTTCCAGAGGCACAAGGTCAAGGGGACCAGCTTCTTCCTGGGGGGTGTGCTCCTTGTGCTTCTGCGCTGGCCCCTCCTGGGCATGTTCCTGGAAGCCTATGGATTCTTTAGCCTGTTCAAGTGAGTGCAAGTCCCTGGCCTTAGACAAGCCCACTAGGGCCCTGAGGCCACCCCCACCACGGTCAGGATGCAGAGGCTGGGAGCCACAGAGGGATTGAAACAGGATGATAAACTGGGATCAGTTCACCCATCAGCAAACACTGATCACCTGTGTGCCCAGCACCAGGCCTGTCACCGGGAAGGAGACATAGGGTCTCCCTTGGGTTGAATGATCCAGATGAGAGTAAGGGTGGTGACCTGACATTTGCCAGGCCCCTGATGGGCACCACACTAGGCCATCATGGCTCAGCCGTCTGGGGGACTATCCCTGCTTAACAGATAAGGAGGCCAGCCCTCGAGGGGCTGCCCGGCCTGAGTCCTCACAAGCAGTGTGCAGAGGATCTGAACGTGCCCGGCTGTCTCTGGCCATTGGCCACCCATCTTCAGCCTGGGTCATGTCAGCCCTGGACCTGGTGAGGTGTGAAGTGGACCTTGACCACTGTCGGGGCCAAGGAGGTGTCTGAGAGGAACAGGACCTGAGACAGGCCTCGTGAGATGAGGTGGGGCTCAGGGAAGACTGGAGGAGCTAAGGAAAAGAAAGGCTATCGGGAGGCGGGGTGGCGAGATACCTGGTCTCTGGCCTCTGGGGTCCAGTGGGGAGAGCACGGTAGGGTGGGATGGGCAGGACTGGCTTCACAGGAAGGAGTGGGGTCAGGAACCCCTGGGTTCTCACGGCACCCTCTGTTTCAGGCCTAATGCCCCCGGCCACACAGACAGCACTGAGTGCAGCTTCAAGAAGCTGAATTTTCTCACCTGTGTTTTGCCATCCATCTAGTCAACATTCGTATAAGTTCTCATTCATTTATCAAAAGGTCAAGCAGATTAAAGCCCTCGCTGTATGCCAAAGGCGGTATAGGTGTGGGGAATCAGCACTAAACAAGGAGAAGCTTCCGAGCACCCTGTGGTTCCATGGGGAGGAGAGATCCTGATCAGCTGTCCCTGCTGAGGGCTGAGTGTGGGCAGGGCCCTGCACTCCGGAGTCCACACCAGACTAAACCAACAGAGACACCTCGCAGCAGCACCTTAGAGCAAATAATAGTAATAAGAACAACCACAACTACAGACACCTAGAGATGCAGGGGGTGTCGGGGAGCGGGGCCGAGGCTCTTCCAGAATTCACAAGTCTAAGCCCTCACTCCACCTGCACAGGGGCTCCCTTCCCGCACCGCCTCCTGCCTTTGAAGGATCACACGTCCCGCCCCAGCCAGACCCATCTGAGTGTGTTGGATATGACTGCGGTGCTGTGAGCAAAGCGTGGCTCCGTGCATGGGGGAGCCAAGGCCTGAGGGAGAACATGAGCACAGCTCCCAACAGCCCCTGTGCCTGGAGCCCAGGAAGTCTGGGGCTGGCGGACACAGGCCGTCCGGGGGAGCAGGCTGCAGGCCGGGAGGCTAATGACAATGGCGGTAACATTGTTAAGAGGAAACATTTTCCCGGCCTCTCCTGTGTGAGGCCCTATGGTGCAGATACTATTATCTTCAACCCCTTTTTACAGCAGGATCCAGGTTCAGAGAAGTTAAGGGGTTTGATACAGTGCCGCCAAGTGGCAGAGTCAGGACTGAACCAAGGAGTCTGCCCCGGGGTCCCCATTCTTAACCAATGCACTTGGCTGCCTCTCCAAAAACAGGGGTGCAGAACCTCACTGGTCCTCAGTGCCCGGAGGCCTGCTCTCTTAGGAGGCAAAGCTTGAGCCTTTGAGGGAACCCAGTCATGCTCCCCTCTCCCCTCCCCTCTGGGGCCACCACTGACTCTCCCTCCACCCCTCTGCTCCTAGGGGCTTCTTCCCTGTGGCCTTTGGCTTCCTGGGCAATGCCTTCGACATCCCCTTCCTGAATGCGGTAAGTGGCTTGTATGTGTGACTCAGTGAGGGGAGCACGTGAGCTGGTAGAGCTGCTGCCCCAAGGGCTGTGCCCCCCTTCCTCGGGCTAGCGCCTCTTGCCGCCCACCCACACCTTTTCCATCTGCCAAGAGCAGAGGAGGAGGTGAGAGCAGTTGTGTGTTGTAGAGGGAGGCAGCTATGCCCAGCTCCTTGCTGGAGCCACAGAAGTGGAGGCTCAGAGACTCTAGGGGACCCAGCTAGAGAGTGACAGACTTCTGGGCGGCTGTTTGGGCACGGAGAGGGTCGTGGCAGCCAGAGACAGCAGACAGCGCAGGTGGCAGATCTGTCCCCTCTGTGGGGCAGGCGCGGGCGGTGGTCCCTGCCCCTCCCGTCCCTGAAGCACCTGATAGAATGTGAGCCCGGTGGAGGGGGAGGGATGGCAGTGGCCCGCCTGCCAGCTGGGCACACCGGAGCCCCCTTTCCACATCTGTGTTGGGCTCTGCTCCAGCTCTCAAGGCCAGCTCTTTAATAACCTAGATATTGACTCTGCTCCCCACTCTTTGTCTGGAATAATGATTCTTGGCTCTCGCAGCTGTTCCGGAGGCTCCAAGGCAGCAGCTCAATGGTCTAAACAGCAGAGAGGGGCTCCTTGAGCTTGGATCGTCATTTGAGGGGGCTGGAAGGAAAATGGGGGATACTCCCTCCAGCCCCACCCTGCACTGACTCATCTCCCCATCACATCCTGACCTCGCTAAATCCAGAAGGAAGGACAGAGCTGAAGGACTGACCGCAATGCCTCAAGTCAACTCAGAGGCTGCCAGGACTGTTGGGGGCCGAGATCCAGGGTCCCGGAGGTCAGACAGGGGCATCATCTCCTGCCCTGTATTTATGGGAGGAAAGGCAGGATTAAACCCTAAGCTGTGAGTGTGTCAGTATCTTGAGCTGCTCAGAGTGGGCCTGCTGTCCCAGGCTGCCACCTTCATCCTGGGGCTTCATGGTCACATGTGCCAGGCCCCCGGGGGCCACAGGCATGGGGCAGCGGTGGGTAGTGATTCTGCAGATGCGGGGGGGAGGTGCTTCCCAGCCATTCAGTGCACTCTGCCCAGCACAGCCAACAGGGAGAAGCCTGGGCTGGGAGACACATTGTTCCTATTCTGGGGGAGCCCTGGACTGATAGAGGTGTCAGTGTGCCTGATGAGCCCTGTCTGAGGGTAAAGAGGTTCTTGGGGGCATCATCCCTGACCAACCAACGTCCCAACCAACGTCCCAGACCAACGTCCCTGCGATGTCTGCAGTTAGTGGTAGCCATCAAGGCCCCTCTATGCACATGCTGAGCAGTGTGGGGTACCGGGGTGCCAAGAGAAGGAGACCTCTCCCTGCCTTGAAAGAGCAGTTCACAACGATGTAACGATGGGTGCCTGGAGGTCAGAGGTGGAGGGGCCCTGGAGCTCCAGGGGCCCTGGAGCAGCACCTTTGGGTCCTCTGCCACCGAAAGTCTCTGCTCCATGTTCCCTTGGCGCTGCCCCGGGACAGCCACCTGCCAGAGCTGTTCTATTTGCCTCCGTGTCTGCCTCGCCCACTGACTGAGTTGTATTCATCCCATAACCTGTGCTGAATCTGTAACTTCGAAGAAAGAAGGAAGAGAATTTCCCAGAACTGCCCAACAGCCTGGGAGCCACCTTCGGGTCTGCCCCGGCTGACCTGGTCAGAGCTGGGAGCACGGAGGGCTCCCGGCCCCCAGACGTGCTGTGCCCTGCCCACTCCTCCCGTTAGCCGCTCGCTTTGGACTTGGTGTATTTATGACGACGCCACGTGTCAACTAGTCCATTTTCACATTGTTTGGGGCAAAATGGGTCTCTCTAACTGAGTGGGCCTGGAGGAAGACAGTGAGGAGGATAAAAAGAGCTAGTAGGACTCAAGAGCCAGCCCCAAAGGGCTTCTGGGGGGCGGGGGAGAAGAGGCGGATTTCATCATGAGAACCAGGAGGCGGCAGACGCCGTGCTCCGAGGAAAGAGAGAGGGGGGCAGAGGGGGACCTATGTCTCAAGCCATCACCCTGGGCTTTATAAGGGAGCTGGCCAGGAAGCTGGGGGACCGCAAGTCCAGGAGCCCAGCTCCCCTCCCTGCCGTGTCCACCCACACAAGTAGTCTCATCTCAGAGGCCCCGCGGAGCTCCCAGGCCAGGACGGAACCCAGGTAGGCACAGGCGACACCGCTCTGTGGACACGGGGGCTCCGGATGGGAGCAGGAATTTAGAGCAAAGACTGATAGAAGTGTCCCAGGCAGGTTGGGGGGCTCGGGGGGCACTGATTTTTCCCCGATGACCAGGGTGTCGGATCAGTCTGGGTCGTCAGGTTGAATACACTGACTTGCACTGTGTTTGTGAAGACAGGACCCTCCCTTTTGTGGCAAGAATAAATGAACTCTGGCTGGAATTGGAGGCTGTGGCAGCTTCTGGAAGGAACTGGGAGCTTCTTTGACGTTCATGGTTCCCACACTTGTGGCCTGGCAAGCAGGAGCCTCAGCTCAGAGCCCCCTGCCAGCCCCCTGGAGGAAGGAGGGGAGTCACTCAGGAGGGAAGCCCCCCACTTCAGAGCTCTCTACCCTGGCCTGGGATAAGTCACCAGGCAGGAACCCCTGGGTGGAGGGGACCATAAAAATGGCCCACGGCAGGTCAACTATTCAAGGTCCCTTGGAAGATAATGCCACCCCCCACCTCACCTCCTGCTGCACAGTGACCTTACATTGGGGGAGTGTGTGTGCTGGGGACAGGGAAAGGGAAAACTTGGCACCCTGTGGTGGGGAGGAACAGTGCCCATGAGGGCAGCATGGAAGAAGTAGGACCTTCTCAGACACCGCCTGCCCACTGCCCTCCCCCACTCACAGTCTGCTTCTGCTGAGCACCCAGAATGCTCCATCTGGCGGCAGTCTCACCCACTCCCTCTGGCTCAGACTCACAAAAGAGGAAGGCCCTGCGTGGCCCGCTCCCCTGTCTCCTCTCCCGCAGACCTGCAGCCCCTCTACCCTCAGCCCCTCGCCTGCTGCAGGGATTGCCTTCTTAGACCTTTGTTTGTGCTCAGAGACTCAATTCAAGTGCCACTCCCTGCAGAAAAAAAAAATACATAAATAAAAAAGATTTATTTATTTATGCACATAAGAGCTGGGGTACAAGCCAGAGATGCGGGAGGTGAGAGGATTCACCAGAGACAGAGTGGGGAACAGGCAGGCTGAGATACACTGCTGAGGGGAGCAGCAGGCAAGACAGGAGAGGTCTGCTGCGCCATATGAGAAGCTGCCTGGCCAGCCCAGGATTGAACTGCAGAGGCTGCGGATAGCTTCCCAGTGCTGTGCTTAAACCCTTGGGCCACCAGGGAGGCCCTTTACAGCTATTTTGAAATGATGTGCTTGTGATTCAGTGTTGTGTGTTAGATTTGAGTGTGTGTGCACGTGCATGGGTGGGTGGGCAGGCATGGGGGTTGGCAGCCCCATGTCTTAGCTCACCTGTGCTCCTAGCACCACACTCAGGCCTCAGGGAGTGACTTCTGCCCTTCATCAGCGGTCCTGCTCCAGCACTGCTCATTTTCAGTTTAAATTGGATTTTCTTAAACAGAACATTTTAAAACAGTCCAGAACATCCTGACTTCAGAATGAGTTCACACACACTTAAGTAAGGATTAAATTGTCAACAGACGTCTGGCTGCCCCACTCATTTTCTGCAGGTTCTGGAGCTCAGTGACTGACTGGCTGACATGTGCACTTTGTTTAAATTGTAAAAATCATCTGAATCATAGATTTGTTCTAACATCCTCAGAAAGAATTTCAAGTCAGCTTTTAAATTGTGTGGCATAAATTCAAAGGACATGATGAATCACAAGTTCCCCAAACTGTATTTCAAATTGCTTATTTATATGTGTCCAAAAAGATTGAATGAAAGGGTAGAAACAAATTGGTGATTTCAAGTATAAAAAAAATATTTAAAAAAAAAGAAGGATTTCTGAGCTCCCTAGGACTCTGTGCCTCCACAGTCTGAAGCCACGGAAGAACTGGTTTTACATTGGTCCCTGTAAGGGGTTGATCCTGTCTCTACACCCATTCCCTAGAGCAGGTGCAGGAAGCTGTGGTCTGGGTGTCAGGGCATCACTGAATTGAAGGATGAACGACCCACAGGCAGCCACTGTCCAGTGCTCTTCTTTTTCTTTAAGATTTATTTTATTTATTTATGCATACAAGAGCTGGGGTATAGGCCAGAGGTGTGGGGGGTGAATGGATTCACCAGAGACAGAGTGGGGAACAGAGCAGGCAGATCCAATGAAATACACTGCTGAGGGGAGCAGCGGGTAAGACACCATGTCTCGGTCTGCTGCACCATGTGGGTCAGCTCCCTGGCCAGGGATCAAAATCATGCAGCAGCTGCTGATAGCTTCATAATGCCTAGTCTTAATCCCTTGTGCCACCAGGGATGCCCCCAGTGGTCTCATTTTGCAGACAGGCCAATAAAACCCAGAGATGGGGCGGCTCACTCACATCTTGCAGGGACAGAGGGCAGAGCTGGGTCAGCTTTCAGTGCTCCTGATCACATTTAAGGGTGCTGAGGCCCTACCCATGTCTGAGTCTGGGAGGGCAGGGTGGGGTAGGGCTCAGGAATGGGGACAAGAACAGAGGAATGGGGGTGCTAAGCAACCAGTAGGAGCTGACAGACACTGCTAATGACCGCCCCACCCCTCCCTCTTGCCCCCAGCCCCCAGAGAGGGGCCTCAGGCTTTATGTGTGGCACGAACTCCATGTTGCTCAGCTGCAGGCCAGTTTCCTCCCCATCAGCTGTCTTCAATCATATTTGTTAGGCAGTTTCAAAGAGCCTTTTTCAGAGAGAAATTAGACTTGGGAGCTGGGTGAGGTATGGGTAGGGAATGAGTGGGCAAAGGGGGTGAAGTGAGGGTCAGGGTACATAGGTCCCATCTCAACAGCCAAAATCATGAGGTCAATTCTATTCCTGTCCTCGGAGCCCACAGGGAATAGAATATGGACACAATTGACCTGATAAATCATAGAAAGGTTTTTCTCTTCCCTGAATTATAGCAATAAGACAATTTAATGATGGCCATCAAGGCTGTGGTGATTGCCTCTCTTCCTTTTTTCTTGGAAAGGGAAAAGAATTAAGCTTCTATTTCAGCTGAAGGGAACAGGACCAGGTCAGAGAAGGCACATTTGAATGGGAAGCTGGGAGCATAGGAAGTCCTGGATTTATGCAACTGTGGACCTCAACATCCTCCACTCCACGGCCCGCCTGGTCCCTTTACCCTTCCCCATTAGCTCCCACACACGGCATCTCAGCCCTCAATTCTCCGACATTCCTCTCCAGCAAACCTGAGATGCAAGTCCTGGGCATTCTGCAGCCTGAGCAACCCTAGCCCTCCCACAGTCTGGATCCTTCCTCTTAACATGACTGCCCCCAGCAAGCCTGCCTGCAGGAGCCCACTTTGGCTGTATTGTGCAAGTGGGCCCAGTCTCACCTCCATGTGTCTGTTCAGGTACCCCCAGCCCTGGGGCCTCCTCAGCCAGGGCTGTCTCTTCCCAGGGAGGGCTCCTAATGCAGCCGCAGCCCAGCCCCTGTGCCTGACCTGGTCCTCCCTCCGTCTGGCCTCAGGACACCTCCAGGACCTGTCTGCTTACCAGGATGAACTCATTGGTCTACTGGCAGCTGATGCTTTTCCTCTGTGCCACCTCCTTCGGGGAGACATCAGAAAAGGTGGTGCCTGGGGAGAGTCCCAGATGCACAGGTATGTGTTGTCAGGGAGCAGGGGGGAGGGAGCCAGTGAGTTGTTGCAAGATGAGATTTATTCTTTCGGATCATAGTTATCATCTGACGTGTGTTCCACACTGCATTTAATGGAAAACCTAAGGCAGGGTTTACGCAGGCATTGAGGGACCCCATTAACCTTGCAAGTAAGGGATGGCATGCTGATATCATGACGCGGGGGCTCACCCACATTCAGGCGCTTGTTATCCAGACCCTCATGGCTTTCGCTGCTTACCCACCACCGCCTCTGGGCAGGTCCATTGGGAAGGAATTGGCTAGGCATGTTTCTTTTATTAATAAGCTCAGATTCTTTGTGGGGAATTAAAAAAAATCCTAAACAAAAGGACAAGTCCTAATACCTGTCACTTTACAAGTTCGTTGTGGGACTGATACACTGGAGAAATGGGAGGTAAAGCAACCTTCCCAAAGCCACTCAAGCAAATGCTGCAGAATCCCCAGAGGAACGAAAGGTCCCTGGAGTGTGTCTGAGTGGCCCGAGTTGGAATGGTGCCAACCCCCAAGGCAGGAATGGGGGGGTCTATTCCTGGTGGTCATCTTTCTGAATAAACTAGAACCGCGGCTTAGTGTCCCTGGACCTCAGCTGCTCATCTGCGGAGCTCGGAGCACGTTCTGCGTGCAAGCATATCACTGTGCATGAGATACCCCGGATGTCCCAAGAGTACCCACCCCAGGTGTCCTTTGATAAGAGAGTCTTCTCTCCTGGGATCAAGTGTTCTTTCTGGGGGGAAGGGTGCCTCCACTCCAAGAATAACCGCACCACTGCTCCCCCAGACATTGAGCCCTTGACTCCTTTTGGTGACCCTACTGCTGGGATTGTGGGTGAGCTGGGAAGGAAGCTGCGGCCCCTTACAATCTCAGCCAGGCCCTAAGCAGGGGGTGGGGCCGCAGGAAAACTGTATAATTGCCCCCCAAACTCTCACTTCTCTCCAACCAGTGCCAGAAGATTGAGGAGCAGGGCTCAATGCCAGTCCCCACCCCACACACACCCACTCACCCATCAGGCCTCATTTCCACTAATCTCCTGCCACAGTTGGCTAGGGGCAGGGTCTGCTCCCAGTCATTTGCGCGTCTTTACTGCCCAAAATAGCAGTGAAGGAGCCTCACATGTGAAGAGCTTCCAAATGAGCCTCTTAGCCTCTGGATGAAGGGGAGAGATTTCACCCCAGTGGGGAAGGGGAGGTGGCTAAAGTGACCCAGATGATTTCCCATTCTTCGCTGAGTCCTGTATAACTTATTTGAGGGGGCCACAAATATTAGGGGGCCAGGGGCAAAATTGTTTTAGTTCTACTTTCTTGATGACGGCAACTACAAGCTCCTTAGCTTTATACATTTAACACACATTTATTAAGGCCCCATTATGCACAAGGCACTGTTTCAAGCACTCTGATTCAGGGATGCTCTGGCATCACCCCAGGAGAGCTCAGTCCAGTGGGGCTGCCAAGGCAGCCCACAGAGAGCCAGGCACCAAGCTCAGCGGTCAGCAAATACTTCAGTTTTATTTCCAAGTTGCACCTTATTTTCTTCTGAAAAGAAGAATTAATATAAAAGAGATTTAAGAGAATTCTGGAACACTTTCGAAACCAAAGTGATGTGGCAGCAGGGAGGAGCAAATGATCCAAGCCTCCACACCAAGATGCAGGCGCCCTGGCCCCTGCCATGCACGCGGAGCTCTGGATGAGAAGGCGAGGAAGAGGGTGTGAGGAGGGGTTCCCAAGCAGGCTGCCAGGGGCCGTCTTGGGCAGCTTCTCTGTGGCTCTGTCCTAGGCCTGGGACTGCAACGCCAGGCCCTCCGCCGCCCCTGGGAGCAGAGCCCACGCTGCGAGGAGAGGAAGCCGGCTGGTGCTGGGCCGAACCCCCGCGGAGCCCCGCTGTGCCCACCTCCAGCGAGCCCCGCAGCGCCCCAGCAACCCGGCCTGTGCGCCCCCGGCAGCCGCCAGATCCCCGCGCCCCGGGGCGCGGTGCTGGTGCAGCGGGAGAAGGATCTGTCCACCTACAACTGGAACTCCTTCGGCCTGCGCTATGGCAAGCGGCAGGCGGTTCCGGAGGCAGAGGGGCGGGGATGCCAGGCCGTGAACTCCAAACCCCAGAAGAGGGCTCCCAGCCTGCGGGGCTGAGGCCTGGAGCAGGGGATGGGGGCTGGAGTTCTGTCCAGAATCAATAAAGGAAATGTGCCGACTCACCCGGTGTGATTTGTGGCTGATTTTGCCATTGCTGCTAACAGCTCGTTCCCCTTCTTTCCTCAGCTAGATCTTTAGCAGGTCTCAGGTGACTTAGCTTATCAAATCTGTGCTTCTCAAACCAGCTGTGGTGAAGGACCAGGTAATTTTCTCCCCAATTCTGGGCGAGCAGGACATTTACACACACATACAAACAAATCACTGCAAATATTTAAAGATAACTGAAAAGAAGCCCAATGGGAAGGGACTGAGCAGTCCCCCGCCGCCCCCCCCCAACCCCCCCCCCCCACCGCAGAGCAGCCATTTGGCTGGCGTGGCACCAATGTCAGCCCCTTCCCCTTGCCCAGGGGAGTTTGCTGGCAAGTGGAGGTGGGTGGTGATGCCAGCCACTGCCCTGCCCGCTGTGCATCTCCCCAGCCTACAGAGGCGCCTCTGCTGGGGAGCTTGGCCCCAAGCTCTAGTCTGCCTGCAAGAGATGTCCCCATCTGAGAAGCCCTTGCTGGGTCCAGCACTTTTCATGTGTCACTTCCCTGTGTCCTTGTTGTAACAGCCCAGGGTTATGTCCAACCTCGCTGGGAGAATCCTGAGGTTCCCAAAGCTCAAAAGCTCACACCAGGCACACAGCCAATGAGTAGCAAGTCTCATCAGACTTGCCGGCCCACCCACATTTCTACCCTTGAAATATACCAGGCTCTCAGATCATCCATGTGGCTGGGAAGCCAGGGTTGGGGCCCACCACCACCTCATGAAGCCCCACAGTGTTCCATCCGTTAAAAAGCCAGGACTTGCACCAGAGCCTGGCCCCCACCACTGCCCTGTCTACTGGAGCAGGGTCTCCGTCTGAGTCAGCCATGGTGGATCTCGGGAAAAGGTGAGCTGCCTGGTAGGGACATTGGTGGAGGTCCCAGGAACTGGGGAGCTGGGGTTGTATAGGAAGATAGGATATCCACAAGAAACACCAGCCCTATTTCATAGCCTCAGGCTGCCCTTCCCTGCCCAGTCTGGAATGGAAATGTTCTTCCCTGGAAGGGTTGGGGGCCCACCACCAACCTGTGAAACCCCATAGTGTTCCACCCGCTAAAACACCAGGACTGCAGGATGGAGGCAGGACCTTGTTGCTATGGCAACAAGATAAGCTGCCTTGGGAACACTGCAACCTGCCCCATCTATACTTCTACCCTTGAAATCTGCCAGGCTCTCAAATCATCTTTGTGGCTAGGAGGTCAGGACACAGCATACATGATGGGGTGATGCCATGGGTATTTGGAAGGACACGCATCCTCCAAACTCCCTAGGGTGTATCTCTGTACCTCTGCGAGAGGAATCACAACTTCAGCGCTTATGCTGTTAAGTGAACTATTCTCCCACCTCCCGGACCAGTCTTGCCCCAGATGAGACTGGGTAGGAAGAGGCTGGTGGGACTCTGAGAGCTGGTGTATGCCAACTTATTTTACAAAATTCCCTAATTCCCTGTGACTCCCTCTATTTTTCTCACAGTCTTATGAGAATTTTGCATCCAAGAAACAAGTAATGAGTGTTATAAACACAGGAATAATCAAGGAATCAGAAAGGGTCTTTGAAGCTTACAAATATAGGATAAATTTTTTTTTAACTTTCTACAACTTTTTTTTTTAAAGATTCATTTATTTATTTATACAAGCACTGGGTACGGTCAGAAGCGTGGGAGGGTGAGAGAATTCACCAGAGCCAGAGCGGGGAGCAGAGCAGGCAGAAGGACCGAAGCACACTGCTGAGGGGAGCAGCAGGGGGCAGGAGAGGTCTGCGCGCCATGTGGGACCCTCCTCCAGTGGCCGGGGAGCAGCCGGGTATCAAACCGGCACTGCAGAGGCTGCAGGCAGCTTTGTGACCCAGTGCTCAACGGCTGCACCACTGGGGAGGCCCTCTACAACTTTTTAAATTAAAATATAACTTCATGTCAGTATACAGTGATCCACCTCATTTCTTTTTTTGGTTAGACTTTATTTTTTACAGTTTTTTTCTTATTTTATATATTTTTTACATCATTTTTCATTTTTGCACAAAGTATGCATTTTCATCTTGGTTATAGTCCCCGTAAAATTCCTACCACCCTTGTTTTGATCCTACTCCCTTCTCCCCCCCTGTAGTGTGTCTCTGGTTTATATTTGCTATAGGAGAAATTTTTAAAAAAAGATTTATTTAGGCACACATGAGCTGGGGTACAGGCCAGAGACATGGGGGTGAGAGGATTCACCAGAGACAGAGTGGGGAACAGAACAGGCAGACTGACTGAAACATGCTGCTGAGGGTAGCAGCGGGCTTTGCCATGTATGTTTCTCTCTGGCTGGGCGTGGATCAAACTCGTGCTGCAGAGGCTGCGAATTGCTTCATAGTGTGGTGCTTAACCCCTTGCACCACCAGGGAGGCCCTATAGGAGAAATTTTTTGAAAAGAATTATGAGTTGGAACAAAGTTAAGGAAATCTCCTAGAAGGTAAAACAAAAGGAATCAGGAGATAAAATACAAGAAAATTAGATAAAACCAGAAGGTGGATCCTTCAGCCCTCCCTCCCTCCCTTCCTCTTCCTTTCCTATTATTTTTTATCAGAAAAATAAATGTTCTCATTAAAACAAATACAAAAACCAATAGTACTAGAGGCTAATATGGGCTCCAGAAGAAAGCAAAGAGAGAAGAAATGACCAGAGAATGAATGTAGGATGGACCCAGATTTCCAGGTGGAGGCCATGCAAGGAGAGCCCAGCTCACAAGTGGCAAAAAAGCCAGTTCGGGGGTGGGGGTGGGGGGTGGAGGGTGGAGAGAAGGTGGAGAAAATCCCTAGAGATAGAACCGCAGGAGAATCAGGAATCCAAATGGCACCAGACTCAAAAATCAGAAGATATTGTAAAAACAACTTCGAAGTTAGGAGGGAATAGGCTGCAACCTGAAATTCTATTTACAGTCAACTATTAAAAGTAAGGTCAAATGAAACCTTTTAGACATGCTAGGCAGAGAATAGTTTGCTTCTCCTCCTGCCTTTCTCAGCAAGCTCTAGAAAACAGTGCTGTACAAAGGTGTAAACTGAGAAGGAGGAATTCCCAAGCCCGGCTGCGGAGAGCCACAGAGGAGAGCAGCAGAGGGATACCCAGACAACCCCAGCAGAAAGAGAAGCAGGGAGCTCCCCAGAGAAAACCCCACTACCTCACCTGGGCCTCACCCCAGGGGGAAAGGGGTTTCAAAGCACCTAGGCAGAACAGATAGGATCACAGACACACAAGAAATGGTGAAAGCAGGGTGTGGGGGCAATGATGAAATTAATGCAAATTAAAAAATTATACAAGACAGGTAATGTCATCTTTTTTTTTTTTAATTTTATAGAGGCATGTTTATTTATTTATTTATTTGTTTATTTGTTTTTGTTTATACATGCACTTGGTACAGTCAGAAGCGCGGAAGGGTGAGAGAATTCACCAGAGCCAGAGCGGGGAGCAGAGCAGGCAGAAGGACCGAAGTACACTGCTGAGGGGAGCAGCGGGCGGCAGGAGAGGTCTGCGCGCCATGTGGGACCCTCCTCCGGTGGCCGGGGAGCAGCCGGGGATCGAACCGGCGCTGCAGAGGCCGCGGGCAGCTTCGCAACCCAGCGCTCAACCGCTGCGCCACCGGGGAGGCCCAAGACAGGTAATGTCATCTTAATGTACAGCGAACAACAATGTTATGATAATAATGCAAATACTCTGGCTTTGCTACAATGGGAGGGACAGAGTATAAAAGAAAGAAATTCTCGGGCCTCCCCTGGTGGCACAGGCGGTTGAGCGCTGCGTTGTGACGCTGTCTGCAGCCTCTGCATCGCTGGTTTGATCCCCGCCGGTAGGCGAGGGTCCCACATGGCGAGCAGACCTCTCCTGTCTCGCCCGCTGCTCCCCTCAGCAGTGTATTTCGTCAGTCTGCCTGTTCTGTTCCCCGCTCTGTCTCTGGTGAATCCTCTCACCCTCCCACGCATCTGGCCTGTACCCTGGTTCTTACACAAATAAATAAATCTTTCAAAAAAAAAAAAAAAAGAGGCTTTAAAAAAAAAAAAAAAATGAAAGAGGGCCTCCCCGGTGGTGCAGCGGTTGAGCGCTGGGTTGCGAAACTGCATGCAGCCTCTGCAGCACCGGTTCGATCCCCGACTGCTCCCCGGCCACCGGAGGAGGGTCCCACATGGCGCGCAGACCTCTCCTGCCGCCCGCTGCTCCCCTCAGCAGTGTACTTCGGTCCTTCTACCTGCTCTGCTCCCTGCTCTGGCTCTGGTGAATTCTCTCACCCTCCTGCGCTTCTGACTATACCCAGTGCTTGTATAAATAAATAAATAAATCTTTAAAAAAAAAAAAATGAAAGAAATTCTCATCTGCCATAAAAAGATCAATAAACAATATATAAAGTTGAAACTTAAGAATGGTTGTGTAAGGGCCTCCCTTGTGGTGCAAGGGGTTGCGCGCTGCACTATGAAGCAATCTGCAGTCTCTGTAGTACGAATTCAATCCCCAGCTGTCCAGGGAGCAACCCACATGGCGTGGCAGACCTCTCCTGTCTCGCTCGCTGCTCCCCTCAGCAGTGTATTTCAGTCAGTCTGCCTGTTCTGTTCCCCGCTCTGTCTCTGGTGAATTCTCTCATCCCCGCACCTCTGACCTGTACCCCAGCTCTTGTGTGCATAAATAAATAAATCTTTAAAAAATAAAAAGAATAGTGGTGTGGCCTTAGGACTGAGGATGACCAACAAGAGTGAGAGTCAAGCAGCCGGAAGGCGGCATCTGCAGGAACAGGGCTGGAGGCTGGGGCAGGACTGGGGGACCACCGGCTTTCATTAGAAGCCTGTAGTGCTATTGTTTTGTTTTGTTTTGTTTTTTAATGAGAACATTTATTTTTCTGATAAAAAATAATAGGAAAGGAAGAGGAAGGGAGGGAGGGAGGGCTGGAGGATCCACCTTCTGGGAAATGTGACAGCTCTACAGCCAGTGGTTAGGACTCGCTAACCCTTTGCCCCCTGCACCCCCCCAGACACCCCATTCAGCTGCTCACTGTCTCATCCTCCTCTGGAAAAGGGACCTTTGAGTTGAAGCTTTTTTGACAATGAAACTGACCTCTGGTGCCTTTTGGGGAAAAGCAGCTTATTAAATGCCGGGCCTCTGCTGGGTGATGCTTTTTTTAGGTTTGAAAAATACTTCATGTGCTGCAAGTTGCTGTTGATTTGTTCCTTCTGTTTCCGTCTCATGGAAGATAGCTCCACATGTGAGGAATCCGGAATCTCCCCGGCAGAGTTGCCACCCCTCTCAGAGCGGAGCCCCATGGGGCCAGGTCGCCTCTCCCTCCGGGTCTTCTGTCACCTGTGGTTGGGTCCCAGCAGGTGCTGCAGTATGTCCTGTCTGGGCCTGGTAACAGGACGAATGTCACTCTGTGCGCTGGTGTTTCCCAGCTCTGTCTCCCAGGCATCCTGACATGAGGACAGCTGGGGGAGCACAGGTTGAGTTCCGTTTTCTGGAGGCACAGTGATGGCCCCCAAACTGCAGTGTCTATGAACAATAATATATACTCAGAAGAGAAGAGAAGAGAGCCACAGGCAGCAAGCACGTGTTAGAGATGCTAATGAGGCCTCTGCGCTGCTGCACTGGTCTCTGTACTCCCTGAGTCCTGGTTTTCTGTGAAAGCCCATCCTTGAGGCTGAGTATCTGTAAACCCCTCCCTTGTCCCAGGCGCTAGATTAAAGTGGGGGTGACACTCTTAGCACAGAGGACCCTGGCCCCCTGCTCCCACGGGGCTGGGTATTTCTCATGCAGGCAGACCTCTTTCACCAGACTATCCCCATGTGCCCCATCCCCTCTACCAGCCTCCCCATACACCAGGTCCCTGCAGCCCCCATCCCCCCATGGTGTGAGGGGCCTTCAATCTTCACAGGTCACCACTTCAATGGGCCTCTGATTGGGATTACCCCAATCCTGGGGATGAATTTCTGTTCTTCCAAGGTCCCTGAACAAACAGCCAAGGATGCTGTGTTCTCCCCACCCTGCACCATGCCGAGGCTCTCCCTGTGCTACTCCAGCGCAGTCCCCAGAACCCACCCACACAGGCAGCCTGGCTGCTTATTAAACGCCATGCCATCCGGGCTTCCCTCCTCAAGGCCCCAGCTGCTCATCGTGGCTGAATTTCAGTGCCCCTCTCTGATTAAAACATTCCTCTGAGGAGCCAGCTGGGGCCTTCCAGGAATGGGAGCAGAGCGTAATGGGGGAAGGACAGAAATAAAGACCCGCTTCCCTGTTTGCTTTTGCTACACAGAAGCAGGGCTGGCCCTTGTTGGTCTCCCAGACGAAGGCTAGGCCACTCCACATTCTGCTTCCACCGCCTTCCCCAGAGCAGCGCCGAGGCCACTACACTAGCGATGCCCCACAACCCACACGGGGCTCAAGCAACACAAATCAGGCTCTCCGTGCTCCCCGCCTTCTCTCCCCAACACCTGACCTGCACCTAGTGCCCCGGCCTTCCCATGACAGTCTCCTTGGTGTGGTTATCATGGAGCGACTGGGATCTGGGGCCATTGTCAGAGAAGTCCTGAGCGTATCCCCTGAGGAGATTCCCAGAGCTCCTAGCCACCGCCCCCCACCAAGGCCCCTGGCCTCTACGCACACTCAGCTGTGGATCTGAAGAGAGAGGAAAGGGGCCGAACTCCGCGTGGATTCACGTGGGTTTGTGCGGCCCCGGACTGTGTTGCATGAGGCTGCCCACTGGGAAGTGCAGGTACCCCGCGGCCGCTCTCCTGGCCCTGAGCCACTGGCTGATCTCAACAGTGAGGTGACGCAGTCTGGGGCCAGAGCCTGGGAAGCTTTGTAAGAAAAACCAAGCCCCTGGGCTGACAGGGCCAGGGAGATGACCTGATAAGCCCCACTCCACCTCCTTCCCACAGTGGGTCAGGGAGCGGACATGCATGGGGGTTCCACTTCCTGCTTGGACTACCAGTGTAAATGGTAGAGCAACAGATCAGGCCGCCTGCAGAGAGTCAGGACCCCCAGATCCTTAACATGTCACCCCAGTCCGGAGCGTCCCGCCTGGCAGGTCACCCCTCCTGCTGGAGCGCTGGCTGCGGGATGGTTCCTCGGCAGACAGCACTAAGCCCAGCTCCTCCAGCCACCCTCACCGGTCTCTGTTCTGCGCTGTGTGCTGTGGTGCTGGACTGTGGGTTCAGTTCTGCTCTCCTTGGGCGTCGCCCAAGGGCTTGTGACCCCCAGGGTGGACCTTCCCAGGACCCTTGAGCACGACCTCGGGCCGTTTTCCAGATCCTCACTCATCACCGCTGCTGCGGCTGCAAATGCCCTGCCCGGACCCGGTGTCTTGTCCACCTCCTGTCTCAGGATCCAGGGTCCACAGGGGCTGAGAAGGGGGCTAAGCTGAGCCTGGAAATGAGCAGGAATGGCCGCCCTTCTCTGGTCCCAGGGCTGGGGCCAAATGGAGAAAGGAGAGAGACTGGTCTTTCTGGACCCTATGACTGTTTCTGAGTCCTTGCCTGGCCTCTGGGACCTGCGACTCTGGTCCATGACTGGGCTGAGCCTCACATTAAGCGTCTCTGCCATGCAGCGTTACTCATACTGTTTCACACTGTGCATCACTGCGGGTCTCGGGTCCCGCAGGAAGCCATTATGGGGTAGGAGTGCCTAGGTCCACAGAGCGCCGGGCCAGCCCTGCCTTTGCCTTAGAAGGGGCCTGAGTTTTGACCTACAATATATGAGTCCTGGTGCACTTTGTGGGGTGTCTACACTGCAGCTGGCCTCGGGCTTTAGAAAACGCCCTCTGCCCCACAAAAGAGCTCAGTGGGGTTGGCAGACACCCCCCCCACACACACCTATCCACCACCACTGCTCACATCCTTCTCTTCCTAATCCTCTGGCTCTGCCAGCCACCCCTGACACCCAGAGCCACAGAGAGCAACCAGGAGTCATAAGGTGGACTATCAGCTGGCTCCCCTAAGCTGCCCAGAGTCTTGGCATCCTCATCTCACAGTAGGGGGGAGAGACACCCCCCCCCGCAAAGGCTCCCAGGAAAGGAAGTGCTTTGGATTAAAACACTTCACGCACACGGGTGCTTATCCACCGCACACTCATGCCGCCCCAGGCCGCCCCATCTCCCCACTGCTCACTCCCTGCCTTGCTCCCTCTCCTGCAGGGTTGGGGGAGAAGGGGCCTTGAGAGGGTGGGTGGTCAGTCACCCTCACTGGCTATTACAGGCCACCATCTTGTCAGGGGCTCCCAAGGGAAAGGAGCCTGCAGCCACTGTCCTGTGTGATGAAGGCCCCAGCAGTGAGGGCCTCAGGTGGGGAGAACTGAGATCCTGGGATGGGGCCCCCACCACTGACGCTGGACTCCCACCTGACATGGACCCACAGATAATGCAGGGGAGAAGCAAGCCTTGCTCTGCCACTGATCCTCACTCACTTACCCTGGGTCTTGGTTTCCTCCTGTGATTGAGGGATACTGGTTCCCACACTGACAACACGGGGAGAAGACCACCCCCTTCCTGACCTTTTGCCTTGGACCTTCCCCACACACACTGCTGTCACTACTAGATTTGCAGGTCCTGCCCTGTCATTTATCAAGTGGCTTCCAGCTTCCGGCCTCCCTGAGCCCCGCGCCTTCCAGCTGGCTGGATGACATCAGCACTCACGTAGACGGTGACCTGTCGGCACTCTGGTCTCACCGGTCCTTGAGTGCCCCCTTCCAGTGGCCCACTCTGCCCCACTGAGCCAACCACCTCACGCCCTGCTCTGGGTTTGTCATCACTTGTAATGGATCCACCTCCAACAAGTCTACCCCCGTGCCCAGCTCCGGACCAGCTCCTTGCCCTCCACTGACTGTCCCTGCCACTGCGTTCTTCTCTGTCCATGGGCCTCTGCTTCTTTCCAGCTCCTCCTTCCTGCCCTGGCCCAACGTCTCTCCTACCCCCACCTTCTCATCTAGCCTCTCCATCTGACAGTTTTGCGAGCCCCAGCTCCCTCTGTCCCCCTCTTGGGTCACCACATCTGGCATCAGACCCGGATGAAGTCGCACGTGCCTTGCCCCTGTACCCAGCAGTCAAGCACACTGGGTGGCATGAGAGGCAGAGAACAGGGCAGAGGGCTTGCTCACCAGCCATGGAGGGTCCTAATTCCTTAGCTACCCCAGGCAGGTTCTCCCCACTTAACGATCATTTCAAACCTTCTCTATTTCCCTCATGCCTCCAAACCCCTTCCCATGAACTCTCAGCGAGGTCCTTGCATACTACTTGTCCAAGATGACAGTCACCAAACAGAAAACCCCTCAGCTGACAAGCAATGAAGTTACCAACACCCTGCCTCCCGTCTCCTTTCTCCTGCTCCAGCTCACCCTGCCCTGGTCCTCCTGCACTCAGGAATCTCAAACTATTGACTAGCCCTTCATAACTCAAGCAAGTCCTGACTATGGCTTTAGATATTTTAGAATTCCGTCCCGGGATCAAAGGGAGGGATCAGGGCCTCCCTGGTGGTGTAAGGGGTTGAGACGTAACCTTTGAAGTTGTGCACAGCCTCTGCAGCACGAGATTGATCCCCCAGTTGGCCAGCAACCCACATGGCGCAGCATGCCTCTCCTGGCTCGCCCACTGCTCCCCTCAGCAGTGTATTTCACTAGATCCCCCTGTTTTACTCCCCGCTCTGTCTCTGGTGAATCCTCTCACCCCCCCCCACACACACACCTCTGGCCTGTACCCCAGCTCTTGTTGTTCTGAGAATGAAATGCATTAAGCCACTTAGAATGGCGGCTAGTATATCATAAGCAGTCAATAAATATTAGCTCTTATTTTCTGCCCCTCTTGTCTCTCGCCCATGCCCCCTTGTCTCTCTGGCCACATTTGCTTTCTCCAGGCTTCTTATTCTCATCAGCTCCCTTGTCCACAGGGCCCATGCACATGCTGTTTCCGTCCAGACTTTCCTTCTTCCCTCCTTGCTGTGCACCACCTGCCATGCAACCTGTCACAACTGAGTATAACTTCCTTGGGGAGACCCTACTGGGGTTCCCTGCTGTGGTCATTATTTCCCTTTTTTTTTTTAAAGATTTATTTATTTATACAAGCACTGGGTACAGTCAGAAGCACGGGAGGGTGAGAGGATTCACCAGAGCCAGAGAGGGGAACATAACAGGCAGACTGGCGCACTACACTGCTGAGGGGAGCAGCGGGCGTGGCAGGGGAGGTCTGCGTGCCATGTGGGACCCTTGCTGGCGGCTGGGGATCGAACCGGCGCTGCAGACGGCTGCGGGCTGAGGGCTGCAGGCGACTTCACAGCCCAGCGCTCAACCGCTGCACCACCAGGGGAGGCCCTATTTCACATTTATGTTGGGATAACAATCTCTCTCTCCTCCAAGACTGCAAACGCCGCAAGAGCAGAAACTGCGTTTCTCTCTGTCACCTTTATCTCCAGCATCCGGAAACGTGTCTGACATATAATGAACAGTCGAAGATTCTCCGTGAGCGAAAGCCCCGAGGCCTAAAGAGAGCTTAACCCACAGTCATTCTGCCAGACAACACCGTTCCACTTAGAGGGGTTTTATTTTTATTTTTATTTATTTTTTTTAAGAGGCATGTTTTTATTTATTTGTTTGTTTGTTTGTTTATACATGCACTGGGTATAGCCAGACACGTGGGAGGGTCAGAGAATTCACCAGAGCCAGAGCGGGGAAGAGCAGGCAGAAGGACCGAAGTACACTGCTGAGTGTACTGCTGAGGGGAGCAGCGGGCGGCAGGAGAGGTCTGCGCGCCATGTGGGACCCTCCTCTGGTGGCCAGGGAGCAGCTGGGGATCGAACCGGCGCTGCAGAGGCCGCGGGCAGCTTCGCAACCCAGCGCTCAACCACTGCGCCACCGGGGAGGCTTGGAGGGGTTTTATACAGTGTTTCCCTGTCTCAAGTACTTCCGCCACTGCCAACCACAGTGGTTGAAAATTCTCCACTGTGGCCCATCATTTGATGAGGGGGTCATCATCTCAGCAATCCGAGCGCATCTGCCGGCCGCAGGGTGAGCGCCTCCATGGAATCTTCACTGCTCACAGCTGGGGCAGGCACAGAACTCAGAACCCCAGAGCAGCGAGTATCTGAGCAGAAAGGCAGACTAAACACCATCCAGCCATCTGCTGTAGGGTACAGATTCGGAAACTGAAGCCCAGAGGGGAATGGAAGCAGCCCACAGAACACAGCAAGTTCATGGTCATATCAGAACTAGAACCCAGTCACCTGAGAACAAGTCTGGGACTAGTTCACTAGTTCACTCATGTGCTAAGCATTAAGCACTACTCTGGGCGAGAGACATAAATACACATGTGTACACTCGTCAACAGCTGTCATAGGACAGTTGAGGTTTGTGCTCGCACAGACAGCCTCCTACGTGCGCTGTGGGAGCGCAGAGGAGAAAGCAACCAATTCTGGGCCGAATCAGGGCCCACTGCATGGAGGAGGTGGTATATCTGAAGTGAGCCTTGAAGGAATGAGCACAAAGAAGCTGGGAGGCAAAAGAAGTGGCACCCATCCTGAGGCTGAGGTGTGTGTTTGGGGACCACCCCAGGCAGCTTTAAACTACAGGAAAGAGGCAAGAAGACAAAAGGCCCAAAAGAAGTGAGGGTCAAGCAGAAGGAAGAGGAGGCTCTGGGAGGCCCTCAAGCTCCTTCTTCTGCGGGACATTCTCCAAACCAAGGACCGGCCTTCCCTCCCGCCAACACCGAGCTCAGCGGAGGCCAGACACACGCCTGCCCTGACTCCCTGCCCCAGGGAACCACACCAGGCGCTGCTGCTCTTCCAGGTGGCGGTGCCCTCCCCACGTGGAGCTGCTGCGGACAGAGGCTTGGAGGGAGGTGCATCAAGGGCCCAGGAAGAGTCCCGCAGTTTCCCGATGGGAACACTAAGCTGCAGCCCAGAGAAGCCAGGCAGGAAACAGTCAAGGTTAATACAAGAGATAGAGGTGCTTCAAGGACACAGGGGCCAAGTTTGGGGGTGCGGTTGGTAACTAGACTCTGAAGCCTTCCCAGCCCTAGCATTGTTGTTCCCGAGCAGAACCTATTTTTCATCAGCCTCCGCCTCCTGGGGTTGCAGGGCCAGGCCAAGACAGGGCTGCTGCTGGCGTCACTGGGCACACGGCTGCTTTCCCACAGCCCTGTGCTTGCGCCCCCGCTCCACATAGGAGACCTGGTCACCCTTCACCCACCTAGCTTGGTCCCTCCAGGGAATTTTTTATGGGTTGCCCCGCCGTCTGCCCCAGGTGATAAATCAGGGCAGAGCAGGATGCGAGACTCCTGCATGGAGGATATAAAAGGAGAAAGGCCCTGAGAGGCACAGGCTTCGCGGCTCCCAGAGCGAGAAGGGCTGGGGCAGCATGGACCCGTGGAGCAGAACGCCTCTCTGTGGGCTCCTGCTGGTGCTCTGCAGCTCCTGCACCTTCAGTCTTCCCGCAGACACCAGCGCCTTCAGAAGGTAAATTGGGGTGCAGGGGCTCCCTCCTTCCTTCCACCCCAGCTTTCAGATATGTGATGCCAGCCAGTCTTCATGACCAGCTGGGCTGGGAGTTGAGGTCCCATTCAGAGAAGTAAGGTGGCATGCCCATGGTCACAGGGCCCATCGTTGTACCAGTCTGGCCTGGAAGCCCTGCCTTTGCATCCCTGTCCAGAGCTTTTGATTCCTGACAGATCCCCGTTCTGTGGGGAACTAAAGGATGATTAAGAGCCACTTGCCCTCGGGGAGCTCACAAGCGGGGTATGAAGGATGTGGTCCATGAAGTCTACCAGTTGGAGGGTCTTGCTTTAGATTCTGCTCCACCAGCAGAACTACCTACCTCTGGAGCCATAGGTAACTTGACCTCTTCAGGTCTCATTTTTAAAACAGGGATAATAGCGGTACCTACTTCACGGTGATTTGAAGATTTAATGAGATGACGACTGTAAAGCCCAGCCTCAATGCAGGGGTGTTGTAAGACCCGAGCCGCTACTGACACTACAGGGTGGATAATCAGCAACATCAGAGCAAGGCAAAGGCAGCCCAGAGCAGGGAGGAGAAAGACGTAGCTGGTAGCCAAGTGTGCCCCCAGAGACAAGCCATTCATTAAGGCTGCAGAAGGGGGGAGGCTGGTGGGAGAGGGCCTTGGGAAAGCCTGCAAAATGCTTAGGATTTCGTAGGGCTTTTCCCATAGCTCATACTATCCTCTCCCAACCCAGCAGTCCCATTTTACAGATGAGGTCACTGAGGCTCTGGAGGTCACATGTAAGAGGCAGACGCTGCTCATGCACTGGGCCTCTTATTTCCAAAGCCTTTCCCCAGCTCTGAAGCCCCCGAGGGTAGCTGCTGGGTCGGGGCTGTGGGGTGAGAGCCTGGTGCTTATGCTGAGCAGAGCTCCCAGCCTAGGTCAAAGGCAGAGGGGAGTTAAAACAGTCTCTCTGTTCTCTCCAAAAAGAGAATAATTTTCATTCTTGGGGGCGGGGGGGGCCAGGTTTTGAAGCAGTCATTGGGTCTTGCCACCTGCTGTGAGTAGGGCATCACTGTGGGGATCTGAGCACAGGACCCCATTCTTGCGGGGATTCCGCAACCTTTACATACATGAGGTACATTCAGCAAGAGCCAGAGGTTCTCGGAGGTAAGTACCACCTGTAAAGCATTTTCACAAAGGAGTTAGTGGGGCTCGGCAAAGACCCGGAGCGGTTGGGTAAGTTGTGCAGGATCGCACAGGTACTCAGGGACTCCAATTTATCCCCACAACCTCTAAGCCTTCACTGCCAGATGGCACCAGCTCCATGAACCCCAGGCTGTGCAATGCTGACTATGAGCACCCTGGGGAAATGAAACAGGGGGCCCAGCAACAGTGAGGCCAGTGTTAAATGGGGTTCACGAGGCAAGCTTCCTGAAGGTGGGGTGCACGCTAGGCTTTGAAGGGTGAAAGAGCTGGGTTGGGGGAGAGGAGAAAGAAGAGCGTGCACAGGCTGCTCAGAGTGAATAGTGGATAATGCACCCTCTTTAAGGTCAAGCCTTCTCTGTCCCTCCATTTTCCCATCTGTAAAATGGGAATAGCATTACCTCCTTCAACTTGGCTGGGAATGAATGATCATAATTGGAAAGGTATTTTGTAAGCTAAAAACTGTGCTGTGGATGTGGCAAGTCATTTCCATTAAAACCGTGCACTAACAGGCATGAAAGCTGTGCACATGTTCATGGGCATAATGGGCACATGAATGCATGGGCGTGGGCAGGCAAGAATAGCACAAGTGCAGGATGAGGAGTTGAGGAGAAAGAGGGGTTCTCCACAAACTGGGCTGCAGCCTTGGGAACCCCTGGAGGCCTCTCCTCCAGACCCCTGTCAACAGTATTCACGTCGAAGCCTAGGGCACTTTGTGAGAAACAGCCCGGACACACCACTGTGGATCACTTCTGAGTCCCCTTATTCCCGTGAATCTTCGTGTCTTATCTATAAGGCGAAGACGATGACAGCTAGTTTGCAGAACGTTATGAGAGCTCCGTGGGGGGCGTGTACCGTGTTGGCACTCACTCCTGGCAGCTCAGCAGGCAGTGCATTTCCAGGACTCTTAATTCTGTTTCCCAGAGGTGGTAGAAGGGTGCCAGGACAGGAAGTGGAGGGGCTGGGACTTGGGCTCTGGAAGGCACACCACACCTTTCCTTGGAAAGGACACCCTCCCTGCCCATCCCAGCTCACCACTCTCCTCCGTGCCCCCCAGCCAAACTGGGCACTGTGCTTGGTGTCCTGCAGCCCAGGCCAGCAGCTGCTGCGGGCATCTGCTGCCACCTTCAGGGCCCACCTGGCACTGCCTCCTCCTGTCCGGCCTGAAGCGGTCTCTCCCAGCCTTCATCTCCTTGAAGGGGATGTCATTGCCTGTCTTGTCCCCTGTGGGAACTCCTTGAAGTTACAACAATCTTTATATTTCTAACACCCAGCTGAGTGCAGGTGCAGAATAGGTGTTCAACATGTGATCTGGAATGGAGGAAGGAATGAATGCAGCAACAGGGATCAAAATCACAGCACTAGGAAGCTAGTGAGTTGTTTAATACCAGCGGGGGATTCAAGGAGGCATGTACATTCTCCCTCGGAGGCTTTAGGGCACAGGGGTGGTTCCTGAGCACCAGGGCTAATTTAGGGGTCATGTATGAGTCATGTCAGGAACCCTGCTGCCATCATTTCGGGGAAATACAGTGCTCCTCTTTTTTCTTTTTTTTTTTTGCCTCCATGCTGGGCCAGGATCTTCCTTAAGAAAATGCCCTCAGTCCGGGAAAGCCTGAAGGAGCGAGGAGTGGACGTGGCCAGACTGGGCGCCGAATGGAACCAGTTTGCCAAGACACTCTCCTTGGGCAACAGCACCTCCCCTGTGGTCCTCACCAACTACCTAGACGTGAGTGCCTTGACTCAGAGCCTGGCTTGGGTTAGGTTTGGAGCTTAGGCTCAGGTTCTGACCTCAAGCCAGGTGCTCCTGGCAGGCAGGAGAGGGGTGTGGCCTCAATGGGGTTTCTGTGACCAGGCTTGGCTCAGCTTGGCAGCTTACTGCCTCGGCACTTCCTCAGGGGTCGGGGCACCTTCTTGCTTCAGGATCAGGATGTTTTGTTTTATTTTACCCTCTTGTCTCACTTTCTGGGAAGTCAGAAGATGGTGTTAATCCCTGCTGGAAAATGAAAGATGGGGACTACTCCCACTATGGGGAGAGGCCCCAAGATTCTGTGAGCTCCTCTAGCTGCCTCTGTCACCCCACAGACCCAGTACTATGGCGAGATCAGCATTGGCACCCCACCCCAGACCTTCAAAGTCATCTTTGACACAGGCTCTGCCAACCTCTGGGTCCCCTCCAGCAAGTGCAGCCCTCTCTACATGGCCTGTGGTGAGCCCCAAGCCCGCTGCCCGCACACCCAGCAGCCCTGCCCTATGCACAGCTAACCTCTTCCAGCCACCATCTGAGCTGCTTCCCTTCTGTCTCTGCTCTGCTGCCCAGAGCAGAGGGGGGGAGGTACCCCCTCTGCTGGGGCCAGGAGCAGGTACCCCCATTCCACTGACATGCCACCAAGATGATAAGCAAGCTCCAGGAGCCCCAGCCCACCTAGAGGGTCACCCCTCCCAAGACTGAGAAAGGACTAGAGTCTCAAAGCCATGCCAGGCCCTCGGGCTCTGCCCTCCTTAGTCAACAACCTCTTAGCGCGTGCTGATGATGAGATTGTTCTACCCAGCTCAGTGTTAGACATTACTTTAAAATACGTTGCTTGACACAAAATTCTCAGAGATACGGGAACCAAGAAACACAGTCCTTGATTGATGAAACACACCTTCCAAGTCTCTGACCTCTGGGCCACCCATTGCCCAGTGTCTAAGCCCTGAACCACATACACCTGCCTCTGAGACACCCCCCATGCTCCTCCCGCCCCCACTACCCCCCACCTGCGGCCTCGGCTCTCAGACAGATCCAAGCCTCTGTCCTCCTGCCAGAGATTCACAGCCCCTATGACTCCTCGGAATCCTCCACCTACATGGAGAACGGGACAGACTTCACCATCCGCTACGGATCCGGGCAGGTCAAGGGCTTCCTGAGCCAGGATGTGGTGACTGTAAGTGGGGCTGCCCCAGGTCATCTGACCCCCTGACAAGTGTCCCCAGACCTCCCTGCCTCTCTACTAGGGGAATCCGCCTTGGAGCAGAGGCCCTGTGGCCCTTTGTTGCTGGGGGTGCAAAGCAGCAGTAACTGGGCAGACAAACTTGAGTTCCGGGTGATTTACAGAGGTTTCTACATCTAACTCAATATGTGGGATTTGTCCAGAGGGCCCCCCCCCCCTCCACTTGCGTCACCTGCCTGACCGGTTCCACCTGGGCTCTCCACCGGATATTGACTGATTCCCACAGCCGTCAGGGGTCAACGTGCTGTTGACATTTTGGGCAGCACATGTTTTAGGGCAAAGATTTTAAGGTCACATTGAGGTTAGAGTCTGGGATCAGGGTCAGGCTGGGCTTGGATGTTTTGTTAGGCCCGTGTCTGCCCTTTCCCCATCTGGGCTTTCTTCAGCCCCGGCTCTGTCAGGCTGAGGGGCAGAGGCTCGCACGGAGCCGGAGCAGAGACCAGTGTGATCACTCGCCCCTTGTCTGTGAAATTGGAAAAAGGAGCAGGATGGGTGGGCCCGGCTGTGCTGCAGAATCCTCAGCCCATGATGGGGGACCAGGCTCCAGCAGCTTTCACCTGCCCATGTGAAAGCTGGACCTGTGGTGGGGGAGAGTAGGGGCGAAGGGGGCTCCTGGCACCCTTTTCCGTTACAGCTGGGCAGGACCACCTTTTCAGCCGCTGCCCCATCCAGTCACTGGGTAACCCCAGTTCTCTCTGGACCCCAAAGCCTAGATGCATATTAGGAAAAAAAGGATGTGTGTGGAGTTGATGAAATGGTCTTACCCCAAATTGCTGCAGTCTGGAACTGGACCCCCAGTGTGGAAGCCCAGACAAAACTCTGGCCAGTGACTTTGGCCTCCTGGGGTCCTTCCTCCCACAGGTGGGCGGGATCACGGTGACGCAGACGTTTGGCGAGGTCACGGAGCTGCCCCTCATACCCTTCATGCTCGCCAAGTTTGACGGGGTCCTGGGCATGGGCTTCCCTGCGCAGGCCGTCGGTGGGGTCACCCCGGTCTTTGACCACATCCTCTCCCAGGGGGTGTTAAAGGAGGATGTCTTCTCTGTCTACTACAGCAGGTGGGTCTGGGGCCTGCCAAGGTGGGGACTGGGGATGGAAGAACTGGGAGAGAAAGAGGGGAGTTGGGGGGAAGATTCTAATGTGTTCCTGACTAGATGGTATTCAATCCCTCTCTATAGTTGCGCTGCCCCCTACTTTAAATTTAAATTTAATTAAAATGAAATAAATAAGCTCTTAATTTTTTAGTCTCAGAAGCTGCATTTCAGTAATTTGGCCTTCACATGACTACTGGCCACTATGTGGAAGCTACTACTATCCTTCCACAGACCCCACCCTCATCACTATAGAAAGTTCTACTAGACAATGCTTTCTAGAACGAAAGGGGAATATGGGGTAGGGGTGCTGGGAAGAAAGGCATTGCCTCCACCTGGGTTCCTCCCTGTCAGGGGCTCCTCTCACATAGAGACAGCCAACTGCATTCATTCATTCATTCATTCACTCATTCAACAAGTTTTGGGCATTTATGTGCCAAGCATTGTGCAGGGCCTGGAGGTTCAGTACTGACAGTGTGCGAGACAGATGTCTGAAACCACGGAGCCTACAGCCTGGTGGGGAAGACAAACAGCACCACATGTGCAACTCCAGGGAGCCTAGGCTGAAGCCAGGAGGAACCTTGTGGCTCTAAGACAGCAGTTCAGTGGCTTTGGGGAGCCGTTGTCGGCTGCTGAGCAGGGTTGTGATCTGATCCAAGCCACTGGGCTTCAGAAGATGGCATGAGGTGGAGGCGAGGGCCTAAGGGTAAAGACCCAAGTCCAGTGGCCTCGAGGACACAGGAGTGGTTTGGAGTCCAGAGAAATCTCAGTGGTCAAATGGAGAGGAGTGTCTGGTTTGGTGAGAGAGGGAACTTTCAGGAAAGGTCACTATTGGGGCTCTGCAGCCTGGGGCCATGTGGGGAAGAGCTGTTTTAGAGGCTAGAAGGCCAGCAGTTCAGCCACAGGTGTGGGTGGCAGGAAGTGAAGGACAGGTGTAGGCTGCCTTGAGAAATTCAGCAGGGAAAGGAATGTCAGGTGCGTGCAGGCAGCCATGCGAGAGAACAGAGAAAAGAAAGGTGTTGTTAGATGCTAGTGAGTGGCTGAGTATGCTTGCAGGTAGAGGCAGAAGCCAATGGAAAGCCAGAAATGAAAATGTGGAAAAAAAGAGATCATTGAGGGCCCAGGAGCCTGGGGACCATGGAAGAGAGGAGGAGCCACCAAACAGGAAGAGGGGGGTAGTTGAGGAGATGGCCTGCCTCTTCCTTTTCCCTGGGATGAGCGGGAGGAAATGTCCAGAGATCAGGAAGTGTTGAGAGAGGGGCTGGGCAGAAATTGGACTGGCATATGCACATAGGTTCTGGGTTTGTAAAATGCAGTTTATTGCACTTGCACAAATAACAAATAACACATGTACATCTACTCAGCATGCTCACATGCCTATTATGAATGCTGGAAAATCACCTCTCTCTCTTTCTCTCTCTCTCTCTCTCTCTCACACACACACACACACACACACACTCTTTGGAGACCAGCCCTAAGGCTGACCCTGAGCTGTGGGAGGCAGTGTGCAGCACAGACAGGAGGAAAGTCAGGGGATCAGCTTTGGCTCCAGCCCCCTACTAGCCACCTGGGTGACTTCACCTCTTGGTGACTCCATAGCCTGAAAGGTAAAAAGGGTACACAGACCTACCCTGCCCAGAAACAGGCTGGCGAGGCACCCCTAAAACAAAGGCTTGCTTTCTGCTGTGTCTGTTTCTCTGCAGAAATTCCAAGTAAGGAGACAAGAGTCCCCACATGGCCTTGACCTTGCAGAGCACCTGGCCCAGAATCACAGGCCACCTGTCCAAGCCAGGCTCAGAGGGAGGCCCAAGTTCTCCACCCCTCCTTCCTGCTTGCCTCCTGCCCCCTCCCTGCCCTGCCCTGCCCACCCAACCCCACAGCTCCCCATAACCCCTCCCAGCACCTGCTCCACCCAGAGCGCAGACAGGGTGGGGCCAATTTGCATCTTGTTTGCATTCTGCTCTGGGTCCTTTCCAGGGGGTCTTACTGGGGTGCTATATTGGGTACAGCTGGACTATTCTGGAGATGCCTCTGGTTGGGTTTGGGGAGGGGCAAGAAAGATATGTTCTGGGGCCTCAGATGGAGCTCCCAGTCTTGCCATCCACCTGGTCCTCCTCTTACCCCATCCTGCCCCTGACCCAACATCCCTTGCGGCTGTGGCCACTGGGTCTTGGAGATTTCTGGTCTCCAAGACCCTCTAATGTTTCCCTTAGGAATTCCCACTTGCTGGGGGGAGAGATTGTGCTGGGAGGCAGCGACCCTCAGTATCACCAAGGGAATTTCCACTACGTGAGCGTGGGCAAGACTGGCTCCTGGCAGATCAAAATGAAAGGGTCAGGAACCTTCACCCTCCCCACACACAACATCACTGCGGACCCTGGGGGGTGGGCTGGGAGGGCAGGGCTGCCCTCCTGTACCCCCTGTGCTGCAGCCACTTAAGACACAGACAGCATTTGTTCTGGGCCTACTGTGTCCAGGGACAGGGAACACGGAGGCCTGAGGAGCAGTGGGAGGGGCCCCCTAAAAGGAGCCAGAGTGTCACTCAGCCACATGCTGGGGAGGGGGCTGCACTTTTCCTCCCAGCTCACGCTTGGCGGGTCCTACAGTTTGCCATGGCCACCTGCATGACCTCCCTCAACCGCCCTCACTCAGGAAAGCTCTGCAGCCCTGTGGTGCTCATGCGCCTTTGTCTGACTTGACCTCTCCCAGGGTGTCTGTGAGGTCGACCACCCTGCTCTGTGAGGAGGGCTGCGTGGCGGTGGTGGATACCGGCGCTTCCTACATCTCGGGTCCCACCAGCTCCCTGAGGCTGCTCATGGAGACCCTGGGGGCCAAGGAGTTGAGCACAGACGAAGTAAGAAGCTGGAGGGAGGAAAGGGGCCAGGGGAGGGGGGTAGACGTGTGGTCCAGGCCCTGAAATCATCCCCAGCATTGCCCTCCTCACCTCTCACACTCTTCACCCAAAGCATTTGGTCCCCTCCAGCAGAGGGCCTGGACCATGTCTCCCACACTCAGAGGCTCCCTTTCCCCTCCCCCCAGTATGTCGTGAACTGTAACCAGGTGCCCACACTCCCTGACATCTCCTTTCACCTCGGAGGCAGAGACTACACCCTCACCAGCGCGGACTATGTGTTACAGGTGAGTCTTGAGTCCACCCTGGGTGACAGGGAGGGAGGGTGGGCAGTGGCCCCCAAAAGGACAAGGCATCATGCACAGATGACATGCGATACCAGCACCCCCCTTGGCTGTGAGAGTCACCTGGGGGGTTTTGCAACAACCCACACTTATTAAATAAGACCCTCTGTGGGTAGCACCTGGCATCAGTGTCTTCCAAATGCCCAGGTGATTCCAACGTGCAGCCAAACTTGGGGATCATTGTGCTCGCCCCTTATCTCCATGCTCTCATCAAATGCTCCTAGGATTGCTATGCTTTTCTCCTTTTTATGCTTGACAGACTTAGAAAAGTCAAATAACGAGTCTAGGAGCAGCAGCTCCTGAAGGCAGCGCTGTGCCAGATGCCTTGTTTCCTTGGTGTCCAGTACAGTACCTATATCCAGGAGGGCTCGAACCAAAGGGCCAGGATGCTCTGGGGCCCAGAATGCCTGGGGCCCAGGTGATAGGGTGGATGCTGTGGCTGCTGGGGTCAGACAAGGTGAAGGGAGATGACTATGTGTGAGGAAAAATTCTTGCTTCCTGCCAGGACCCCTACAGTAACAGTGATCTATGCACCCTGGCCCTCCATGGCCTGGACGTCCCGCCACCCACTGGGCCTGTCTGGGTCCTGGGCGCCAGCTTCATCAGGAAGTTCTACACGGAGTTTGATCGACATAACAATCGTATTGGCTTTGCCTTAGCCCGCTGAGTCTGCTCAGCCCTTGCGCAGGGCCAGAGGACTCGGTGGGCCCATAGGGCCGTGTGTGTGCCCTCACGGAGTGGAGCTTCTCCCTAGCACTTGCCTTGTGCCCAGCACCAGTTCTTCCCTGCTTTGAGGACAAAGAGAATAAAGACTGTATGTTCACATGTCTATCAGGCCTGCCTTCACTCGGGTTTGAAACAGGGACCTGCTGTGTGTTCATGTACAGACAGGAACGTGACACTGAATGACATATTCCACGCTCACCGGCAGGCACAGGTTCCTGCGTGCAGGGGTAGTGACAGGGTTGGGGGTGGGGGAGTTGTTTACACAACCTTGGTGGGAAGTTTGCAAAGAGACAGCCCTGTACCCCCCCAAGCCCCTGAAGGGCCAGGCTAAGCCACAGTACGCCGTGGAAGCTCAGACTGCACTGTTGAACTGGGCAGCCCCTACCCATCCCACCTAGCCCTTTATACACGCACAGCCTAAGGCATCACCTCCTAAACATGACACCACCTGGGGTCCAATTGATATTCTGGGGAAACTGAGACTCAGAGAATGAAGGCATTTTCCCAAAATGGCTGGGTGAGTGAAAAATCAAGACTGGGACCCAGTTGTTCTGAGGTTCCACGGTCTTCCCACCTTTCCTCATAAAGGTTTACCTTCTCAGGTAGAGAGTTGCACACACCTGGTATGGGCCAAATGCACAAGCCCACAGATACCTGACATCTCCCACTCATTCTATCTGCTTTTTGGACAGTCTTTGGGGGATGTGTGCCTTGGGGGATCCACCCAAACTCACTGACACTATCCCTATTGATGCTAGCTGCCTGCTCCTCTGTTGACCAAAAAGGGTGAGGGTTCCCATGCCTTTAGAACTGCAGCCTCTTGGGACTCCCCCAGGGCAGCAATCTTGTGGGCAGGAGCTGTCTGGCAGTGTCCCTGTGCAACGTAAAGACCATGAGGCTGGGCCTTCGCGGTGGCACAGCGGGTTGAGCACAGACAGCGCTGTGAAGCTGTCCACAGCCTCTGCAGTGCTGGTTCGATTCCCAGCCGCCCAGGGAGATTCTCACATGACGCGGCAGACCTACCTCTTCTGCCTCGCCCGCTGTTCCCCTCAGCAGTGTATTTTGGTCCTTCTGCCTGTTCTGCTCCCTGCTCTGTCTCTGGTGAATTCTCTCACCCTCCTGCACCTCTGGCCTGTACCCCAGTGCTTGTATAAATAAATAAATCGTTTAAAAAAAAAAGGTAAAGACTTAATTAAAAAAAAAAAAAAGACCATGAGGCTTTACACAGGAACCTGCACTCCCTGCCTAGTTCTCCCCGATTCTCTGAGTTTGTTGCCTGCCTGGCTTTATTTCTTCAACACAAAACAGAAGCGCTGGGGTCAGTGTCCTTTCCAGTTGATATCTTGGGGTTGGTTCTATGACCTTGAGAAGACAGGTCCCCCATATCTCCTTCACTGTCAATATAATAGTCACTATGTGGTTATTTACATTGAAATTAAAGTACTGCAGGGTCTCCCTGGTGGTGCAAGGGGTTCAGCACAGCACTGTGAAGCTATCCGCAGCTTATGCAGCACGAGTTCGATCTCTGGCTGGCCAGGGAGCTACCCACATGGCACAGCAGATCTCTTTTGTCCACTGCTCCCCTCAGCAGTGTATTTGTCAGTCTACCTGTTCTGTTCCCCACTCTGTCTCTGATGAATCCTCACCTCCCCCTACCTCTGGGCTGTACCCCAGTTCTTGTATGCATAAATAAATACATCTTTAAAAAAATTAAAATACTGCACTAGGCATATTCCAAGTGCTGGACAATCACATGTGGCCAGGGCTACTGCACCGGACAACACAGCTAGAGGAGTTTTTCATCAGGGCAGAAGCCTGGTGGGGCAAAGTAGATTCTGGACAGCAACAATGACAGGCAGCAGCAGAATGCCAGGTTCCTGAGTAGGCCAAAGGGACAACTCCAGGTAACAGAAAAGGGGTCCTTCTGGGACAATGAGAGCTCTAGCACCCACTCACTGGGTACAGTGAGGTCACACAGGCACATCTACTCCAACAAGCATCACACCAGAGTGTGTGTGTGTGTGGTGGGGGGAGAGGGATTGGCTTGAGGGTGCTCCCAGCAGGCAAGGGCCTTGGTCATACAGCAGAGGCTGCTCCCGCACCGCAGTCTTTTCTAAAAGTCCAGGCACCAGGGAGGGGGGCAGGGAGCTATGCCAAGTGGAGGAACCCAGGCTGCCCTCTTGGAAACAGCAGAATCTCCAGTCTCCAGGAGGCGGGGCCCAGTGGGAGCCCGGCCCTAGGTGCCCAAAAAGAGCGGTCCCAGCCCTGGCGGGAGGGAGGGGGCACCTGGCTACCTCGACAGCACGAAAGCTCACGCCGGGCCGCCAGGCCAGGGCCCCGGGCCAGGGCCCCGGTAGGGGCGGGGCCGCGCGCGGCTCCGCCCCCGGCGTCACGGCCTCCCCGGGGGCGTCACCCCCGCCCCGCGCTCCAGGTAGCGGGGCCGCAGCTGCGGGCGGTCGCAGGCGGCGCTCCGGGGCGGCCCGCGGGCCGGGGCGGGGGCGGGGGCGGGGGCGGGGCGGGCAGGGGGCGTTCCCACGGTCCCGCCCCGCGCCCGCCGCCCGTGATGTCACAATCGCGGCCGGCCCCGGCGTTCCCGGGTCGGCTTCGGGCGCGGGGCTGCGAGGCGGCGATTGCAGCGGGCAGCGGGCTCCTGAGTCATGGACTTCCCCTGGCCCCTCCTCTGCCACTCCCACTCCCGCGCCGGGCCCCCCCGCAGGGGCTAGCGTTCGCGCGGCGGCTCCGAGGGGGTGGGGCTGCTGGGAATGGCTGTGCCCCCTTCGGCCCCTCTGCCGTGCTCGCCCTTTTACCTGAGGACCCAGGCGCCGTGCCCGCAGTGCTCATGGGGCATGGAGGAGAAGGCGGTGGCCAGTGCGGGCTGCCGGGAACCGCCAGGCCCCCCGAGGGCCGCCGCCGTCCCGTGCTTCGGCGTATCCGTGGACCAGGACGACATCCTCCCGGGCGCCCTGCGCCTCATCCAGGAGCTGCGGCCGCATTGGCAGCCCGAGCAAGTTCGGACCAAGGTAGCCGAGCGGGCGCGGGGCCCGGGAGAGGGCCCTGCCGGGGCTGGAACGGGGATGCGTGGACGTCTGTCGGTGCATCCTTCCGGGTGTCGGTCCCGGGGGTGCGCGGCTGCTGAGCAGGAGAGGGTTGGAATGATGGCTTGTGTGTGTGTTTCACCTTCTGTTTTGGCCCCTGAGCCAAGCTGGGTTCCCACCTCCCTTGACCCCCCATAGCCCCCCTTCTCTTGGGGCGCTGGTGCACACCGAAGGTCCACCTGCCTGCCCCCACCCCGCGCGTGTCCCACACCCTATCGCTGCGTGCTGGTGCCCCTCGATGCCCAGAAGCGCCTATCCAGCCGGCCCTGAGACCTGAGGAGGCAGGAACTTTTCAGGAAGCCCCCACACTTACACGTTGCTGCCACCCATGGTGGGGACCAGCTCCAGGCTCTGAGCCTTCCCTGGAGCCACCCTGTGGAAAGCCGGCTGGCCCCGACCCCCCTCGCTGGGGGGAAGCCCTCACCCTCCCTGCAGCCTCAGGCTGGGCACCCCCACACACACATACAAACACTGGACACACTCTCAGGGACACAGGTGTGGGTAGAGCCTCCCCTGAGGACCCTCAGCTGACCTGCATCCTCTGCAAAGAGGCTTCACCTGCCCACCTACCTTGCCCCTCTGGGAGCTGCCTGTGGAGAATGGTGCCTGCAGCTTGTACTGAAGTGGTAGGGGCTCCATGCTGATGGGCCTTCCTGTGGGGAAGGCCAGGTTCAGTGCAGATGTGGAGACTAACATACCCTGCTGGTGGAAGGGTGGTGGGTAGCATTTTCAAAATGAAAGTACCAGTTTGGTGTAAGACTCTCAAGGGATCCCTGCGCCCCTGGTTAATTCCAGCACTGACATGACACACTGTCGGCCAGTCCCTCTGCCTCAGTTTCCCCATGTAGAGTTGGCTCAGGTGTCCTCTAAGTCCCCTTCCAGCTCTCACACTGTGCCCAGTGGTTCATGCCTCCTTGCCACCTAACCCAGGAGTCTGCTGTCCCAGCCCAGTTACTCTTTTCTGGTGTGCCACCCAGAGGCTCTAAGAGCTGTGACCGCTAAAGCCCTGGGGTGGGTGCCAACCTCGTGCCCTCCTGTACTTCTGCCACTGGATGGGGTGAGAGGACAAAGAGCCTTCTGCCTGGCAGGCAGTGAGAGGCAGTGGTTCCTGGGCAAACTCCAGTCCTTCCTACCACAGTCTGGCCCTTGGAGGCTCCCTTTTCAGGGCCAGGGAGGAGGGGGCTTCTACCCACCAAGTAGTGTGGAAACTCCTGCTTGCCAAATCCTGTTCACTAGAGGCAGACCAGGAAAAGTGAGGGTGCCTGGGCTGAGCCCAAGCTGCCATTTTCCCCTGGAACTCTCTAGACTACCCCAACCATTGTGGACAAGGCTGAGCCCTCAGGGCTAAGAGGCAATTAGTTCTGTGTGGTCATACTTAGCCTCCAAATAAGCCATTTGTGTTGACCTGGGGAGCCCTGGGGCCAGAGTAGAGACTTGCCCTGTACACCCTGCCACTGTCCTCTCCTTATACCAGCGCTTCACTGATGGCATCACCAACAAGCTGGTGGCTTGCTACGTGGACGAGGACATGCAGGACTGCGTGCTGGTCCGGGTGTATGGAGAGCGGACAGAGCTGCTGGTGGATCGTGAGAACGAGGTCAGGAACTTCCAGCTGCTGCGAGCACATGGCTGTGCCCCCAAACTCTACTGCACCTTCCAGAACGGTCTATGCTATGAGTACATGCGGGGCATGGCCCTGGGGCCTGAGCACATCCGGGAGCCCCGGCTCTTCAGGTGAGAGGGGTCTCCCTAGGACTGCTCATCTCCCTAATTCCTCAGGCTCTCAGCTTTGAAGTCCTTGGCCAGCTTCTTAAGGGTGGAGTGGACTGCATGAACACGAGTCCTAAGATTGGCAGACTCTGTCATTGTGTGAAAAGCGTGCATGTGTGGGCATGTGTGCATTGCTCTGAAGGACTACAGCGTTCTATGATTTTCAGTGGGGTCTGCCAGAAGGACGAGTTCTTGGGGGACATTAACATGTGTTTCGGTGAACATCGACATCTGGTTCCCCAGCTGCAGCAGAGGTCTGCTTCCTGCCCCTGACCCATGCCTCAACCCTTTGCCCCACCCCAAGCCTGATCTGGAAACATCTCTTGAGTCTTGGAAATTAAATAGGAGCCAAACTCCTAAAGCACTCAGTGTTTCCTTCCCTCCCCTCCCACTGCCAGGAGCTCAGGTATGCCAGGAGGACATCCCATCCGGGTGGACATGGGTGCACCAGCACCAAGAGACCTGTCCCTCCCCCAGTCTTAGCTCCTTCCGGGTTCCCTGACATGGTGGGCTTCCTTCCAAGGCTCGCAGCCCATGGCCCTCTGGGAGCCCCTTCCATTAAATGCTTGGATATGGAGGACCTAGATAGACACCAGACTTAGCCTTCAAGCCCTGGGGGTGCTGCTATGGGATCTTGGGGCTGCTGTAGGATCTGGGATGGGGAGAAGCAAAGAAAAGCCCCCAGTGTACTTTCTCCTCTGACCATGCTGAGAGGAGAGAATCCTCCTTCCTCCCCCATCCACTCCCACCGCAGGGAACCCACACTATAGGGACGCCCCAGGCAGGCTGAGGTTTACTCCTGACGCCAGGTTAGGCGGGCATCTGCCTGGAGCCCTTGGATCTGTTCTGTCCCAAGGGGAAGGGATCTTCCAAACACCTCGGGGAGACTTAAAACCCTTCTAGGGAGTAGACTAGGAAGTTTCCTTGCTCCCTCATCTGCTATCTAGTTGAACCCCGAGGTAAGGGCACCTGGCACAGCCTCTGGACTTAGATGGAAACCCAAGAGCCTCAGGCCCTGGCCAGGGCTCTTTAGCATGGACTCTGGCTGGCGGATGCTCATGTTGAGTTGTGTGTTGTAGCTAAGGGTCCTCCTAGGCTCTAGCTGGAGATGTGAGGCCAGAGTGGGGAAAGGGATGAAGGGGGCCCTGTGCTGGTTCCTCCTACTGTTGTCCTCCCAGATCCCCCTCAGTCCTGGGCAAATCAACTCAACTACTGGCAGATCCTCGCCACTCCCAGGCCCGGCCACCTCCAGGAATCTGAGGCTGTCACTCATTCCCTCTGGAAAACAATTACCATTGTCTCGAGATTGCAGATGGATGTAGGGTCCTTAATAAGAAGAACTTTCCATTTGGGGAAGAGCCAGAAATTAGGGTAGGTATAGGAGGTAACCCATCCTTGATAGATGATTATCCTTCTGAGGGAAGACCAGCTCTCTGAGGGAAAGGCAGAGAGAAGGCCTCAGGGAGCCACCTCCCCATGTTCCCCTGAACCCCACCTCTCAATTGCTGCCTGCTGAGTCTTTGCAGCTTAAAACTGCTGAGTGTTGAGGTTACTTTCATTGCTATTCCAGACAACAGCCCTATTGATATTCAAGGAACCGCTCTGTTCATGCTCTATTCGGAATCTTCCTTTGGGAAGGGAAGGCCTGGGTCTCAGGTCTGTGTCCCTGCCCTGCCCAAACCCTGGCTGGCTCCCTAGGCCTCAGGGCCTCTGGTCTCTGAAAGCACAGCTTCCTCTCTCACCCACTTGCTTGCTGCCCCGCCCCCTCCCCCTCCCCCTCCAGGAGGTGGGAGCCTTGGGGCTTCCGGAGGAACCCCTGGTCTGCCCTCTTATCCTGATGGGGTATGGCTGCCCCTTCCCAGGACCTGGCAAGGGGAGGGGGCTGTCCCTGGAACAGCTCGGTAACAAGGTTTCAAACAGCCAATGCCTTTGTTGTCTTTCCCAGTGATTATTATTCGAGCAACAGGCAGAGGCAAAGGAAGCTTGAATGTTGGAGGCTTGGCAGCAGGGAGGGGGGTGGGGCTCCAGAAGGGAGAGCTGGCAGAGGACTGGGGGAGCCCGGCTGGGACACAGGACCTCAGCTGATGGGGTCCTTATCAAGGCCCTCCCTCTCTGACCAGTTAGTCCTCCACCACCCCCACCCGCTCCCAGCAACCTTCCCCAGCCGGGCTTTCTCCTCTACCCACCGCCCCCTCCTTCTCTCCCAGGACCTTGGATAATGTCCACAGGAGAACTTGAAAATAGAACGCTGGTTTGTTTTGCGTCCTTGGCACCAAGCCTCAAGCATCAACTCCCTGCCCCAGAGGAAGGGGCTGCCCTGGGCCAGCCTGCTTCCCTCCCCACCTTGGCCAGGCTGATAAGAGGCAGGCATTTCTTCCCTGCCTGGCATCACCACCCCCTGCTCCCTTGGTGCCCTGTGTTCACCCTCCCCCTGAGAGCAAGGGTCAGAGTCCAAAGGGGAGGGGGGCACGGCCTCCATCCCCAAGTGACCCCTCTGCTGCAGAGATTGCTGTGGGTACATGACCTTGGGTGGAGTGGGATCCACAGTCTGAAGCAGCCCTGGCCCCAGTTCTGGAAAGGTCGCCTTCTGCCAAGACCTGCCTTCTGTGGGAATGAGATCCCCACCAGAGTAGTAACAGTCTCCATCCAGGCCCCCGCTGGGAGGACCCCGCACTGACACTCTGCTCCGCCTGATTTCTGCTCTAGGTTAATCGCCTTAGAAATGGCAAAGATTCACACCATCCATGCCAACGGCAGCCTGCCCAAGCCCACCCTCTGGCACAAGATGCACAATTACTTCACCCTTGTGAAGAACGAGGTCAACCCCAGGTACGGAGACTGGGAGGGTCCAAGGCTGCATTTAATATGATCTCCCCTCCCTGTTCTTTTGGCTCATCCCCCTCATCCCCACAAGGTTTAGGGGTGCAGTCCTGATTGCTAGGCCTCTGTCTCTAAGTAGAGTTGGGGGAATTCACTAAACCTCAGGAATTAGGTCCTGTTTTATACATTCATGCTGGTTTCTCCTTGGGTCCCTGGTGAAGGGGACTAAGGTCAGGCCCATTTTACTTACATGACCCTACAGCTGAGACTACACTTTGCCAGTGTCACAGAACAAGGCAGGGCGGGGCTTCTGTTCCCAGTGCAGTGCCTCGTTTCTACCTGAGCGGTTGAGTCCTGAGGGGCGCCTGCCTGGAGCACAGAGTGGGGCTGAGTTCAGAGTCAGTCAGGGCTCAGCTCATTGACTAACAAGCCGTTGAGATGCCAGGACTGCTTCTACTTGCCTGGGCTCCTCTCCTCCCCACTTGCCTCTGGGGACCGTGATCCCAACCTTCTCCGGGCTGACAGCTGCTGTCTCCTTTCTGCTCTTTCCACCCATCCTGACAGTACCTTTTTCCAGGTAAGACAGGGTTCCCTGAACCCCCCCTTTAAACTCTCTCACTGGTACTCTCTCGAGTACCTGAGAGGCCTAGTCTTCAGGTTTTGAGAAAAGGATGGAGGTGTAGAGAAAGTGGTGTTACCTCTGTCCCCCATCCCCCAAAAAGACAACAGTGAGTCTCCCATCATTCCCTGCTAGAACTGGACATTACCCTGTTCCAAATGTCCAGTGGTAGTGACGCCTAGAGAGGTTTGGGGGAAGGTATCTCCTCCCCTCCTTTAAGGTGACAAGACAATCATTAACTCTCCCCTCTGCTTGTCTCTGTCACACACACACACACACACACACACACACACACACACACGCATGGTTTTATCTGGACCCTCCCACTTAATGATTATCAAGCTTTGCTCTGGGACTGTTTGTCCAGGATGGCCCATATTCGAACCTTCTATGTCAAATGTTATCTCAGGGACAAGGACTGCCCTCTCCCTGAGGACCAGAACAGCACATACAAGCAGGATGCTGTGGTGTCTGAGCCAACAGGACCCTCTGACTGTTGAGCCCTCTGCTTTCATTTGACAGATGGAAACAGAAAGGGAATGGGACTTGCCCAAGGTCATTGCTGACCCGTGGCTACCCCAGCAGTAGAGTCCAGCTGGGATGCTCAGGCTTGACCTTTGTGACTGCAGCTGCCATTGTACTGTCACTGTGTCACCTTGGGGTGACCTTGTTGGTCCAGGAATGGTCCCTGGAGGCACGCTGACCAACTCTCTTTGCTCTTGTTACACTTTTGACCTTGGCAAATGGAGTTGCTTAACTTCTTTGAGACTCTAGGGGGTGGAGACAAGCCGGAAACCACCTCACCTGCCCCAAAGTAGGGCAGTGCTGAGCAATCACTTGGATGAGATAAAATATTTGAGCTCCAGTTGTTGCCTCATAATCCTGATTTCACCAATTCTTCAGTTCACAAACATTGATTGGGATTTAAAACAATAAAAAACACTAAAGTGGCATTTGCTCTGCCCTCGAAGATCCTGGGGGCCCTCTGGCATGTCTGACAAAAGGAGGCGGGTATGGCATTTACTCTGCTAGGAGCAGGGGTGGGGGTGGGGTGGGGAACCAGGTGACAAATGGATGTGAGTAGCTGGGGCGGATCTCCAGGAGGAGCTGGGATGACCTGGGAGATGGAGCTGCAGGTGTAAGTTAGAAGTAGATTGTGAAGTCCTTAACTCCCAGGTTATGGAGCGAGGATGTGGTGTAGCAGGCAGTGGAAGTTGTTCTGAGAGCGTTTGAGCCAAGGACTCGGGTCAGGACTGTGGGTCGAGGAAAGCTTTCCAGACACACTGTGGTAGAGGGTTATGGGTGCTTGGCGGTGGGTGTGAAGTCATGACATACATGTGAAGAGGTGTGAACCTGTACCTCTACAGTGTTGGAAACTAATGTCAACTCAATAAAAAAAAAAATGGTTCAGTTATAAAGAAGAGGAAGAAGTCTTTCCAGCATTGTGAAACAACAGCTTGGCTGGACATTGAAGAAAGGGGTAGGCGCTCATGGTAGAGAGGCCAGCTGGGGTACTCTTTTTTTTTAAAAAAAAGATTTATTTATCCATGCACATAAGAACTGGGGTACAGGCCAGAGGTGCAAGAGGATTCACCAGAGACAGAGTGGGGAACAGAACAGGCAGCAGATTGACTGAAGTACACTACTTAGGGGAGCAGCAGGTGAGACAGGAGAGGTCTGCTGCGCCATGTGGGTCAGCTCCCTGGCTGGGGATCGAATTCATGCTGCAGTGGCTGCGGACAGCTTCATAGGTTTCATCTTAACCCTGTGTGCCACCAGGGAGGCCCAGCTGGGGTACTCTTATTGCTGAGTGGGTAAGACTCTGACTCAGTATGAGACTCCCTGGGGTACTTCTGAGTGCAGATTCCTGGCCTACCCCAGGTGAATGGTCTTGGGTGTGAGTCACAACCCCGGAGACTGCATTTTGACAGGTTCTCCAGGTGACTGAGGTGGGGGATCCAGGAACCACATTTTGAGGAATGTTGCCTTAGAGTAGCTTTGTGGGTGGAATCGGGGATGAGTCATAGACCTGGTGAAAATAGATTTGGTGGCCTTAGTGTTCTCGTGGGCATGGAGATGTCTGGGGTGGCTGGGAGAAAATGAGGTTCCTCACTGCTTTGTGGGCATCGAGAGGAGACTGGGACATGTTGATCGGTAGGAAGTCAAGGCGATGAGACAGTGTGCTCCAACACTTAGAAAGTCCAACAGGGCAGAGAGGATTTTATACCCCCCTCCCCCTCCTGAATCCTGAGCGCCAGGTGAACAGTTGCCAGGTGGCAGTGTTTATCAGGAAGAACCCCCAGACTTCTTGGAGGAGCTACCATTCCCTTTATCCTGTCCTGCTGCCTTGGAGAGAGGAGGGAGAGGAGCAGTTCAGCCTGGGGGTGGGAGTTTGTGATGGGGTGATTACTCTTCTGCCAGCCCCACAGCCTTGAACCCCACTACCAGAGTCCAGCCGCGTGGGCTGAAGGTGGCAAAGCTGGCGGTGTCTCGAGTGCGCAAGGGAGGGGAGCAGGCCTCGAGGGAGCTGCCTCGGAGATAGAGGCCTGGATTGTTCCCACAGCCTTGGGGTGGAGGTCACTCAGAGGTCAGGGCCCAGGCTGCAGGCATCTTGAATGTCATCCACGTGTTTTTCAAACTGAGACCAGGGCACATCAAAGGAAGCTCCTAATTCTTATCTGTGGAGGGTCTGAGTCTGAAAAGAAAAAAAGAATCTAGAAGGAAACGGTAGCCTCTTAAGGAAGCCCAGATGAAATGCCTTTTATGCAGACCCATCACTGAGGCAAACTCCATTGGGAGGAGGGGAGACCCTGACCACCCTCGAAATAGACCTCTGGGCCTAGGGCACGGAGGTCTTGGAGTTAGGAGGCCCGGCTTCATCTCAGGCCCTGGACAAGCGGGGGAGGACTGCTTTCCTTAGGGGAGGAAGGGGCAAATCCAGCTGTGACGAGTCATCTGGAGGCTGACGGAATCTCCCCTTCCTTGCGCCTCAGTTTCCCCATGGGATGGGCGAGATAAAATGAGCTCCTCTATGGCTTTGACCGCAAAGCCTGGGCATTGCCGGCTGCTCATCCTTTCCTAGGGGGAGCACGGGGCTGCCTGAGTGCTGAGTACTCGTCCTGGTGTTCTGGCCTTGTGCTGGGCGAGGGGGCGACAGGCCACCAGAAGGAAGGTGAGAACAGTCAGAGCTTGTTTTCCTCCTCTAGCATGTACTCCCGCTGCCTTGGACAAGAAAGCAAACAGGAGACGCATGAGTGAAAATAAAGCCCCAGCCACTCCCCTTCACCCATTGGTGGTTCTAGGGTTTTGAAGGCTGTGCTAACTATTTGGCTTTTCGTTGCACACAGGCCTGTGTGCTCCTGGGGACCAAAGTTCAGAGAATCTTGTATAGTGCACTTCTAGCAACTTCCCTGTGGTCTCTGATAACATCACTGGTTGACTCATTCATTCATTCCTCAACACACATTTCTCTCAGCAGGAATGCCTGTGACTGCCATGGGGTGGAACGAGACAGGAGAAGGGGAAGCCTCTTTGAGTCTCTGGTCCTGTGCCCTCCAGTTGCCCAAGCCTGGCCTGGCAGTTTCCAGGGCAAAGAAACACTCGTAGAGTCGAGCCCAGGAAACAATTTGTTGGCTCCCTCATGGGGGCCTGAGTGGTCTATGTGCGCCAAGAGAAGTTAGACGTCTGGGCCTTTCCGCCTGTGACACTAGCTGCTGGAGCATGAGGGGGGCACACGACCACTTACCTGTGCCCCTAGGGAGCCACTGCTCCAGCCCCTCCCTCGGGCACTCCCAGGTCCCCCAGCCAAGTGCTTGCAGGGATGCAGGGAGTCTCCATTTCAGGCACCCACCTCTCCTGGGAGCAGGTCTTGCCTCTCTCCCCCGCAGCCATATCTTCTCAGTCTGACCTCATCACTGATGTGGACACGCACCCTCACTTCCCCTGTCCATGCCCTGTGCCTCCTTTACCTTCTGTCTTTTTCACAAAGTAGCAGGGGTGTGCTTTTCAGAGCCTTTTTTTTTTTTTAAAAAAGATTTATTTATTTATTTATTCATTCATTCATTCATTCAAGTACTGGGTACAGTCAGAAGCGCGGGAGGGGGAGAGAATTCACCAGAGCCAGAGCGGGGAACAGAACAGGCAGAAGGACCGAAGCAACTGCTGAGGGGAGCAGCGGGCGGCAGGAGAGGTCTGCGCGCCATGTGGGACCCTCTTCTGGTGGCCGGGGAGCAGCCGGGGATTGAACTGGCGCCTCGGAGGCCGCGGGGCAGCTTCGCAACCCAGCGCTCAACCGCTGTGCCAGAGGCCCCAGAGCCTTTTTGTTTTGTGAGATGCTTCTCTTTTTGTGTTTAATCGGCCTCTTAGAGTAACCGCAGGAAGCCGGGAGGACAGGTTCCTGGTGTACTTTCCAGATGCTGCCAAGCAGGGGTCTGAGAGCCAGCCTTTCCCCAAGGCCCCTCTGCAGCTGTGAGGCTGGAGCTCAGAGCTCTGGAGGCCCAGCACCTGCCAGCCAGCTCTCAGTGCCCCCCAATGGCCCCTCTCTCCCTGCCTTCAGCCTTTCTGCAGACGTCCCTAAGGTGGAGGTGTTGGAGCAGGAGCTGGCCTGGCTGAAGGAGCACCTGTCCCAGTTGGACTCCCCTGTGGTGTTTTGTCACAACGACCTGCTCTGCAAGAACATCATCTACGACAGCACCAAAGGTACAGCCTCGGCCCAGTGGCCACAGCCCAGGCCGATCAAGCCGCTGCCCTGGGCTTCTGTGCCTTGATGGGCTCTTGGACAAGTACTTGGTTTAGATCTTAAGTGAATGTGTTGGAGAGAAGGGGAGGAAGAAGCAAAAAATTCTGCTTAGAAAAAAACCTGTGCTAAGAATGAGTTCAAAATCGAGGTCTGTGGAGGTCTCCAACCTTAGGGTCCCAGAGACAGGGCCCCTATGATGTTCTAGGCTTCTGAGGATGCATTGGCTGCCCCAGACCTTCACAGAGAGAGAAGTTCCTGGTGCTCCTGAGGAGAGCTGCTCTCCCAGAGAGCACTTGGCTGCCTTTCTGATCCCCAGTCACACTGAGGTCTTTGGATGGGAGGAGAGCCTGAGGCACTCTGTGTGAGAGGGACAGCTGGAGTTGGGAGAAGGACAGATGGACAAATGGACACTTGGAAGATTGCCACTCAGGAGGCTGGGTTGCTGCTGAGGCCAGCAAGAGTCAGGGGGTACCTTTCTGGGGTCTGGGGCAGCTTGGCCAGGCCCCATGTCCTGCTCTGCTGTGCTAACCCTCATTGCCTCTCCCTGCCTTGTAGGTCACGTACGGTTCATTGACTACGAGTATGCTGGCTACAACTACCAGGCTTTTGACATTGGCAACCACTTCAATGAGTTTGCAGGTGAGAGGGGCCTGTGTCCGAGACACCTTCCTTCTGATGGAGGACCAGGTGCGGTGGGAGGATAAGTAGGTCTGTGCTTGTAGGGTGGATGTTTGGCAGCCCCTGGCCTCTGAAATATCATAGTTCAAAGGTGGAGGAGCACATTTTGTCTTTAGAGACTCCCTGTCTGGTGGAGGCGGGGCCCATGTACAGAGCAGGGCGCTGCCAGTTTACATGGCCGTTTGGAACAATTAGGAAAACACACTGTCTGTAGGATCCTGGAGAATATGGGATACAACTTGGCATAGAGTTCAAGAAAGTTGCGTTCCCCTGGGCCCACACAGCACAGGGCAGGCTCAGCGCCCACGTGTCTCCTTGTCCAAGCTCCTTTGTGCCAACCTGATGCACAATTGCCAATAAGGGGCCTGCCTGCACACCAGGGGCAAAACAAGCTGCAAGTAATGATGTTCCTGGTGACCCAATGAGAATAACTTAGGTAGAACTATTTAAAGATGGGTACTATGCAACTAGACCATCCCAAGTTCAAATCCTGGTTTTGTTGCTTACTAGCAACCCTCAGGCAGGTATAATTTCCTTCTCTGTGCCTCCATGAAGTGGAGATAATAATGGTAGCTACTTAGGAATTGATAAAGACACATACACCCATGTACACATACACATAGGAATGGCTCTTCCTAAGAATTATGTTGGCATTTGCTGCTGATATTCAGCAGGGAAGCTTTTGCTGTGGGGACAGGGAGTCAGAGTGGCCCAGGTTGAGGTGGGAGTGTTTCCTAGGACAGTGATTGTTCTATAAATGCATGGAACATACAATAGAGTCATTTGTGTAAAGGAAGCAGGGCAGGTTTTTCCAGCCTGGGGGTTTAATTGTTAAATAGTAAATAGGACTATAGAGACAACTTGGATGGAAGTGGACACTGGGGCTGCAGGGACAGCCTGAGACTGGCTGGGAGTGCTCAGCATGGCAGCCCTTGGGGCTTAGGAGAGGCAAGCCACTCCATGGCTCAATCCAGGCCAGTTGTGACCCTTCTGGAACCCTGGGTAATCAGCGGATGATTCCCTGGGGGCCCAGGGGTGATGGGGCTTCAGTTGGGCAGAGCAGCCAAGCTGTGGGGTACATCAGGGAGCACAGACTGTCACTGTCCAGGCACTGGGCATTCTAGGCCCACTGGCCCTTCCAGAGAACTATCTGAAGTTCTTCTCACCCACTGGCGGCACAGAGCAGAGGTCAGCTGGAGTCTCCACACGGCACACCGTGTCCTACCCCCAAGATGACAGTGAAAGGGAAGAATCTGCCATGGGGGGAGGAGACAGGCAGGACAGGTGATTGGGAGCTTGGGAGAGGGGCCTCCAGGGGTCTCTGGCAGGGAGACTGGTACTGGGAGCCAGGGTGGGGGGGTTCCAGCCCTAAGCCCTCCCCCACTGGCCGTGGATTGGACAAGGGGACTTAGATTCTACAGCTGCACCAAGAGATCCTTCTCCAGCTGTTCTTCTGGGCCCACAGGAGACTGAGTATGTTTCCCTAGGGATATAAGGAAGCTTGGGAAGGAGAGGAAGGAAAGAAGACACAGGGGAGGTGGCCCATCCTGGTCCTGTCTTTAACCGCTGTCTTCCGTACCAGCTGGGAAGCCAAGATCTCTGCCACTGTGCCCAGGATGTGGCTGGGGCTGGCAGCTTGTGGACCAAGGAGGGGCGGCTAGAAGGAAGGAGGCTGTCTTGTCTGGGGCTTCTGAGCCTGGCGGGAAGGGCCAGGGTTACCTGGCAAGCTCTCCGGGTGAGGTCATTAAGTTGTCAGTTCAAGGAAGCTGTGTCTGAGAACACTCAAGTCCTGGTCCTTGTTTCATAAATGGAGATTTAGGCCAGTGAGCAGGAAGGGCCTGTCTGGGGTGAGCTGAGTGGTTAGATCAGACCTAAGACCATTGATGCCAGATTCAGTGCTCTGGCTGAGAGCCATGGGTTCATATGGGACTCGAGCTGGGGGTATGCCTTATGGGGTCCCCGTTACTCCCGGGACTGTGCCTCCTCCTTGGACCATTCTGCCCCTCTGTGCTTTCCTCCCACCTCCTGAAAGCAGAGCCCCTGACTGGGTGGGGATTCACCCCTCCGCATGTGAGGTGAGTTTGGTGGACACATACGCCTGGCTGCCATCCCAGGTCTGCCTCCTTGGGCGCAGCCCTGCAGGGCCAAGGAGATGGAGGGTTTGAGGGGTGCGGAAACACCCACTGATCTGGAGGAGACTCCCAGGTAGGTCTCCTAGCAGCGTGTGCATGTCCCCGCCCAGGTGTGAACGAGGTGGACTACAGCCGGTACCCAGAGCGCGAGACACAGCTGCAGTGGCTGCGCTATTACCTGCAGGCCCAGAAGGGGGCAGCCGTGACCCCCAGGGAGGTGGAGCGGCTCTACGTGCAAGTCAACAAGTTTGCCCTGGTGAGTGCTTGTGACTGGGGTTGGGGAGCCCCAGGAGGGACTCTCGCCATCCCCAGCTCCTGCCCTCTCAGCCTTGCGGTGGAAGGGAAAGCAGAGCCCTCTACCCCAGCCTCAGGTCTGAAGTCATGGGGACCCCATCTTATGCTCTACCCTAGAGGTGAGGTCTGGGAAGAGCCATCTTTGGCACCCCCTTAATATCAAGGTGTCCTTTCCCCTGCTCTCTATCCCCATCAAGTCTGGTTCTCCTCTTTCTACAGAATCACTTCCAAGTAGGACCCCAGCCCCCCATTTTGACAGTGTCTAACCTTAGCTCGTCATACTGCAGTTAAGCAAATCCCTTGATGGTTTCTTAGTCTGTGGAGATAGAGAATGGCAGCTCTAACCCTCCTTGTGAGCCCCCCCGGAGTTAGTCTACCTCCACTGACTCAGACTCTGGGAGCCTCTCCCACCAGCCAAATCACTTCCTGCTCAAATCACTGTGTGGCCACTTCTCAGTCTGTGTGCCACTTAGCCAAGGCAGTGGCTCATGCCAGCTCTCCACTGGTGTGTGCCCAGGGGCGTGCCAACTAGTTATGTCAACCATGTATCCAGCAAGAAGACAAAGTAGAGCTAAATAAAATCTTTACTTATCTGTGAATCTATTTTCTTCATTGGCATGAAAGTGATTATCACGTTCTTCCTCTGAACTCCTCCTCTTGCTAAAATTTTTAGTGACCATTCATCCTTGCTAGTCCTGAAGAGGGAAGGGAGTGAAGAGAGATACAGTAGTCTACCCCATTGTGCGCAGGATGTTGGGGACCCCGGCTGGGACTGGAGTGGTGTCTACCCTTGATTCAGGGGCAGCAGCAACCTGAACACCTGGCTTCTTGAACCTGGGGTGACCTGGACCCTGTGGGCATCTCAGGCTATACGGAAAACAGTTGAACGCTTGGTCAGTAACCAGACCTGGGCCTTGTTCCCACATCGACTCCTTTTCCAACCCAAACCACCTCTGAGAGAAGAGAGGGAAAGGGGTGGGGGTAGGGGTCAGTTTGTCGGATCTGACGGCAAGTTGATCAAGCGTTTAACTGTTTTCCTGTGACCATTTGGCCAGGGTGCTGCTGAAGGGTTCAGCCTACCTCTGACTTGGGGACCCATATTGGGTCCTAGATAGCAGGACCCGGAAGATTCCTCTCTGTAGGGGAGATACCAGGAGTGTTCAGGTCCTGCTTGGCCTGGGCAACAAGCTGAAAGTTCTAGAAGCACCATCCTGCTGGCCCCAGGGCAGGAAGAACCTACTCTGCTTGTCTTTTCTGGAGAGAGTGGAGCCCCCATGCTGTACACTGGAACTTCACTCTGGAACTTCCTCTACCTGTGTCGCCAGTGTCCCGGCTCCAAATCTTCCAGAGTGACTGTTTCCTTCCAGCTATGTAGGGTCCAGGGGCCTGGGAGGAACCATCACACTGACTCTCTGGTCTGTTCCAGGCATCTCACTTCTTCTGGGCCCTCTGGGCCCTCATCCAGAGCCAGTTCTCCACCATCGACTTTGATTTCCTCAGGTGAGTGCAGGGGACAGGCTGGGGCTGGGCCTGGGATGGCAGAGAGCCTAAGGCATGGGAGCAAAGGGCAGCCCAAATAGAACATCCAGAGTCCATTCCTCTGCCTGCTGACCCTTCCCTGTCCAGCTGACCATGTCCAGTGGGGTGGCTGCTCCAGGGCACCCAGGGAAGCACCAGCGTGAAAGTTGTCCTCATGCCCTCCCCGCCCTCCTCCTGGGGACTCACCTCCAGACCATCCTGCCACCTACTCCACTGGCCCTGCTCTGCTGCCCCCTACCAGAGCTGGGGGAGTAGGGCTTCTGAAAGCCAGTCCGAAGGATCACTAGTCCGGCCTCATCCTGTTGCAGAGGGGACACAGTTCCACAGAGTAGAAGTGCTTCACTGAGGCCACTCTGGTGACCAGTGTGACTGTGGGGGCGTGAGGCACAACCCCTCAGGGGCCCCCCGGGCCCCAAGGTTGCAAGAGGCTCCACTCTGGGGCAACCCCCTGGCCCTTCTCCTCCCTGGCCACCACCAGCTAAACAGGAATCACTAATGCAGGTGGAGAGCACATTGAGATGTGGCTGCTCCAGAAAAGCAAAAACTAACAAGTGTAGGAGGTCAGGCTGTGGAGAGATGGGCAGTGGGATGCGCCGCTGGGGGAGCGGGAACCCACGTGGCCACTCGGGAGACAGCCCTGTGCTTCCTCAGTGTTAGAAATACAACCAGCGTGTGGTCCTGCCAGCTCAGCTGGGTAGAGGGATTGGAAGCAGGGTCTCTGCGTGCGCACCCACTTCCCAGTGGCACTCACGCTGGCCGAGGGTGGAGGCAGCACGAGGGCCCAGTAGCAGGTGGACGGCTACATGCTGTACACGTCACGGGATGTTACTCAGTCTTAAAAAGGAAGAAAATCATGTCACTTGCTATGACATGGATGAACCTTGAGGACATTATGCTGAGTGAAATAAGCCAGACTTAGAAACAAGTACTGTGTGATTCCACTTCAATGACTAAAATAGTTAGATTCACGGAAACAGAATAGTGGCTGCCAGGGGCTGGGGAGAAGCAGTGGGTGGGAATAGAGGGAGGGGGGAGGAGGGAGAGCAGGACCTGGGGGGAGGGGAGGGGAGGAAAGGGAGAGGGGGAGAGGGAGAGAGGAAGGGCTGGGGGAGGGGAGGGGAGGGTGAGAAAGGGAGTGGAGGGGCTGGGGTGGGGAGTGGAGGGGAAAGAAGGGAGAGGAGGGGGACGGAGGGGAGAGAAAGGAAGGGCTGGGAGAGGGGAAGAGAGGGGAGGGGAAGGGAAGGACGGGAACAGTTACTGATTAATGGGGACAGTTTTGTTGGCAAAGGGAACAAGTCCCGGATGTTGCCGAGATGCACGCAGCACCATTGAACTGTAAAAAGTCCAAAGCCAACATCCTTGGGACAGGCTTGTGCCGTCCAAAAAGAAAAACTGTAGTCAAAATAAAAAAATCAGCCTGGGCCTGGGCTGGAATTGACCTGCTCAGATGAGGATGGGCCACACGGTGCCCCCTGGTGCCTGAGTCCCCATGAGGACCCCCATGGGGCACCCGGCTTGCGCCTCACGCCCAGCCTCACGCCCAGCTCCCTCTCTCCTGGCAGGTACGCGGTGATCCGATTCAACCAGTACTTCAAGGTGAAGCCTCAAGTGTGGGCCTTGGAGATACCAAAGTGACCAGCTCCCCGTCCTCCCCTCCCCACCGGCCTGGTCTGAGCTGTTCTCCAGGCTCCCCTCTGCTGTGGGGGCCACACCCTTGGAGGTGGGAGAGGGGACAGGCAGGTGCCCAGGAAGAAGGCTCTGCCTGTGCCACCAGCCCTGGTGGATGCTGCTGGAGATCACATTCTTGTTTGGAGGGGCTGATAGGACCCAACTCTAGGGGTCCCCTTCACCTCACCAGACTTGGGGGGAAGTGCCTGTAGCCAGCCAGGACGGGACCACAATCAACCCTGGGAAGCCCAGCACTCCCAGCCTCAAGCCTGCTGGCATCTGGGCTGCCTTAGACATGTCTTTGACCTTCCTGGCTTGGGGAAGGGGGGGGAGTAGGGAGGGCTCCTTTCTACCTCCAGTGCCCTGAGCCCCCAGTCCTTCTCCCCCTGCATGCCCCTTGTGGGAGGTGCTGAGCCCAAACCAGCATCATGCCAGCTCTGACCGATGGATGTACCTATCTCGGGGAGTGGTCTAGCATCGGGCATGCCGGCTCCACCAGCAGCCGCCTCATCTGTGATCCCTCCCTCACACCAAGCCAGATCCAATCAAACCACCCCCGCCCCCCAGACTCAGGCCAAGGACACGGGCTGCCCTGGGTGCCCCTTTTCCTTTGTGCTCATGCTCTGTCCCTCTGCAGCCTGCTGAGACGGCAGGGAGTGGTGACGTCCTGGGCCCCCAGAGCCCTGCTCTGCTTATGCTATGGCCTGGCAGAGTAGCAGCAGCCGGGTAGGGCGGCCAGCAACCTCCACCTGTCCCCTCCCCCGCCACCAGGCCCTCACTTCCGAGGTCCTGGGAGTGACTATTGGGAGGTAAGGACAGAGCCCCCCAGCAGTGGGCTGGCCCCTGACAGCCTGTGTAGGATCAGCTGTGAAGGTGCTGGCTGAGCTCTCCATCTCCTTCGGATCCCTCACAGCCCTGGGGGGCCCCTTGGTTCTGACCCATACATTGATTCATTTGTAAATTATCGTGGTTTTCTGCATTAAAAATGGCCATTTCTGGACCACTGTGTCTGAGTCCCGCTCATGAGGATTCCACGGATGGAGGGGTGTCTGGCCCATCTTGGAGGATCTCCTTAGGCTGCACTTTCTGCCATGCCTGCCATGCAACCAGCTCACAAGCCTTCAGCCCCTTGCTTGGGATAACCTTGGTAGGGCTGGCTTTACAGCTGATGCCCTTGACCACCTTGCTGGAATGAGGTGCCTGGGAGTGGGCTGCTTAGAAGCACTAGGCTGTGGGTCCAGGGTTCTGGGAACCTGGGTTACCAGTGACATGGCCCTGACAGCGGTGCTTGCTTCTCCTTGGTCACCCTGACTGGGGGGAGGGGATGTGAGCTGAGCAAGCAGCCCCAAAGCAGGCCAGGGTGATTTCTGGGAAGTAACCTGTCACTTTCTCAGAAGGCCAGAGGGAGGGGAGCTCAGAAATGAAAAGGTGGGCCTCCCTGGTGGCACAGAGGGTTGAGCGCCGCGCTGTGAAGCTCTCCGCAGCCTCTGCAGCACAGGTTCGATTCCCGGCCAGCCAGGAAGAAACCCACATGGCGCAGCAGACCTGCCCACTGCTCCCCTCAGCAATGTCTTTGGTCTGTCTGCCTGTTCTGCTCCCCACTCTGTCTCTGGTGAATTCTCTTACCCTCCTGTGCCCCAGTTCTTGCATAAATAAATAAATCTTAAAAAAAAAAAAAAAAACACAAAGGTGAGCAGGGTGCATCCCCACAACTGCACTTCCAGGATGGGATGCAGGACAGCAGCCACCCCAGGACCCTCCGGAAGGTGCCAGGAGCATCAGGGGCAGCAGCGGCCCTTCAGGGGCTGCTTGCCAGGTGGACGCTGGCGGTTTGGCTTTTGTCTGCAAAAGTACCAGGGTGCCATGGCAACCACTGGAGCTGAGCTGGCACTAGCAGCTGGGGCCTTCTTCAAGGTCATGGTGATCTGGTGTGGCTGCCCTGATAGTTAGCAAAACTGAGCCCAGGCAGGGTGCTGGTGGGGGGAAGTATGTGTCTGGGCAGAGCGATGGTGGCCAGTGTCAGCAGGTAGGACCCCAAGGGCCGTCGGTGGGGTCAGGTGGTCATCTGAGGGCCTGGCTTCTCAGTGGACTCAGTGGCAACACCCACCCTCCTGTTCCTCAGACCCACCTCTGGAGTGAGAGCAGACATAACCACTGTGAAATAGCCTCCTAGGGCCTTGATGTTGGCGTGCACTTGGGCTGCACTTTCTGCCATGCCCGCCATGCAACCAACTCACAAGCCTTCAGCCCCTTGCTGAAGGTAAGCGTGGAAGCCAGTGTTGGGGTGGTGAGCAGAGAAATGTAGGACAGGGCCCCTTACCAGCTGTGCCCCTAAGGCCCCAGCCCCCACCCACACAGGAGCTAACTTATAGGTGCTGAGAAAGCAGCCTTATTCTCCACTTCTCCTGGAAGAGGGCAGGTGGGGGTGGGGAGGCACACCCCTCCCCCCACTAAGTCTGTCCCAGTGACTCATGGCCACCCCAGACTAACCCAAACCCTGCCCTCCTGAGAGAACCAGGCCTGAGCTTACCTGGGCTCCACTCCCCCGGCCTCTCTCAGACACTCAGCTGGAGCTCCAAGTAAAGTTCTCCCTGGCAGGTGCCTTTGGGAGGGTCAGACAGCACAGAGCGGGCAGAAAACAAGCTTGTGCCGTCCTTCCTGGTAATGACCAGGACATTCCTTTCCCGGCCTGCCAACAACCTGACCCCATCCGGCTACTCCTGGAGCATGGGGCCCCAGGGCACCAGACCTGGGGACCAAGTCTCAGCAGCTGGGATGAGGGCAGGATAAAGGCCGCCAGAGAGGGAGGTGGGCAATTCTGGCCTCAGCTCCTGGGGCCTCGAGGACATGGCAACGGGGGGTAAGGGTGAGCCTGGCCAGGAGCGTCCTGACTGGACTGGCGGGATTTGGTTTAGAACAGAGTGGGGGTGAGGGGAGATGGACAGTGCATAATGAAACGAGTGCCTCTCCACGTGACCACTAGGGGGCAGGTGTTGCGGCCAGCCGGCGTCTCTTCCCTAGCCCGGTTCAATCCAGGGGACAGAGAGGGGCAAAGGATAGGAGGCCCAGCCTTCCGGAGGCCAGGCCGGGTGGGATGTGGCCTGCATCCAAGATACTTTCCTAGATCAAAAGATAGAGCCTCTAACTCTTGGGAAACCTTCACTCCTTGCAATCAACCACACCTACCTTCTCCTCCACCCCACACTCACCCCTTCCAGGATAGGAATCCCTTTTCCAGCATTCAGAAGCCTCTGCTTGAATTAACTCCTGGGGTTGGGAGGGAAGGCTGCCCTGGTGGCACAAGGGGTTAAGACTCAACCTATGAAGCTGTCCCCAGCCACTGCAGCACCAGGTGGATCCCCGGCCAGGGAGCTACCCACATGATGCAGCAGACCTCTCCTGACTCGCCCACTGCTCCCCTCAGCAGTGTATTTCAGTCAGTCTGCCTGTTCTGCTCCCCACTCTGTCTCTGGTGAATCCTCTCAACCCTCCACACCTCTGGCCTGTACCCCAGCTCTTGTATGCATGAATAAATAAATCTTTAAAAAAAAAACAAAAAACTGTGCTGGGAAGATCACTACCACTTTTGAATACCTTTGACAAAAAGCTGTTAAACTAAAAATACTAATCTTTGAGACTTCAATTGAGAGGTCAGGTTCTGCCTCATGAGTTACATAGAGTATACGTTGCTGGAGAGGGATCAGAGGGAGGGAGGGAGGAGCACGGGGACTGAGGTGATGGTGCACGGGTGCATTGGGGAAGGAAACTGTGGGGACTACACCTGATGGGGTGGGGGGAAGCAAATATTGTTTAAAAATGAACAATGATGTAAAAAAAATTAAAAGAATTAATATTAAAAAAAAACAAAAATAAAGTGTGGCTAAAAAAAAAAAAAGAATATACATTGCTCACCAGACAGCTTTGAAGGTGACCTTGTACTTTCTGTCCTACCCCAGTTTCCTGTTCTCTGGCCAAAACATCCCCGGCCCTTTCAACCATTCCTCTGAGGACATGACCGCTGGGCTCCCTCCAGTCCTCTTCTACGCAGGATACCTGCCTCTGGGTCACTCCACTGTGACAATGGCCTTTTCTATTGAGGGCCAGACCTGGCATGATATACCCGGAACCAGGCCTGTATGACGTACGCTGGCCATTCACCTCCCTTGTTGAAAACACAGACCTTTATTAATCCTATCCAGGTGTAACTTATTCACAAGAATTGCCAATTGGCTTTGCTGCCCCTATTCCATACTAATGGGTTAATTTTTTTTTTAAGATTTATTTATTTATACAAGAACTGGGGTACAGGCCAGAGGCGCGGGAGGGTGAGAGGCTTCACCAGAGACAGAGCGGGTAACAGAACAGGCAGAAGGACCAAAGATACTGCTGAGGGGAGCAGCGGGTGAGGCAGGAGAGGTCTGCCGTGCCACACTGGTTTCTCCCTGGCCAGCTGGGAATCAAACCTGCGCTGCAGAGGCTGCAGACAGCTTCACAGCACGGCGCTCAACCTGCTGCGCCACCGGGGAGGCCCTAATGGGTTAATTTTTTTATCCACAAGATTTGTCTTTAAATTGCTTGTTAATAATATGCATTTTGAGAATTTTGGCCTGTCTTCCAGTTCTTTCGGAGCTGATGGACTGTTATCTAGTGTGGTAAGCAGTCTCTGAAATCCTCATTCAGAGTATAAGGCCACAGGTAGAGTCTGGATCACACAGAGACCATATTTCATGGGTTGGTATCTTGGGGGACTTAAATGGGGCTTGGGGTACCTAGTGAGCCTTTTCCTATAACTTTTAGAGAGAGCAGCAGGTTGAGTTCCTTCTCTCAAAAGCTAAGCGGGAACCTCCCTGTTGTCAGATGAGGCCAAAGAAGCCCAAAGGGGAGCCTTGGCAGTCGCCACCCTCGCCACGTGGCTGCCTCTGCGGAGAACCCAGGTTTCCTGACTTACTGCAGTGCTCTTACCAGAGCCTCCCTCCTTAGACTTGGGTGAGCACTCAGGGGTGAGGTCTGGCTTAATCCTTAAGGCAGGCCTCACTCATTCAGTGTGCACCTAGGTAGGTCCCTCCACCCCGGGTCTGGGTCTCCCTTGCCTGAAGTTTCCGACCAGGCCCCACACCTGAAGCTCCCTCCAGCTGCCGCCAGAGGGCAGTGGTGCCTGGGCTGGCTGCTCCTTCCGGAATTCTGGACTTGGGCCAGGCCCCACACCACACAAACCCCCCCCTCCCCTGCAAGGGCCAGACTCTGAAATGGTCTGTCTTTATTATGCCAACAGAAAACAAAAAAATTCCCGGAGTGTAAACAGGAGAAATGTGCTGGTTAAGTTACTCATCATTATCTTATTATTAACAAAATAAAGCACTATCTATGTTTACAGTCATAAAAAAAGAAACAGCCTGCAGAGAAGTTGGGCCTTGGGAATGGCAGAAGGTGGGGGCAGGCACAGACTCCATACATACCCCATGGGATTCCTTTCCCACCCTGACCCAAGGGCTGTTCGGGATCTTTGGAGTCAGATACCAATGGGATTTGATTTTCTTAGGACAATTAACTGGTGAACTGTGATCAGGAGTGAGGCAAGGCCCCCCACACACACACAGAGGCAGGAGGGGGCGGGCAGGGAGGGTGGGGAGGAAGCCTGAGTCTTCACCAAGCCCTTCCAAGAAGGGGAAGCCCTCCCACCCCTGCTTGCATGGGTGGAGAGTAGGCCGCCCAGGGCTTCTGGCACTCAGGTTGGGGCCAGGGCTGGGCCATCAGGACAGAGAGAGCCCCTCAGAGGCTGAGCACATTCCCATGCTGCTCCAAGCTAAAAATGGCTCTGTGGGAACCGACTGGCAGAGTCGGGGAGGGGGGCATGGGGAGGGCTGGTGGGCCCAGGGGTGGACCTGGGGCCTACAGAGACCCAGAGTGAGCAGTGGGTATTTAAGGGGCAGGAGACAGGAAAGGGGGGTGAGACATAAAGGGCCCTGCAGAGAGACAAGGACACAGAAAAACGCACACAGGACGCACAGAACCTGAGACACCCAGACTGACAAAGAGGTAGCAATTTGGGGACAAAGAGAAGCAGAGAAAGGCCCCCAGAGAAGCAAGAATGGCATCAAGGGACACACCCACAGGAACTCAGCGTCGGCGCCTGGCACACAGTGGGCACTCAATAAATATCTTGTGCAATGAATGAACAGATGAAAATGCACACGCAAGTGCACGTGTGTACACACACACACATGCAGCAGCCAGAGGCACAACGGGCTTGGCAGCAGATAGCTAGATAGTGAGGGACAGCCGGACCAAAGTGATCTTGGTGATAGAGGAATGGGGTAGGGTGGGGGAGGAGTGTTGGTCCCATGGTGACTGGTCCTGCCAGGACAAAGCATGTGACCTCAGGGTACAGGTCGAGAGCTGCCAGGCCCTAGGGTGGGTAAATCTGCAGGGGAGAAGGGTCAGACAGTGCCTGGCCATGAATCCCGAGGGCCAAGGCGCTCAGCCAGCTCAGCCCATCCCCACCATACAGGCCCTGCCCACCCAGGCCCTAACTCCTCAGGTGTGCCTGCAGGTATGGTGGGGAGGGGGCATCCTCCCTTCTGAATGTATCTACAAGTGCACAGCTATGCCCAGCTCCCGAGCACGCCAAGTCCAAGTACCAACAGAGTCCAGGGGGGCTGCTGTGCCCACCGGCTGGGCCGGGGTCAGTCTGTGAGCACCACCAGCTCCCCGTCGCTCTTTTCCTCGCCCTCTGAGTCCTCGTCCTCGCTGTACCGGTACATCTCGCCATCGGCCACCGAGTGCCGGTCCTCCGTGCCCTCGCCCTCCTCCCGCAGGCTGCAGGTGTTGACAATGACAGGCATGTTGGGGTCCAGGCTTCGGGGCACGTAGTGCTCCACCAGGGGCTGTGCCAGTGGCATGCCCGCCACCCGAGGGTACAGGACATCCGAGCTGCTCATCTGCACCTGGCCAGCCTGGGGGCTGAGGGACAGAAGGAGGCATGGTTAGGGAGGCACCCTCACTTCACTCCAAGCCCGGCCCCACCCCTGCCCCTCACAGGGTCCTCACATCTGATGCCCTGTGGCTCTGAGACACATGCCCTGGCTGCCCCAGCCTTCTGGTGGCCATATTCACTGTAGGCAACAGCCCCCGGGCGGTCCCCGGGAAGCTCCCACAGCTTCCATTCCTGGACGAGCGTGTGAATCCCATTCTTAGGAACTGTATATTTTAAAAGCCCCAGTGGGCTCTTGTTGAAAGGATTCCACCAGGGGGCCTTGGTACCGATATGAGGGTACCTTGGTTTTTAGCCCCCCTGGATTTTTACTGCATTGCCAGAAACAGGATTCACAGGCACATTTCTCTCCTCATTTCTCAGTCACAAATCTTTATCCTGAGCCACAAGGTACCACCAGCCAGTCACCCCTGCCATCACACAGATGATGTCCCCACAAGTGCCTGCGACCCCCATAGGTGCCCTGGAGCCAACAGGCAAAGCACACAGACTCCCAGCTATACGCGGGCCGCACGCATGCACGCACGCACGCACGCAGCCTCAGCTCCCGGGGCGGGCTGCTCACGGGGCCACGTAGCTCTGCCGGGCGTCCTGGCGCCGGGTCCTCATCAGGGCCTTGTACTCGCCCACCCGCAGCCGCTTGCCCTCCACGATGCAGGTGCGCTTGGGCCGTGGCTTGTACTTGTAGTCAGGGTACTTCTCCAGGTGCTGCCTGCTCAGCCTCGCCTGCTCCTCGTAGTAGGGCTGCTTCTCCTGGTTGGTCATGGACTTCCAGCGGGAGCCTGGGCCGGGGCAGGCAGTCAGGACTGTGCTCTCTGCCAACCACCCCAAGCCCCTCAGATCACAAGGCCCTGAGACAGTTTTGGTCCCCAGATATAGGTGCAAGCACTTAGCAAGGGCCTGGCCCAATGTGAGTGCTCCTTGGAGATGGAGTTAATGAAAGAATGAAGCTGGTATGTATGTGACATCCAACTGCCAGCCTAAGATGCAGCACCCACCCCGTCCGAGACCACCCAGCAACATCCAGGCCTTTGGTCTGCTTGATTTGTGTGAACAAACAGGCAGCCACCAGCAGGGCCACAGTCTGGCTCTCTACTTAGGACCAAACACCCCATTCTGGAGTTGATGATAAGACACTGCAGGAGCCTTCTCTTTTAGTCCTACCGTCTGGCCCCCGGTCCTCCTTGACCTCCCATCAGGACATGTATTTTGCAAAACCTTTCTACTGACAATCCAAGGGTAGGAGCTCCTTTTTCCTAACAGTCAGCGCCAGGGTCTGGGCAAACAGTGGAACAAGTTAGGGAGAGATCAGGTCAGCTAAAAGATTCTTTCTCTCCTCCCTTAGAGTTCTTGGGTGCAGCCCCATAATGGTATAAGACCCAGGAACCAGCAGATCCCTGATGGGGTGCAAGATCCCATACCCCAGCAGATCCCTGATGGGGTTCAGCAAGGCTTTGCTCATCATCCTGCAAGCCCTGAGCAGACCCAGCTGACCCAGACCAGGGCCTGCAGGGCGATGGCTCTTAGAGCACCAGGCTCCCGGGGGTCCCGCTCACCGGCTCTTACCAAGGATCTTGCTGATACTAGAGTTGTGCATGTCAGGGAAGGCTTGAAGGATCTTTCTCCGCTCGTCCTTGGCCCACACCATAAAGGCGTTCATGGGCCTCTTGATGTGGCTGCTGTTCCGGGACTCCGGGAAGTGGCGGGAGCCTTGGGGAAAGGGGTGGACTCAGCTGGGGCAGCCAGTCCAGGGAAGGAGAATCCCCCCAGGGCAGGCAGCAGTAACACCCCCTACTTGACCACTAGGTAGTGGTGAGGAGGCGCCCCCCCACCCCCACCACCCCTGCAGCCAGGGACCCACAGACTGACAAGGGGCAGACACAGAAAAAGACTCCACAGACTGACTGAAGCAGAGTGGCTCGGAGCTGTCTCAAGCCTGCTCACCCTGGCCCTGGGGGAAGTGCAGGGCCTCCTGCCCGTCAGCCCGTGTGCAGAGCCTCACTCACCGTCCATATCGCAGCCCAGCATGGCCTCCTCCAGGGGATGCACACAGTTCTCCTCCAGCCGCTCCTTGGTGGGGGAGGTGTCGAGGCCAATGAGGTCCTGGGGTTGACAGAGGCAGCCAGCACATCAGCCCCTCTGTGCTGCCCCACTTGCTCCCCCACCTCCCTTTGGGGGTGTCAAACTATCTCCCACCCCTGGTCACGGCCTGTTCCCTGCTTCCAGTGCAGGGGAGTGGGGGCACATACCTTTCGGAAAGGGGTGTTGGGGGAGCTTTCCAAGGCCCCGCTGTGGTTGTGCAGCAGCTGGCGAGCATCCTGGATGGCTTTGGTGACAGCATCCCCTTCACCAAGGAAGCCTAAGGGGGGTAGGGAGCTGCGGGGTCAGCCACTGCTGCCATGCCCCATGTGCTAGCTCAGTGGGTGCTCCCTCTTGCCCCTGCCAGGGCGGTTGCACTGTGCGTCCCCAAGGGGGCACCCTTTGCATTGGCTGTTGTGCAGTGCCAGTCAGACTAGGAAGGAGCATGGCATCCCCTGAAATTGTGCATTTCACAATCTCTGAATCTCTCATGCTGGCACTGCCTGGTCTGATGTGGTGGCAGAGTAGGAAGGGGGTTTTCTCAGACATTGGATGCTGAGAACTAAAAGGGGCGAAGACAGCAAGCCTCGGCCCTTGCCTTCCAAGAACTAACCCACGCAGGGAAAGGGACACACTCAGATCACCCCCTTGACTCTCCCCCACAAGAGGGCCCTGGGGAAAGGTGTGGGAGGCAGGAAGCTTACCCAGAGGCAGGCTGGGAGGACTGGACTGCAGGTCCCGTGTGGAGGCCCCATGGCTGGGGGGGCGGGGCCCACAGTTGCTCATCTTCAGGCTGGGGGAGCTGGAGGTGTTCGGCAGCTCGGGGGCCTTGGGCTTGGCTGTTAGGTTCAGGGGCTGGGAGGGCTCCTGAGGGAGACCCAGAGAGTCAGAGGACACCAAAGGAGACATGACATCCCCAGAGGGATGAAGGGGACAGAGGGTGACAGAAACCAGCATATCCAGGGCAGGAGACAGGAAAGAAGACAGTGGGAAAAAGTGAAGGGGGAGGGGCCCCTGGGCAGGCAGTAGCCATCACATTCTGGAGGCGGCTGGGCTGGAGGGGGGCCGTACCTGCAGGGGGTGGTGGCCAGCCATGGCCCCCGGCCTCTTCACCACCGGGGCAGGGGGGCTGTGCAGCAACTGCAGCGGATACTCCACTATGGAAAGGGCGGCAAGGAGAAAAGCCCTGGATGAGCACAGAACAGCACACACCCTGCTTGCCGAAGTCCAGCAGCAACGTGGACAGAGGCGCAGAGCAGGCCCGCCTGGCTTCCCACCACTGTCCTCCTAGCCCCCATGTGTGGCCAAGGATCTCCTGCCCATCCCAGCCCACAGATGACCGAGCTGCAACCCAATGGTGGTGCCACCTATCCATTCTAGGGGTGCCTTCTATATGCAAGGCACAAAAGCAGCAGCTTTTGTAGGATACCCTCCCCCCGCGCATTCCCTCCCAGCAACACCGAGGGTGCCACAGGCAGCAGAGCTGGGGTCATTACCCCATAGAGACAGACCTGGAGAAGCAAGATGGGCTGCCCGCTGGTTAAGAAATGGGAGCCTGGGGGTCTGAACCCCAGTCCTCTAGAAGCCACAGCCATTCTGTCCCCCTCTATATGCCCCTTCTCCTTAGCCGACCTCTGCCCTCAATAAGACCCAGCATGGAGGAGCTGCCCATGCAGGTGGCAGAGATCACTACCAAGGCCGGAGGGGGTGGGCTGTCTGGGTAGTGTGTTGGAGAAGTATGTTCCGGGGTGTGCGTGTGAGTGTGTGTGTGGAGAGTGGGCTAGCGTCTGCCGGGTGGGCAGGTGGAGCTGGAGGGTGGGCAAGGTGAGCTCAGGGACAGGCACGATTCATGCAGCTTTGGGAAGGCACACCTGGAGGCTGCGGGCCCCCGCTTGCTAGTGTTCTGGAATAGTCAGCAGCAGCTGGGCCAGTCCAGGTCTTCTACAACTTATTTCCTGCCTCCCTTGTCCACAAAGTGGACCTCCCCTTTCCAGTCCCTGGCCCCAGAAACATCCTTCTAGGTAGTGCCTGGTTCTCTCAGGCCCTCGCATGTCCCCTTCCCCATGCTGGAATGCAGAGCAGAGAGTAGGGCTGGTCAGGGAAGGGTGCCTGGGGCTCCGCAGAACTCAGCCGGTGGACCCTCCTGCCTTTTCTCTCGAGTGGAACAGTGGAGGAGTGGAGGTTAACTGAAAAGCTGTCCTCACCCCTGGAGCAAGATGGCAGCCCCTCTGCCCTGCCTCTGTGACATTTCCCAGGGAATCAATGGCCTCGGCCTAACTTCTGATTCTCGCTCTGTCCCACCATCACTGCCCTGGCTCAGGTCATCATCCCCTGTCACCAGCATCTCCTCCCCAGCCCTCCCTCAGGACTGTCAGACACACAAGCGACAACCCACGCTCTCCTGGAACAGTCAAGCTCACAAGACAAAAAATCAGCTCCTCACCTGGCCCTATCTACCTTTCCCAGCCAGCGCCCACAACCCATCCTGCAACCCCTCTCTCCCCTCAACTCCAGCACCCCGTTGCGACTCCCTGCCTCAGGGTCCAGAGTCTCTGCCTAGATGGCCATCCCCCCGCCCTCTGCCCTCCGGCCCCAGCCCCCAGCATCCCCCTCACAAGTTCACTCTCCCAAGACCAATCAAGCACCACTCCCTCAAGAGACCTCTCCACTGGGCCTCCCTGGTGGCGCAAGGGGTTAAGCACTGCACTATGAAGCAATCCACAGCCTCTGCAATACGAGTTCGATCCCCAGCCAGCCAGGGAGCAACCCACATGGCGCAGCAGTCCTCTGCTGTCTCGCCCGCTGCTCCCCTCAGCAGTGTATTTCAGTCAGTCTGCCTGTTCTGTTCCCCACTGTCTCTGGTGAGTCCTCTCACCCCTTGCATCTCTGGCCTGTACCCCAGCTCTTGTATGCATAAATAAATAAATCTTAAAAAAAGACCTCTCCGGACCCCCCATAATTGGTACCCTGCTCCCTGCCCAGACTGTCCATCCCTTGAGCTCTAAGTCTACCTGCTCTTCCTCCCCCCTGACACATGCTGCTGCCAGAGAGGGTGTGAAGGTAGGGTCACCCATCAGGGAAAGAGGGAGAGGGTGAATTGGGGAGATGGGCACACCGCAGATGATGTTCTACACATAAATATTCTGGTACAGAACCCCAAGAAAGGAATCAAAAAGGAATAAAAAAACAAATAAATTTTGAGAATGGAGAAAAATATTATGGCACAATAAATGTGCCACATCTGCTTACATCTGGAAAGCACATCCTAGTTTCCAACATACTTCATCCCAGTGGATGAAGATGGGATTGTTCTTCCACTGGGCGGCCCCAGAAAGACCACACCGCAAATTATGGAGGGGGGTTCTGGCTCCTTCCCTCCCAACCTCAGGAGGGCTCAGCAGCAGCAGTCGCCCCCACACTCACCTGGCTTGCAGGGGATAGGCTGAATGGGCAGAGCCAGCTGGGAGTCAGGGGTGACAGGCAGAGGCTGGTGGCTCGGGGGGAAGGCCGGGATCATGACATAAGGCATGTTGACCTGCTGGGAGCAGAGAGATGCTATGTGAGTCCGTGGGGCCCGCACAACTACCCAACTGTGGCCACTCCTGGACAGAGAGGGAGGTCCAGAGCCTGGGGCAGAGACAGTTTTCAAAAGATGCCATGCCACCTCCGTGGGTCCCTGCCACCAGCCTTCAGGTCCCCACTGGGAAGGAAGATATTCTGGTCCCTCCCTTAAAACAGGGAAGAAAACAGAGGAGGGGGCTAGAGCAGAAATGGGCTGCAGACCTGAGCAACTGGGCCCTCCTTCCCCTCTCCAGGCTGGTGTCCCTGAACTTCCTGCCACCCCTGACCCAGCTTGCCCCTCTTTTTACCTGTATCTGCTGTTGAAGGAGGTTGATCTTATGCTGTTGCTGAATCAGCTGCTGCTGCTGCTTAGCAATCTGGTAGAAAAGAGTAGCCAAAGGGAGACATGGACATTAGGCCCGGGTCCCCACACCCCAGATCTCCCTGCTAATGCAAGCTGCAGAGGAGAGCAGGCAAAACCAGTTTATCCTCAGAATTCATTTTCCTTTTGTGGGGAGCTCATCCTCCCCTCAGAGTCCAGGGATGGTGCATGGGCAGGGAGTAGCCAGCTGCCCTTGTTCAGAGCCCCTCATACCCCTAAACCCCACATCCCCCCACCAGGGCTTCCCAACAGCCAGAGGTGGGACCCCACCTCTGCCAGCCCCCCACCCCCGCCAGACCCCTCAGCCTGCACTGGCTAGGCCCAACACAAGTGCTTCTCTCCAGGTCCTGACAGATGCCTCCCTGGAAAGAAAGCCCAGCATCTCCCAGCCCACCTGTTCCTGCTGCTGCCGGGCCAGCTCCATCTGCTGCTGCTGCTTCTCGAAGAGCATGGCAGCCATGTTCTTCTGCTCCGAGTGGGCCGTGAGGAGCTGGTCCCGCAGGGTGGACAGCTGGTGGATCATGACCAGAAGCTGGAGCTCCTTCTCTGCCAGGCTCTCCTGGGTCCCTGCTCCACAGGGAAACAGTCGCACTGAGAATTTCTGTTCATCTCTCCAGGCACCACCCACCATCGAACACTTCCTGAGCACCTGCTCCACCCCAGGTCTGTCAGGCTGTGAGTCAAATTGAGACAAGACCCCTGCAGGGATCTTGCTACCTGACCACTAGCTGGCCCTAGAAATTTCCACCACTGGCCACTGACCCCAATGGCCACTACTGGTCACTGACTCCAGGCCCTGATAATGCTCGCAGCAGGGGTCTCAGTCCCAGATGGCCTCCTGGCCTCCATTCCCAGGCATCCCACAGGACAGCCGTGGGACATGCAGACTTGGGAGCAGGACAGACCTGGATTCAAATTTCAACACTGTCCACCTGTGACCTGTTGGACAAGTTACCAACTTCTCTGCACTTTCATTTTTCTAATATATAAATGACCCCAATAACGGTCACATCACAGGGTTGCTGAGAGGACTGAAGGAGACAATGAGTGCAAAGCTCTTCGCCCAGGACCTGGTGCATGGTCCTCGATCAGCAAACGTCAGTGTGCTCCTGCCCTCCCAGGTAGCTGAGGTCAAACGCCGCAGTGAACTAAGGCTGCGGCCCATTGCACAGGGTCACCCAAGGAGCCTTTGGAAAAGGCCTCCAGCTGCAGGGTTCTCACTGGGTTGGTGGGGTGGGCCCGCGCGCCTGCACTGTTTGCAGTTCCCTCTGTGGTTGTGACTCAGCCTTGCAGGGTAATGAACACCTTGATGCATCCAAGCAGCAGCCCTTTAATAACCACTTCCGCTCACTTAGTGAGGCCCGGTGGCCTAGAATTAGTATCATCAGTGAAGAATAAGGGCACGTTCAGCTCATTTTATAGTTAGATCTGGGAAATGGCAATGACCTACCCAAGGTCACAGGTCCCTGGTAAGAGCCCAAACCCATATCCATGAGATGTGACTCCTACCAGGCCTTGCCTACATGGGGTTGAAGCAGGCCTGAGGCCTGGTCCCTGGGTGAGGGGGCTGCTGACCTCTAGGGCTAGGCAGGAGCTGAAGTAGCACAGGTGAGGTATGGGGGAACTAAGAGCTCCAATAATTGCCCCACCTACCCTGGCTGCGTGGCCAGGCCTGGAGAAGGGAAAGGGGCCCAGGCATCCCTGCCCTGCCTGCCCACACAGCCTTCACCTTTGACATCTTTGGTTTCCACAGCGCTCCTTCCCAGAAATCTCTCCTTCCAGTCACTGGACAGCAGCTTCTCAATGGCAGGCACAACTGGAAGATACAAAGAGCTGTGGCAGCTGTCCCAAGACCTCACCACAGGTGCCTGCCTCTGGCTGGGGAGGCAGCTTACCTGCCTTCAAATTTCGGTTGAAGTCCAGCTTCTCCTGGCTTCCAGAGGCCACCTCAGAGCCTCCTGGTCTCCTGGGTTCTGGGGACCCCCTGCTCTCCGGGGAGCTGCAATCCTGCAAGACACACAGAATGTCACTGTCACCCCCAAGAAGGGGGCTGACTGCAAGGCAGGCCAACCATCCCTGAGACGGGCCTCCTGAGTCCACCCCCAGGACCCTCCCTCCCCACCTTTGCTCTGACTTTGCTGGACATATCGAAAGGACAGAAGTTTGAGACCTGGTTCCAGCCCCAGCTTGGGGATTCACAAGGTGCTTGATCCACAAGAGTCCCTGAGCATCCCTGCCCCTAACTTGTCTTCCGAGAGGAGACATCCTAATCCCCACCCTGTCCTAGGACTGCAGCTGGGGTGGTGGGGCTTGATGAGTGTGGTGAGGCTGGCACTGCCAAAAGCCAGCAATGAATTAGTCCTGCCAGGCACCCACTCCTGGGCCCCCACCCACCCTGCTGAGACACAGTAACCTACAGTACCCTCTTTCCTCTGCGTCCTCTCCACTCCTGAAGGCCTGGCGTGGGGCCTGAATCTACCAGGATCTACCCCACCCCACCTCCTAATTCCCTCCCGTATTTCTCCAGGTTGGCTCCCGCCCCAGAACCCTAAAACTCTTCTTATTCGGGCTCGTGTTTCCTTTTGGCATCTCTGCACAGAATCATGGCGCTCTGAAGAGCCACGAGCATCCTGGCCGCTCCTTGCTTTAGGGAGGAGGAACGGAATTGCCTTTAACAGCGATTTAACTCTGGCTTGGATAAGAAGGCTGCTTTCCTCAAACCATATGAGAAAGCTGGTAGATGACCTTTACGTCAATCTTTGAACTGTTGATCCTGCCCCTCCGACTCGCCCACCAGGGACACACCTGGTGAGCCGCTAACATCAGATGAGTGAGCACAGGACGATGGCCTGGTGTCCAGCCAGGATGACCCTGGCAGGCCCTCTCCATTCACTTGAGTCCTGCCCAGAGAGGAATGGTTCTGCCTGTTCTCTGCCCCGCTGGGGAGTAAGTGTCCACCTGGCCCAATGGTGGGCAGAGCCCTGGGGTATGGGCTACGGAGATCAGGAGGGGACACTGACCCAGTACCCCTGGGAAAGTGCTAGGCACCTGAGCTGGAGCTTGGGGGTCTGCACCATCCTGCGGGGCCCGGGCTGAGTCTCCAGGCTGGGGTTCAGCTGTGGCTGTCGCGCCCTGGGGGGCCTCATGGCAGAGTTCCTTCTTCCCCTCTGACTTGACGGTACAGTTCACCATGGTGCCAGCACCATCCAGGGCTAGCTGGGCAGAGCCAGGACTCCTCATGGACATCCTGTGGGCAAAGAGCAGATGAGTAAGTCCTGAGGCCCAGCAGGGTGATCCTATCCTGCCCTTCCCTCTCCCCAGTCCAAACAGGCACATGCACACAGGATGTAATTTTGTTCCTTTTTTTAAAAAATAAGTACAATAAAGCCAGGTATATAATACATGACTCGTGCTTATATACGTGTGTGTGTTCATATTTGCAATTAGTTACCAACATGGAATATCACATACACTCTGGATTTACGTCTCTTGAAGTTGGTCTGTGGTAACCTACAAGTGGAATCAGAAGCAGGTGCTCCTCTGGCCAGACCAATTTGCCCTAGTCCTCACCACTCCCTGCTATTTCCCAAAAGGGAAACCCAAAATGGAAACCATGTACCAAAACACGTACCAATACTCTTCACAAAATACTTTTTTTTTGTTTTTCTTAGAAACAAAAGTGAAATTTTTTTTTCAGCTTTCTTCACTTTGCCATCAATCTGCCAAACGTGGGAAAATAAACAAGTAGAGAGATGAGTGGCTTTCAGAAAACTATCAGGCATTTGCAAATCCTGGCTGAAGCAGACTCTGCCTCCCTGCCGTCCCACCACTCCCTGGGGCTTCTAAGAAGCAGAGTAACCCCTGGTTCCCAAGGAACAGCTTGGATTAGCCATGCAGTCTCAGGCCGGAGCAGCAGAGGCCCACGGCTCACCATGGCTCACCATGGCTCACCATGGCTCACCATGGCTCACCATGGCTCACCGGCCCACCGGCTCACCGGCCCACCCTCCAGAGTCATGGAGATAAGAGGTGGGGCCTGCCACGGCTCCCCCACCAATCACTGGGCTACCTTGAGCAGGTTATTTAACCTTATCAGTTCAGCTTCCTCATCTGTAAAATGGGCAGGAGGAAGGACTGTGGAGGAGTCGTCTTTCTGAGAATGGTGTGTGGCACCAGTGAATCCCCATGTGGTGTTTGTTATGCCACGGCTAGTTGGAATAGAGCACCAGGACCCACAATCTCAGTGTGGTCTGGGGACTTATTTGAGAGGCAAAGTCAGTGATGGCCCACAAATCAAAATGTCTGGAGGTGGTGGTATGGGGATCTTCTTAACAAGACTTGCTAAATAATGTTCTTAAAAGTTTTTAACAAGAGGGAACTCCCTGGTGGCGCAAGGGGATTAAGACACAGCACTGTGGAGACATCCACAGCCACTGCAGCACGAGTTCGATCCCCGGCCAGGGAGCTGACCCACATGGCACAGCAGACCTCTCCTGACTCTCCCGCTGCTCCCCTCAGCAGTGTATTTCGGTCAGTCTGCCTGTTCTGCTCCCCACTCTGTCTCTGGTGAATCCTCTCTCCCCCTGCAACTTGGACCTCTACCCCAGTTCTTGTATGCATAAATAAATAAATCTTTTAAAAAAGTTTTTAACAAGATATTTTTAACAAGAGTAAGTGATTAAACAAATAAAATTAATAGTTTTTAACATGGCATTAAATTGGGGGAGGTGGAAGCCAAAAAAGAGATACAGTGAAACAGCTCTTAGATGCAAGGTGCAGGTGACTATCTGCCTACTGCACAAGTCTGCACAATAAAATGTTTTGTAACAACAATGAATAAGGAAGGCCAGGTGCTCTGCACCACCCAGTTCATGTACATTAATTAAATACCCTAAAGAGCATTATAGTTGAATAAGATACCACCCTACAGATCAGACCGCACTAGGCTCTCCTGCCACTTTCAAAAGGCCCTGGAAGATGGCCTGGAAGCTAGGACAGGGCACTGCAGGGTGAGGGGCATCAAATGGAGACCCCGGCCCAGTTGGCCCCGGGGCTGTCTGGCTCTGAGTCTCCTCCCACCGCCCAGGGACCTGGAAGGCCTCCAGGAAGCAGGCAGCTCGGCCCAGCCCATCCGGGCACAGGGAGGGGTGCGGAGCAGGGGGCGCTGGGGAGGGGGCATTATCCTGAAGCTGAGGGCAGCAATTACATAACAAACAAACCCCGGGCTCAAGCTGTGAATTAATCAAACCGCTGAAAATAAAACCTTCCTCTCAGGAACTTCAGACAAAAGAAACGAAAACAACCAGGCTGGCTGGAAAATAAAAGGCAGCATCGCTGAAAGGGGGACAAAAGGAAACCAGACAATAGGGTGTTGGACAAAGGCAATAAAGCCAAAGGAAGTGTGACAGGCGAACAATGCGGGCTGTGGGCTTCTGATCCCGGCCCGGCTCTGCGCCACCGCTCGCTCCCCACACCCGCTGCTCCGCGTGGGCGCGGGCGGGCCACCAGGTCGCCTCCGGCCCTGGACGTGGGCCTGGGGGTTTTCTCCTTTCTGTCCCAACTCGGTGGCCTTCCAGCTCCTACCTCCGCGCCTTCCTTCCCCAGGCAGCCCAGAGACTTAAGGTCAGCCGAGCTGCCACAGAGGCCTGGGGGGACTTGGCGGCCACCTTGCCAGGTGACTTGCTGCGCCCGCCCGCCCATCCCCCCGGCCTGAGCCGAGGCGGAGGCAGGGTGGGTACCTGCCCTGGACGGTGCTGCCCAGCCCGGCAGCTCGCTGGTGTGGCCCGGGGGAGCATGCACCACGGCCGGTCTAAAGGAACTGTCCCAAACCGCGGTTTGGCCATGCTCCTTAATAACTGGTTATTGATCACATGCTGAAACTGTATGACTTGAACATGTTCAGTTAAATTAAATACATTAAAATTAATTTTGCTTGTTTCTTTTTACACTTCTTGAAGGAGCTACTAGAAAAAGTACCCTTAAGAGTGTAGTTCGGGGCCTCCCCGGTGGCGCAGCAGTTGAGCGCTGGGTTGCAAAGCTGCCCGCAGCCTCTGCAGCGCCGGTTCGATCCCCGGCTGCTCCCCGGCCACCGGAGGAGGGTCCCGCATGGCGCGCAGACCTCTCCTGCTGCCGGCTGCTCCCCTCAGCAGTGTACTTCGGTCCTTCTGCCTGCTCTGCTCCGCGCTTTGGCTCTGGTGAATTCTCTCACCCTCCCGCACTTCTGACTGTACCCAGTGCATGTATAAACAAACAAGCAAACAAACAAATAAATAAATAAACATGCCTCTATTAAAAAAAAAAAAAAGAGTGTAGTTCGTGCAAGAAAGCAATTCCTGTGCAAAAATGAATAATGACGTAAGAAAATTTTTTAAAGTGTGCTGTTCATATTTCTGTTGGACCACGTTCTTTCAGCTGTGATGGTCTTTTCTACTCACACTGAACCCCCAAGAGTACCCCCCGTCAAGCCCTGTGGATTATCTTTACACAGGGGAGCCTGCCTCCTGGGTGCCCCTGCTCCTCCTGGCCTCAGGCGCCATACCTGGTAACAAAGCTGCATGGTGACCCCTGGTGCCGCCAGGTAGCCAGGCCCCTGACCATGGCGTCTGTCTTGCTCTGCCTCTGGTCCCTGGGGCCCATTTGTTGATGGAGAAGCAACAGCTCAGGCCTGGGTCCCCTTTTGGGAAGAGGATCCTGGTCACCTCTGGCTTCCCCTCCAGCCTCCCCACACAGCCTGCTCAGGAAAGATTGCTTTCTCTGTCCTGTCACAGCCTAGAGGCCAGACAGACAAAAGTCTCTCTGAAGAGCTATAGGACCAGGCTCTGAACCCTAACTCTCCCCGCTTTTTCCCAGAGTAGGGAGCAAAATCCACGTGTGACAAATGAAATGAATAAGGGACAGAATGATGTGGCGGTGAGGCATCAGCATGCCTGGTCCCTGCTGTCCTTCCGCAGCTGGGTCCCTGTGTTATAGGACAGGGAGAGAACCCGTTTAATATCGGGGTTGCTCTATAACACCTGCTTCACCCCTGCAGGCTCTGTCTGTAAAATGAGGGAAACTAGGGGATGGGTGTGTTCAATGGGATGGTTCAGAGCACTCACAGTTTGGGGGTTCAACCACCCAAGTCCAAATCCCTGCACCAGCTGACCCGTGGGACCTTCGGCACAATAGTTAACCCTAAGCCTCTGTCTCCCCGTCCATATAATGGGTATAATTACCCATGTTTTGCGGGTGCTGTGAAGGTTAAATAATATAGGGTGCCCCCAGAGTGGGGTGGTTGAGAAGGAGCCTTCCATTAACACTCACCCCCTTACATTCTCATGGCCCTGAGCTTGGCCTTCAAAGCACTTATCACACAGGTGGTAATGACACCCTCACATGCTTAATCTACTTCTGACTCGCCCAGTAGCAGCCTGAGAACTCACCCAGCCCTCCCCTGTGGAAGCAGGCCTGCCTTTGCTCATCATTGCAGCCCACCCCCAGCACAGCACAGGGCCCGGAGCATAGTAGGTGCTCATGAAACAGCTGTACTGCATTCAGAGAGCACGATCGTGCTCGCCCACAAGGCACATGGCAGACCTAACATGAGGCAGCCACCCTCTTATCAGAGGCTTGCTCTCCAAGGTATCGTGCCCACGCCCTCCCCTCTCACATCCAGTGTCCTCCCAGGCCTCTTCCTGGCATCTAAATCCTATGAGTGACCTAAACCACCCCCTCCCTGCACCAAGGTGTCCATCTCTTTTGTTTATACCTTAGGACAGTAAGAAGCATTTTCCATACCTGTGGAAATCTTCCCTTAAGTCTTTTCTTCTTTTTCAGAGACTAAAATAAAACCTCCCATTTCCCTCGCTCCTTCTTGTGTGGTTCCTTGGGACGCTTTAAAGATCAACCTCTCCTCTCCCAGAGGCCCAGAGCCGCACAGGAGATATGAATCAGGGTCCCCCAGTTCCTACTGGAGACCTGGTCAGAGGCCACAAGCCCACAGAACACTCCACGGGCCTCCCCATCACAGTGGCAATGCTCCTGTGTGAACTCCTCCCCCTCGCCCAGCCTAATTCATATTTTTAAGTAGAGACTGAAGCCAGAGAAGCTGAGTTCAGGCAGCTGGTCGAGTAGGGTCGGAGGGGACAGCATCCCTGCCCGGACCCCCAGTCCCTTCTTGGGAACCCAGTCCACAGTTCCCACCGCTGCCGTCCCACCTGGACCTCACCTGGGCTCTGGGAAGAGGTGAAGGCCCTGGGGGAGAGGGTTCCGGCCACGCTCCCCCTTAAAGTGAGTCTTTGCAAGTTCGCCCCGATTTCAGCGCCAAGGTACTGGCAGAGAGAAGCACCTGCCCTGCCCCCCTGAGCTCCTCTGAGCCACCCTGAAAACAACAGGTGTGAGTCTCCTGTGCCTCCTCCACAACGGACCCTCTCCAGCCCCTCTACCCCCACAGGCCCCAAAGCACTTCCAGACACAGGTCCCCTTTTCTACCCCAAACCACTAGTCAGCCACCTCCTCTCCCCGACCTGCCAAGACCCTCCCAGCCCACTGGATTGGAATCAAAGGAGTTTTCACTCTCAGTCCTTCCTCCCTCCAGGCAACAGCCCCCACCCCCAATATCAAGATACAGATAAAGACAGATAAATTCCAGTCATCGGAGCATGACGGGTGACTCAGACTCAGACTCGGGGCACAGGAAGACAGCCTGGACAGAGAGGCAGACCCTCCGGACCACCCTTCCCCTGGGCACACACCAAACCCTCATGCAGGCTCCCCCACCTCCCAGACTGGCCCTGAGTGGGTGGTGCTGAGGGGTGCTGCCAGGGAAGATCCACACACAGGGCTGAGTCCCAGGGAAACGTCACTTCCTCTCAAAGCCCCTTGAGACCTGAGAGCCTCAGGCAGCCTTAACAATAGCCAGAGGCGTGGGTGCCCAGAATGGTGCCCTGGTGCCACATCCTGCCATTCTTCTCCCAGGCCGCACCCTGCCACCCTTCCTGGCTACGCCCGATCCTATCTCTGATGTTTACTCAGAGCTGGGAGCTGGGCCGGCTGCAGTCTTGGTTGGGACAAAGCTTTCCTGAGAGGCCCCCCTCACCCTCTCTGCCCTGGGCATATCAGATCCAGGTCATGCGGCCAGGTCTGGTCCAGCCCAGCCCCCCATCCTGGGCTGATCCTGGGCTGGCCAAGGTGGTCACTGCTTGGCAGAGCAGCCAACACAAGCCAGACAGAGCCTTGGCAAACACAGGGCTCCTCTCTTCCAGCCGGTGAGAGAAGGAAGCACCCCCACCCCACCTGGCCCACAGCAAGGCTGACCACCCAGGCCAAGGGCATGAAGCTCAGAAGAAGCCTGAGAGACTATAGCTGCTTCCTCCCACTTAACGTTCCTTTCTGGGTCTCAGGCCTCGGAGGCACCTGAGTCCAGGAGGAGAACCGGAGAGGAGCCAGAGGGAAAGTGTGGAGCAGGGGACAGCATGGAGCTGGGGACAGCACGGAAGTGCTGTCCAGGTTCCCAACAGGATGTGCACTTCCCCTGGCCTGCGCAAAGTCAAGGCAAGGTCAGAGCACCCCAGGACTCTCTTCTTGGGGCCTTCTCCTTGCTCAGGCCCTGGTGCTATGTCCCCCCTACCCCCTCAGCAGCACCCCAACAGGCAGCTGCAGGGCCTGTCCTTGTCTCCCAGTGACCAACTCAGCACACAGCAAGATGGCACAGTGGGGCTGATGGCCTAATCCAAGGCCTCCCTTTGAGGGAAGCCCTGAACATTCACCAAAGGAAGGGGAGGCAGGACAGAGCACTTACTTGGCCAAGCGCGCTGGGTGAGGAGCTCTCAGCTCATTCCCCTGCCTCCCCAAGGCCCAGTGGAGATGGCATCTGAACCCAGGCCTCACAGTGCCCAAACTCTTATCTTTTCATCTACTAGCTATGCCCTGGCAGTTCTCCCCCACCCCAGATAACAGGATCCGGTCCAGCTAAGACAGATCTGCCACGGTCTTCGCTGCTTACAGGATTCAAGTTGTTTTCGCCTTGAGACATGGGCGAAAGAAAATTAGTCTAAAGAAACGAGGACACACTTGGAAACTTGGGGGTAAAGATTCAACCTCTCAAAACCTACTTTCTTCCTATGTAAAATGGAGATTCCAATACCAATTTTTTTAAATTAAAAGATCATCTATGATTAAAGATCTGCTACAGAAGATTCTGGAAAGGAGATGAGAGAGACCTAAAGCAGGAGGATGTGTCTCTTCCCTCACTTGGAGCAGTGGAAACACGAGACCCCACAGAGCTGGACAGGTTCTAAGGACCTGAATTTACCCAGAAAACCCCCACACTCGCACCCCTGCTATCTGGCTGAGCCTCTGCGCTCCATTCCCTTCCTGGCAGAACCCAGAACCCAAGAGCCCCCTCATTTCCTCTGGAGCAGCAGAGTGAAGTGCTGCTCTGTTAACGCCTGCAGACCCTTGCTGTCCCCTACCAGCCCAGGAGGAGCCAGAGAGAGGACACCACAGAGGGGAAAGGACAGGTAGGAAGGGCCTGAAAACACTGTTTACCACGCAGGTATGAAATCTCCCCTTTGCCCGGCATCCCCGCTGCCAGTGCTGGGGTGGCCTGGTGACAAGCGGAGCCTGGGGCCCCTGTGCTATATGGTACTGTGCAGGCGCTGGAGACCTGGCAGTGGGTCCAAACCCAGCACCCTCTTACCAGCGGCACAGAGGGGCCAACGGGTCATCTAGACCCACTACTTTACCTAGAAAGGGACCACTAGTGTGGCCCAGAGAGTGAATGAGACAAACCAAAGCAAGTAAGTTGGAGGCAAAGTCCCCCAATCCCATCTGTTCCAGGAGTAGCCCAATGAGTGCTGAAGAATGAACCACTTTAAGGAAATGCAAATGTCCACCAGGCATATGAAAAAATGTTCAACATCACTTGCAATCAGGGAAATGCAAATCAAAACAACAATGAGGGGGCCTCCCTGGTGGCGCAAGGGGTTAAGACGCAACCTATGAAGCTATCCGCAGTTCAATCCTCCGGCCCACCAGGGAGCTACCCATATGGTGCAGCAGACCTCTTCTTCTGACTCGCCCTTAAAACCTGCTGATCCCCTCAGCAGCGTACTTCATCCACTTTGCCTGTTCTGTTTCCCACTCTGCCTCTGGTGAATCCTCTCATCCCCCACACCTCTGGCCTGTACCCCAGCTCTTGTATGCATAAATAAATACATCTTTAAAAAAAAAAAAAACTACCATGAGATACCATCTCACACCAGTGAGAAAGACACATATTAAAAAACTAGCAACAACAAATGTTGGCGAGGGTGTGGAGAAAAAGGAACTCTCCTGCACTGTTGGTGGGAGTGCAAACTGGTCCAACCACTATGAAGAGCTGTGTGGAGATTTCTGGACCTACTAAACATAGAGCTTCCATATGATCCAGCAATTCCACTCCTAGGTATTTACCCAAAGGACACAGAAACATTAATTCCAAAGAGCACCTGCACCCCTATGTTTATAACAGCACTGTTTACAATAGCTAAGCTTTGGAAACAACCCAAATGCCCAAAAATAGATGACTGGATCAAGAAGATGTGGTACATACACACCATGGAATATTACTCAGCATTCAAAAAAGATAAACACATGCAATTTGCAGCAACATGGATGGCGCTGGAAGGAATCATGCTCAGTGAAATAAGCCAGAAAGAAAAAGAAAAATACCAGATGGTCTCACTCATAGCAGGAATCTAGAAAACTTAAATAAGGGACCAGGAAAAAGAATAACTATAAGAAAGAAAATATCAAAATCAACAAACAACTATGAACCAGAGACTCTCTATCGGGGTGGGGGGGCGGAGAAAGGAGGGCTTGGGGTCAAAATAAGGGGGTTGTAATTGTATGGGGAATATAAAAAATAAAATTTAAATAAAATGTGAAAAAAAAAAGAATGAACCACTTTACACTTCAGACTCTTTTTGAGAAAGGAGGCTGAGAGCATCAATGTCTCCTGGTTGTGAGAACGAACACATTATTGTATGTGGAATATTCAGCACAGAACCTGGCACAGAGCAGGCTGCTGCTCAGTATTGCTGCTGTGGCTGAATGAATGAATGAGTGAATGGGCTTCCAGGGAGTTCTGCCAGCCGGAGCATTCAGCCACAAACTGATGGTTTCTGGGGTCCCTCTTAAAGGCATTTCCAGTATCAGCCTCCACACATCCTTGAGCCCCTGGTGTTCCTCCTCTCAAAGTGGGCCTCATACTGCACCCTCGGGTCTCTGGGGACTCAGAAAAAGCATCTTATTCCTCTTCCTTCTCCTGCTTCAGTTCCACTGCAGGGGCCTAAGAGTCAGATCAGCGATTAGATGGGGAAGTGGTACAAGAAAGAACCAGGAGTTGGGAAGTGGCTTCACCAAGAAAGCCTGTGGCCCACATGCAAGTCTCAGCAAACACATTCGGGCCTCATGCTCTCAGCCCCAGGACACGCCTCCTGAGGCTCCACACCTTGAGAGAAGGCCTGGGGACTTCCGGATAATTCGAGCATCTAGCTCTGCAGGGACAGCAGACTCTGGGGAAACAGCGAGACAGATGACAGCACCGCGGCCACGGCAGCCAAGGCCCATGGGCTGTACCGGGGTACATGGGCCTCACCTTGGGCACCGGCTCAGGCCTGCTGTCCCTATGGCCCCGTCACCCATGCCTCGGGTTCTGGATGGGACACCACCCATGGCTGTGTGTGCCTAATCACCACCATCTCCCCCAAGACAAGCTCGCACATCGGAAACCCCATTTAGCAGCTCTTGCTCAAGCAACATTCATTCTTTCAGTGAACAAAGTGTTCCGTTCTTTTTTTCTGCAAAGGCTGTGTTTCCTCTCCCATTATCTACCCCATCGGCAGCCAAGCCTGCCGCAAAAGCAAGATTTCTTCTTTCTTTTTGTTATTTTCATGGTCCCCTTTATTTATGGGTGGTTGTTTTTTCTTAGCTTTGGCTCCTTTTCAAAAGTGCTGGGAAGCAAGAGGAGGAGAGCAGTATCATAGTTTCTGATTCCATCTAAAATGCTTATCGAACACTCCCCAAAGCAATCAGCCTGCGCCCAAGTCTGCCTGGGAACCCACCTTTCATTACCTTCCTCGTGGAAACTGAGGCAAGGGCACTCTACCAAAAAGAGAGCCAGGTCCAGCGAAGGGGTAGGAATGAGGATTCCCCATCTTGACATCGGGAGTCCACAATGCTCATAATAAAATAATAATGGCACCATTCAAAATATTCACAGAATGATGGGCCCAAAAATTATATGGGACTCGTAGATGTCAGCCACAAATGATCGTCATGCTGGTGTGTCAACTAAAGACACATTTGGTGTAGTTAACACTTACTGAGCATTTACTATATGCCAAGCACTGTCCGAGTCATTTTTACATATGTTAATTTATTTAGTCTTTATAATAATTGCCTGATGTAGATGGTATACGATCTCAATTTTACCCATGGAGAAGTTGAGGCACAGAGGTCATTTGTGCTCAAGGAGTCTAGCTCAGAACCCACCTCTCACCTGGGCCTCCCTGGTGGCATAAGGGGTTAAGCATAGCACTGTGAAGCTATCTGCAGCCAATGCAGCACTTGTTCCGATCCCTGGCCAGGGAGAAACCCACATGGTGCAAGTAGACTTCTCTTGTCTAGCCAGCTGCCCCCTCAGCAGTGTATTTCAGTCGGTCTGCCTGTTCTGTTCCCCACTCTGTCTCTGGTGAATCCTCTCACCCCCTGCACCTCTGGCCTGTACCCTGGTTCTTATATGCATAAATAGATAAATCTTTTTTTTATTTTTTTAAATATTTTTTTATTTATTTATACAAGATGCGCGGGAGGGTGAGAGGATTCACCAGAGACAGAGCGGGGAACAGCACAGGCAGACTGACGAAATACAGTGCTGAGGGGAGCAGCGTGCGTGACGAGAGGTCTGCCGCGCCATGTGGGACCCTCGCCAGCCGGCCAGGATTGAACCGGTGCTGCAGAGGCTGCAGACAGCTTCACAGTGCAGCGCTCAACCGCCTGTGCCACCAGGGGAGGCCCAGATAAATCTTTAAAAAAATAAGAAGAACCCACCTCTCACCAGCCAACAGGTGTGGAGGGCACAGTAGGCCGAGTGCCACTTACTGCAGTGGGTTCCCTGAACAGCCCTTGGGAACAGGTACTAATATCCTTTCTGTATTCCCCATGAGGACATGAATGCTTAAAGAGGCCAAGCAGTTGCTCAAGGTCCTAGCCGGTGTGGCCAAGAAGCTGAACCCAGACACTGGCTGCTGGGGCCCCTCTTTGAAGCACGGATTCTGCCTGTGACTTCCACGGGGAGTCATAAAAGTCCCCTCCTGGAGCCTGAACCCCCTGCCCTACTCTCCCCTACTGTCCCGCCCACCTCCTGCCTGCCCATCTCCTGCTATGCCTCTACTGCCCCAGGGACCCAGGCCACTCACCTCATTCAGTCGAATAAGTAAAGCAGGTGTATTTTCTTATCTTCCCCCCCTGAATATAAAAGGGATGTTTGCTTATTATAGAAAACCTGCAAGATTTAGAATACCATGAAAATGGAAAAATTTAGAAGCCACCCATTTCCTCTCAATCCAGAGGTGGCCACTGATAAGATAAGAGTTTGGCCTATTTCCATCCAATCTTTTTTCTAGGTGTACTTTTCTTTTTCATCATTGAGCTCACAGTTTTTACAGTACTCCCCCTACCCCCTGAAACACCCCACTTACTTATTTTTATTAATACCGTATTTGTTTGTCTTCTTTGTCAAACCCAGAGCCAACCGCTTTCCCCAGGCTGCTGGGGAGTAGAGGAAAAGGCACAGGGCAGATGAGACATGGGAAAAAGAACTATGGGAGGTGAAAAAAAAAAAAAAAAAAAAAGAACTATGGGAGGTGGAGACGGTCCTCTGTGGTGACTGGGATGAGCGAAAGAGCCCCTGTCTCTGAGAGCCGGGCCCAGAAGGCCGAGGAGGAGAGCTGTGTCTTCAGACTAGGGTTCCTGGCAAAACCCATGCTGAGGTTCCCAAACACAGTCCCAACTGCAGCCCTGGGGCACCCCCGTGTGCAGTCCCAGCCCCAATGAACTTGGCTGCCCTGTTGATGTCCCTTGAAATGGCGCGGGTTGGGAAGCTGTGCCAGGAATAAGCTATCGGCAGACACAGGGCTTCTGCCGCCGCCTCTGGAGTTTCAGCACCATGGCAGACCGGTGATCTACTCAGCAGCTGGGAGGAGCTCCTGACCACGGAGGGCATACCCCCATTTAACAGGCATGCGGGGGGTGGGGGTGGGGGAGTTTATGTTACTGAAAATTGGAGATTATTAAAAATTCTTTATAATGTACCTGTTAAGGCTGCACATCTTCTGGTCTATAACTGCACCATAATTTATGCAATGCATGTGGAACAGTTCAATTTTTCAAACTTCATATTACTGGAAACTTCCTCAGCCACATCATCCACCCTTCAGATACCTCCGCTCTTGGGGACAGAAGGAGGCAGCAGAAGGCTCTTGCCTGCCCCTTTGATGGGCTGGCGACAAAGCAGCGAAAGGGAGTCTAGAATGGAGAAGGAGGCTGTGATGGGGGCCGGAAGCTTGGGCCCAGGGCCTGTCTGCTCCCACACTGGAAAGGGTGTCCCTGGGCCCTGACTCTCTCTTAAAAAGATGGAGGACCACAAAGAGAGCCCTTTCACACCCATTACGATGGCTATTACAGAAAAGTGTTGGCACAGATGTGAACTGGAGACAGGAATGTAAAATGGTAGAGCCGGTACAGGAAGTAATGTGGCAGCTACTCAACAAATTCAACAGAGAATAACCACATGAACCAGGATCGTACTTTTGGGTGCGTGTCCAAAGCGACAAAAAGCAGGGTCTTGGAGCAGTATTTGTACACCCATGTTCACAGAGGATTATCCATAACAGCCAAAAGGTGGGTACAACCTCAGGGCCCGTGAAGGGATGAAGGATACACAAAATGTGATATATTATTATATACACAATGTCACACACACTCACACGCACTAGAATACTATCAGCCTCAAAAGAAGGAAATTCTGACACATGCTTGTAACCTGTGTGGACCTTGAAAACGTCATGCTAAACCAGACACAAAAATACTAATATTTCATGATTCCACTTACAGCAAGGGCCTTGGAAAAAGTTCAGAGACTAATATAGAACAAATTGCCCCAGGGCTGGGGAAGGGTTGAAGGGGTGTTACTGCTTCAATGGCATACAGACTCCGTTGAGGACCACGCCACGTCCTGGAGGTGGACAACTGTGATGGCCACACAACAATCCACATGTGTTTACTGCCCCTGGACTATACCTTTAAAATGGTAAAGTGGGCCTCCCTGGTAGTGCAGGGATTAAACTCTCAGCACTATGAAGCTATCCAGTAGCCACTGCAGCAGGAGTTCGATCCCCAGCCAGGGAGCTGATCCACATGGTGAAGCAGACCTCCCCTGTCTCACCTGCTGCTCCCCTCAGCAGTGTATTTCAGTCAATCTGTTCTGCTCTCCACTCTGTCTCTGGTGAATTCTCTCACCCCCCACACCTCTGGCCTGTACCCCAGTTCTTGTACACATAAAGAAATAAATCTTTTAATAAATAAATAAAATGGTTAAAGTGGTAAACTGTCTTCTCTATATTTTACCACAATAAAACATAGATGGAGAGTGTGAAACTGCTATAATAATGCCCAGTTTCACAGATCTTCAATGTTGCAGATGGGCACAAGCACAGCCTCGCAGATTAGGGACCTCAGACTGGGGGGGGGGGGGGGTCCCATCCGACTAGTCCCATGCGCACAAAGCTGTAATTAATGTCACTAATTGACATGTCTAGAAAAGGCCAGAGCCAGACTGTGCCAGGTCTGCCCACGACTGGAAGGCCTTCCCTACTCTGCCTCCTTCGCCACTGGGAACAACTAAAGGCTTCCACCTGCCACCCAGAGACAAGGTGCACTTAGGATTCCTCACCAGGGAGGTGAAGAGATGGGGGAAGGGGACAGGAGAATGGGGTGAGAGGAAGAGATTTAGCCTTCCCTTAAAACTGGTTCTTTGGCTTTCCTGGAAATCCTTTTCCCCAATGTCCTCCTTAGGGAAGTGGTTTGAAATAAAGCACTGGCCAACACCTGGCTTAAGAACAGTCTGCCCCCAACCTGCTGAACAACCTTGGACGGGTTCTACCCACTGGGCCTCTCTCGACAGAGACACTTGGTGTCCTCCCCGCTGCCCCCCCCCCCACTGTGCAGAGGATGCAGTGACAGTGGCCAAATGGCAGCGCTAGAGCAGAAAAGATCTAGCATAGTAGGGTGCTGACTGGGAAGGGGTCCTGGGACAGGCAGGGACTGAGCACCAGCCCACTCTGCAGGGACTCATCCAGCATGTTCCATAGACACTGGCTTCTGCGGGCCACCCCAATTGTTCTTTCGTCCTCCGTGACCAGAGTCCCATCCAGCCTTCAGGCTCAACTGAGGTTTCCTTTTTCTATTACTGGAGACTTTACTGGTAAAAATGCCCCAGTTCCCACATAACCAAGAACGCGTCACGGGCACCCAGCATGTCTAACTAAGCACTGCTTGGGTTCCATGGCCTGAATGCCAGTGCAGGCCACGCAGAGGGCAGGCTGCCACAGGGACCCCTGGGGACTTCCTCCCAGACCCAAAAAACCATCAGCATCTTTGTCCATCTTTGTCCAACGAGGAAGAGAAAGGAGCGCCCCCTCCCCTACCGCTGCCTCCCCACCCCCTTCTGGCCCCTTTGGGCCATTAGAAAGGCAGTTCCCTTCCCCCACAACCAGTCACCCTGACCCAGGGGATGGGGGTCAATGATGGGGTCATGGGAGGCAGGCGCCTAGCTCCAAACCCGCTGCTGTTGCGCAGGAAGAATTTAACCCTCTCCCTTCCGCCTCATGGCTGTCCAGCCTAGCAGATTCACCATCGGTCTAGTCTAGACAGGCGCCCGGTGAGAATCTCGGTGGATGGTGGAAATGAGCATTGCATTTGGGAACAAAAGGTCTGAGTTTGAGCACTAGCTCTGCCACAAAGTCAGCATGAGTCCTGGGCAAGTCTAAATTCTCTGAGCCCCAGGCTCCCCATTTGTAAACGGGGAGTGAAAATATGCACCAAAGAGGGCTGGGGGGCCTCCGCAGCGATTTCTAAATGTCAAAGCACTTTATACACTTTATGATTCATAAAGGCCCCCCACGCGGGGAAGGGATATGGAGGGTTTTAACTCATGGTGGGGCCTGGGACACGCCACCCAGCCTCCCAACGTCACAGCTTTCCCATTTGCACGTGGAGTGAACTATGACTTCTCCCAGAGGTGAAGTTTCAAGTAGGAGAGCTCGAAGGCCTTTGATGCCATGGGAATATAAGTGCCGCTGAGACCCTGGTTTCAGCTCCAGGCTGCAGCCCAAACTGGCAGAAAGCTATTGAAGCTGCTCAGCAGAAAGGTGAAGAATGACCCTGCCATTCAGTGAGTGACCACTCGCTTGCTTCCCAGGTATTCCCAGCGGCGACTAAACCCATTTCTAGATGAGGCAGCTGGAGCTCACGGGTGGAGGCAGAAGCCCACCCAACGTCCGCCTGACTCCAGGCCCAAAACTATTGGTTGTCGCATAGAAAAAGATGTCAGTGCTTTTCCGACAGCCCGATACTTTGCAAGGATGCTGAGAAGGGGCTGCTTTCCTCAGTACGCCAAAGCCCAGTTAACCGTGTCCACTGTGGAGGCTGGGTACCGAGTGGGCAGCCTTCACTTCCTGTCAGGCTCCTGCAGGCAGGAAGCTCCTGAGCACCCAGAGTCCAAAGGTTAGTTAAAGGCTGTTCATTACTATGACTTATTAAAATTCACCAGCGGTTGGGCTTTGTGAATATGTTGGTTTCCTGCCTCAAAATGGTCCCAACTGCATGTGAATTTCATGGGTGTTGCAAAAAACTACCCTTCGTGGTGCAGAGCCGTTCCCTTAGTGACCAGTGTCAGCCACACCTTCCACTACACCTGGCAACACCCCACCTGCAGAGTGCGTGGGCAACAGTTTGTTCCCTTTCCTTCGCTGCTCCCCGGCACCAGTGCAGAGGGAACAGTGCCCCAGCCCATCTCTGCCACACCCCTCCTCCTGCTCCAGGCTTCCAAGACACTTGGGGCTGCAGCGCTCACTGGGTGAAGGGATGACTCCAGTAACAGAATAAGCACAACAACAAGAATAGCAGCAAACATCTGCATAAGATCCCCACACGCCAGACTCTGAGTTCAACACTTCTCATGTGATTTTTTAAACTGAATCCTCCCAGCACAGAGGCAGGCTTGTTGGTGGCATTTTACAGTTAGAGAAGCGAAAGCACAGAGAGGCTAAGTAACCTGGCCAGGCCCACACAGCATCTGAGCACTCCCTCTTCCAGACTGAGAAACTGTAGAGGTCAGTCATGGCCTGTGGGAGGAGGTGCCCCACACCCAGGCAAGGTCAGAAGAGCTGCACCACCTTGTCTCACATTAGCCCCGAACCCCTAAGCCCCGAGACCCAACCAAAGCACCACACTATCAGCTCTGTCCACTGGAGCCTTCTGTACCCAAGGCCTGCACTGAGCACGGCAAATATACATCACTTCATTGAATCCTTTTAACCTTGTGCAGTAGCTATTTTTTTTTAAGATTTATTTATTTATGCATACAAGAGCTGGGGTACAAGCCAGAGATGCGGGGGGTGAGAGGATTCACCAGAGACAGAATGGGGAACAGAATAGTCAGATAGATGGAAATACAGGGGAGCAGCGGGCGAGTCAGGAGAGGTCTGCTGTGCCATGTGGGTTGCTCCCTGGCCAGGGATCAAACTTGTGCTGCAGAGGCTGCAGATAGCTTCATAGGTTGCGTCTTGACCCCTTGTGCCACCAGAAAGGCCCAGCAGTAACTATCATTCTCTAACCACTTTGTATGTGAGGAAATGAGGTTTGAAGAAACTTTTGGTACTTGCCAGAAATCACACAAGTTCAAAAGCAGAGTCAGCTCAAACCTGGGTCTGTCTGATTCCATCTCCCACCTAGCCTCCTACCCCAAGGCTCTAGAGATGGAATCTTCTTCAACAGTCCTGGGACCCCGACCAACTCAAGGCCCTGTTCCCACCAAGCAGCTGTCTCTGTGCTTCTATCTCATCTCCCCAGACAGAGCCCAGCTTCCCTGTGAGCAGGGGAAGGCCTTGCCCCAGGCCTCACCCCAGGACTTCATGTAATGAAGACTAGGTGAAGCTTACCCATTCCCCGAGTATCTCGCTGCTCAAAAACATGTCAAGCCATTCATTGCCTTTTAAAAAGACATCTAGGAACTCCCTGGTGGCGCAAGGGGTTAAGCACAGCACTATAAAGCTATCCACAGCCTCTGCAACATGAGTTCGATCCCCAGCCAGGGAGCTACCCACATGGCGCAGCAGACCTCTCCTGACTCCCCCGCTGCTCCCCTCAGCAGTGTATTTCAGTAGATCCGCTGTCTCTGGTGAATCCTCTCACCCGCCCCCGACCTCTGGCCTACACCCCAGTTCTTGTATGCATAAATAAATAAATCTTCAAAAAAAAAAATGCCATCTAGGGACTAGTATTCCCCTGCCCTAAGCAATATAAATTTACTCAGTCATTGAGAAATGGCACATGTGGGATTTCCCAAGATAGTTGGTGATTTGGGCCTGGCAGGACCGAAGTGGACACAGCGTGGGTCAGAGCAGAGAGAGAAGGAGCAGGCCCCCTCCCAGGCCACATGCCCTGGGCCCATACCATGGAGCCTGCCAGCCCTGGCAGGGACAGAAAAGGCGTCTTGCTTACCAGAAAGTTTAGCATGAACTGAAGGCAGCAAAAACGTCTTTAAACAGAAAGAGAAAGAGCAGGATTCTGCTGGAGTTTCTCATAGGACAATGAGGGAATGAGCCACCCTTTCTGAAAGTTCTCTGAAACACTCCCAGGCTCCTTGTATTTAATCAAGTCCTGGGCCTCCTTCCACACCTGCAGAGGAGGGGGCTCCTTCGTGGTAGCTCCTTAAAGCACCTGAGGCAGTCGTCCAACCTACTTAGTCTTAGCAAGACACAGGCCTGCTCACGGAGGCTTCAGTCCGGTGGTAGACTGCACATTTATGGGGCTGAATGGAATCCCAAGTTCATCCTTTCACGAAGCCCTGGCCGGAGCCTTCAGCTAGCTGGGGAAGAGGATGTCAACCCAGAGAACAGAGGACAAGTCACCCACTTCAGGACTGAGTGGCCATCAGCTGTGTGCGGATAATAATAAGATAATAGTCCAAACGCCACGGCTGGAAGCCAGGCCAGTCCTCTCACAGCCCAACAACCCTCTGCCTCACCGCCCAGCATGCACTTTCTCTGCCCTGGCTCTTTGCAGAGGCCCAAAGTTTCTCATCCTTCCAATGAATCTGCCCTCCAATGCCTTACAATGGTGCCTACCACAGCTTGGAGGCCTGGATGGGGGTATACGCCTTCTAATGCATCAGGTACCACCATCCCTGAACTGGAAAGTCTCCTTTGCAAAGTTGTCTGCCCTTTGACACCAAGGTACCCCAGGAAACACTTACCCTTGACAAATTGCTAAGGTGGCTACTTCTAGTCAAAGCCAAACAGTTGAGGGAAACGAGGGAACAATGGGCCAACTTACATGAGGGGTAGACGGAGGAAAGGGATCTGCCTCCAGGAATGGGATCTGGTGATGAGCGCAGGGAAGCTTCTAGGCCAGTCTGGTGGAGGGGATGCGGTGGGTGCCGCTCCAGCCCTCTCCATTGCCTTCCAGGACCCCCACACAACAGCAGGCATACACAGAGCCCCGGCACCCACAGAGCACTATCTCCTGCCCCGATCTCTCAGCCACAAGTTGAATTCCACCAGCTCAGCGCTTCCGCAGAAAGGGGTTGTTTGACTTGCGTGCCACTCTTTCCACAGGGGTGGTCCATCCCGCCTGCTCCCCCTCTTCCGGGGTCATCTCAGCTGCCCTCCTTTGCTGGCAGGTGTCTTTCTACGCCCCGGCACCCCGAGAAACTATACGGTGAGTCTCCATTCCGATGTCGATGTGCGGACCCCATTGCAGAGACAAATCTGAAGCCCGAAGTACAGTGGCCATGAGTGTGGGAGCGGAGCCTGCTCACCCCACTTACAGGAGCCATCTGAGTTCACGTTGGGAGGCCATGGTCCCCAGAGGCCCTCTCCCACACAGGGCTGGGCTCCATTCAGTCCATGCTGAAACGGTCCCCCCCACAGGCTGAGACACCACCCACCCAGCCATCAAGCCACCCAACCCGTCTTCCTTCCTGTCCCGCTCTCGACATGAACCCCAACACTGGAGAACAGAATGTGCTTGGCTGGGGACCTAGATGTCATAAATTGCTAATAACAGATTCTTATTCTAAAAAATAAGACGCGGGACCTCACTGGTGGCAAGGGGTTAAGACGCAATCTATGAAGCTATCCACAGCCACTGCAGCGTGAGTTTGATCCCTGGCCAGCCAGGGAGCTACCCACATGGCGCAGAAGACCTCTCCTGTCTTGCCTGCTGTTCCCCTCAGCAGTGTATTTCAGTCGATCTGCCTGGTCTGTTCCTCACTCTGTCTCTGGTGGATCCTCTCAACCCCACACCTCTGGCCTGTACCCCAGTTCTTGTATGCATAAATAAATAAATTAAAAAAAAAATAACATAAGCCCCTGTTCATCCTCAACACAATTTCCAACCAGGCCCAGAAGAGAAAGAAGTGTCTCCTTGGGCCACATGCCTGAGAAGGAAATGGTCTCCTCAATCCGCCCCAGGCCCCCAAGGCTGACTTTACCCCACAGCCTCACCCTCCGGGCACAAAAGCCAGGTCCCCAGGCGTCTACACAGTGCGGCTTTGCTTTCCAATGCTCTTTCCATGTCCAATTTCCCTTTATTTTCAGATTTGTTAAGCACCTGTAAGTGCCAAGCACCAGGCACTGCACGGGAAGGCAGCCTGCTCCTGGTTCACAGGTGAGGAGGGTGAAGGCCGAGGTGGGGTCCTGTGTGACCCTGCCGGAGGGCAGTGGCATGGCTGGCAGACCTGTGCTCGCTCCAGGGAGGGCGGGTCGATAGCAGGATGACCCGAAGCTGACTCCCAGCTCCCAGTCACCTGCCCTCTGTGACAGGGGTCAGCGGGACAATGGGACAGGAGTGAGAAGGTGCAGACAAGAGCAAAGCGCCAGAAGCAGCCATCTTTGGCAGAGACAATAGTAAAAGGCACATCTGAACATGCCTGAGGTAGGTTATAAAATTGTGTTCTGGATCTTGGTTTTATGCAAATCACATGTAAATATGAACATGGCCTTGGAAAAATCCAGTGTCCCTGCTGCTCTTTCCACCCCTCTTTTACCCAGTTTCCAGGGCCATCTAGGAAGATATCTGACCATGCTGTTAGGGCCTGAGTGCTATCCCCAGCCCCACCAGCATGATCTCTTGGCTCCAACTTCTCTCCTTGGCCTCACCTCCCTGTGGCCACCTGAAGAAAGTGGACACAGAGGGGAAGAGAATATCCTCACAGTGGACATGGCCAGGTGGCAAGTGCGGGAGTTGTGGCCTCTGCCAACGTCACCGTCCTCCCAGATCTGGTCTCGGGATGGGCTCCCCCCAACTGTCAGGGACCCAGTGGGCTCCAGACATTCCTTGAAGCCCCAGCTCTTCTCATTGCAATTCCTCAAACCAATGGCAGGAGGTTGGGACCCTGCAGCAAGATCTCAGGGGTTTTCCATGTGTCTGTACCAGGTCAGCGCTGCAAGGGCCAGCCCCATCCCTGCAGACCCACAGCCAGTGTGGGACCAGGACGCCCGTCCATGTGGACAAGCTTCAGTTTCCTCAGCCACTAAATGTGGGTTAGATGCTCTGCCCTTCCTGATCATGAGGTTTCATGAGTGAGGCAGCACTGAGAAGGAAGGAGGCACCCTGGAGGGGCCAGCCACATGCTGGTGCAGGCTGGGGCCAGGCTGGGGCCATCGTCCTCTCTGGTCACAGCAACAAGGAAAGGTCAAAATGGTCCTTTCCAAGTTGCAAATGAGAAGAGCGACATTCCAAGAGGTGAAGTGACATCCTGACGGGCACACAGGCTACACCAGGGCCTGCTCTCTTCTGGTGCCCACTGACCTAGTTGCCCACTGGCCCCCAAACACCAACATAGCAGTGCGAGGAAGATGTGAAGGTCCCTGCAGGACAAGGCCCCACTGCCTGAGGCCCGGCGAGCAGCGCCTGGGCTGCAAGCACTGGCAACAGTCACTGTGGAGTCAGCTCCCTCCACATCGGCCCAGCAGGCAAGGCCAGTGCCCAGGAGAGGTTAGCACCTGGCCCTGTTGGACATGGGTCTCCCGGCCTGGCTGACCTACCCAGGAAATGGACAACCTGGCTGGAAAATCATCAGCTCAAATGGAGAAGATAAGCAATTGTTTCCATGACACAGATACAGAGACCGAGGCCCGGCAAGGTTTAGGACATGGGCAAGCCCGCACTGCACAGCAGCCCCTGGCACCCCTTTTTTCTAATTCCCACAGCAACCCTGCCACAGGGAGATCCCATTATCCCAATCTCTGCACAAGGAAAACAAGGCTCACAGAAATTAGGTAAGTGGGGCCTCCCTGGTGGCTCAGGCGGTTGAGCGCCGCACTGTGAATCTGTCCATAGCCTCTGCAGCGCCTATTCCATCCCAGCCGGCTGGCGAGAATCCCACATGGTGCAGCAGACCTCTCCTGCCTCGCCCGCTGCTCCCCTCAGCAGTGTATTTCCTCAGTCTGCCTGTTCTGTTCCCTGCTGTCTCTGGTGAATCCTCTCACCCTCCCACACATCTGGCCTGTGCCCCAACACTTGTAGAAATAAAATAAATCTTAAAAAAAAAAAAAAGAAAGAAAGAAATTAGGTAAGTGACCCAATGTTGAGATCCAAAATCTCAAAGTTTCAAATTCAGAACTTTGCCGTGGTGTTTTCACTAAACTATAAACTATACCACTTCTCTACAAATTGACAACTGTGCGGGAGACTGAGTTGTGCATAATGTATTATGTGGGGAGGAGAAGGGACCAGACACCCAGTGATCATCAAAGTTGGCGGCCAACTTTGGAGCAAGCAGGAGGTGAGCCTGCTTCTTTGAGGCCACAAGGACCCCCTTGGGCCTGGCCCAGGCTGTCCTCCAGCTGCCATTCGCACAGACTTCAGCACAAAAACACCGGCTCTGGCTGATGTAGTGCCCCAGCCTAGAAGGCCCTTCCTACATTCTCGACCAGAAAACTCCTATACTTCCCTCAAAGCCCAGCTCAAATGTCTTTTCTTTATCAGTCTCGCCCTAACCATCCTAGAAGAGCTGACTTTCTCCAGGGCATCCCAGAGCCTTTACCCATCACTGAACTCAGTAGCTGACTGGACTGCAGGTGCTTACATGGCTACCTCCCAAGTTCTGGCTACCTCGGAGCCCTTGGTCTCTCTCAGGGAAGGGACAGTAAGGGCCTTCTCTTGCATGGCCTACCACAAAACAGCCATCATCTCTTCACACAGTCAACAGCCCCACAAGGAGATTCTATTGTTACCAACCTCATTTATAGATAAGGAAACTAATGCTCAGTTATCTACCCAAGATCACACACAGGCAGGGCCTCCCTGGTGGTGCAAGGGGTTAAAGACAGTGCTATCAAGCTATCCGCAGCCTCTGAAGCAAGAGTTCAATCCCTGGCCTGCCAGGGAGCAACACACATGGCGCAGCAGACCTCTGCTGTCTCACCCGCTGCTCCCCTCAGCAGTGTATTTCAGTCAATCCGCCTGTTCTGCTCCCCGCTCTGTCTCTGGTGAATCCTCTCACCTACCCCCACACCACTGGCCTACACCCAGTTCCGTATGTGTAAATAAATAAATCTTAAAAAAAGAAAAAACAAAAAAAGATCACACAGGCAGTGGGTGTGAGTCTGTCTGTCCTTGCTGTCCCTGACCCTCGTGCAGAGCCTGGACGTAGTGGGTGCTCCAGAAAGGCTTGCCTCATGAAGAGGTACAGAGGGAGGAGGGTACTGCTGTACCACAGCCCCTAGCCCCATCTGGAAACCCTACATCGAGCCCCATAGCCCAGGTCTCCCCATTTCTCGCCCTACCTTCTATCACTCCCAATATTCAGCGCTTCTTTCTTCCCAAAAGCTCCAGGTGCTTTTCCCATTTTGGCCTTGGGCACCCCAGTAGGAGGGAGGGGTCTTGCTGTATTTCCAGCAGGACATGGACCCACAGAGGCCTCATGGCCAGTGTGCCCAATCCCAGGATGGACGGGTTGCACCTCTGTCTCAAGAAAAAACAAGCACCAAGAGGCAGGGGGCGTCTGGAAGGTGGCACTGCCCTTTCCTCATTCCCAGCATCCTCTGGCTGACCTGGCCACTGGACACGGGGCTGGGCCTGAGACAGGAGGGAGGGGGGCTGCTCCCAGGCTGGGGAGGAGACAAGAGGCCCTTTGTGTCTGCAGTGCTCCTGAGACACCTGTTCTCCCTCCTGCCTGCCTGTGGCCTCCCTCCTGCCCTCCCTCCCAGCCAGCCTGTGTGCGGCCTTGTTTATCCTGCAGCCCTGGCAGCCAGGCCCAGCGTGGGGCTCCAGCCACCCCTGCCAGCACCTGCCCGGTCCTGGCAGCCCTGAAGGCTGCTGGCCAAGCACAATCACCCCGCTGTTGACACAGTTGTTGATTTTTGGGAGGGCAGGGAGGGACAAGAGGGGAGGAGAAAAGCAAAGGCATTTCACGCCAGTCTGGCTAATTTGCAGTTGGCCTGTGCTGTCCTGCGCCCCCTGCAGCTGCCTGGAAGAGGCTGGGGTTTCCAGCCCAGGACAGGTGGGCCACACATTGCACCGTGCCGAGTCCACTGGAACCCGCAGCAGCACATGCCCACTGCAGCAGCGCACGTCCCAATGCATGTGAGTGCATGCGCACACACACCACTCTGGGCCAGCATGCACAGCTCCGAGCTAAACATTGGCCTACAGATGCCAGGGGGAACCAGTCTTTGAGTACTCACCACTTACCCTCCCCCCAAAAGTCCCAAAGCCACCAGGGTCTTTGGCGAGGGCCGGGGCCAGGTAGAGTCCCTGGGAGACATGGAGAGATCTGTCCTGATAACCTCTTCTCTGACTGATTCTTGCCAAGCTGTCTCTTCCTCACCCTGTAAGTTCTTATATTTCCTCTTACAGGAAGCCTTCCCTGACTGCTCAGATCTGGTTGTGGTGTCCCTCCTGGGTGCTCCCATCATGCTCCAACCTGCACCTCCCCACCTGTACTTCTAGTCAGCCAATTTAAGAATTGATCATTTGCTCTTCTTTATCTTCCTCTGGTTGAGTCAGGGCTGCGCTGGTCCATCTGATCCTCCAGCCTGGCAGGTACTGCTGTGTGAGACAGGCACTCCCTCCCTATCTGGGAGTGCAGGGGTGAAGGGCACAGGCCCCCACAGGCCCAAACATCCACTCCACCTCCACCCCAGGTTCCCACTTTGACAGTCACCTCTTGGATTATTAATAAGGCCTGTGGCTGGTTAAAAGGCTCATGAGCTTCAGGAATTACCTGTTAACTTGCCAGCAGTACATGAACTTAGATTAGTAAACTCGATTTACCAGTTATCTCCTCAGAGATCAAAGGGCAGAGTTCTGCAGGAGGAGGGATGAGTGCATTTTGATGGCAGGATAGGAGACAAGGAAGGCAATCAACAGACCCAGTGGGTTGAAGGCCAGGGCCAGGGCCTGGGGGGGATGCTGTCTGGGGCAGGGAGCTCCTCTCCTTCCCATATGCCCGCCCCCCACTTTCCCTGCTCCATCTCAGAGCACCTCAACTCAACCAGTCCCATTGCCTTGCAAATGGGACTGACCCCCGGAGGTTGGTGAAGACCCACGCCACAGACCCTCTCTAAACTGCCCAACCCACCTACATCCATCCTCTCCCACAAGCCCACCCCTCAAATCTTGCTCCCCAAGCTCTTAAATCAATTTCCAGGAAAGGGTGACATAAAAACTCACCTCCAAATTGGGGGTGTCATATTGAGGAACGTGGACCTAAGACCACGTGAGCTAGTAGACGAGAGGGGAACCTACATCATGAAAGCCACAGGTCCCAAAACTCCGAGCTGGTCCTGGCAGGCCTGGCAGGCCTAGCACAGCACAACCCCTTTACGACCCAGTGTGGAGACAGCAGGCTTACTGCAACCCGTCTCTGGAAGGCAGCAGTCAAGCTCAGGCCCTCCCCTGCTACCCCTGCACCCCAGGCGAAGTGCCACACAGGACCCCTTCTTCTGTCCCCTGGTAAGGTGAGTGAAGGCTGAGTCTCTTATCCCAAATAAGAGGGGAGGCGGCCTTCCTTAACCTGCCCCGGCTAGGGGACACCCCTATTGGCTCCTTCTACCCCCTCTTTCTCTGGACCCTCATTCCAGCCTGACTCCCCCACATCATCCACTCCTGGTGAGATGGGGTTCTGCTCACAGTGACACAGGAGGAAACTGAGTGCACAGAGAGGAGAGGGGGTGAAGGGAGAGATGGCTCACTGCCCGTCTCTCGGCGAGTAGACTGGAATGGAAACCCCAGTCCACATGGGCACTGGACCCTGGAGGACCGGAGATCAGGGAGGAGGAGTCAGAGGAGCCCCCTCAGCCTCTCCCAGCACTAGGCGGCTCTGGCTCTTTTCCTCCAGTTCTGGCTCCCCTTTCCTTCTTCATATTGGTCATGTCCCCGCTGTCTCCCTGGGGCTTTCAGAGACACCGCCTGGTCCCCCAAAGGGCCAGAGGTGCTGCCCAAGGTCTTCAGAGCACAGGCCCCAGCCTGGCTGCCCCACACACGCACAACACACAACACACAACACAACACACCATTCTCCACCACCCAAGAAAGGGAGAGCCAGGGATACTGGAGAAACGGCAGGGACTGGGGGGCCCCTCCCTTCTGCTTGCACCTATTCATTCCCCACTCCCTTCACCCACCTGTCTGGGAGCCTGTAGTACCTGCAGAGGCTTCCTTTCCTCCCCTCCCCACGAGCCTTCTATTCTCCCTTTCTTCCCTACCCCACCCCAACCCCTCAGGAACAGGCCAAAGCAAAGCCTACAGGAGATGGGTGGATGACTTCAGGTTCCTTTTATAAGGCTGGGGGGTGGGGCATAGAGGTTTGCCAGACCTTCACCCCCATGCTGAGCCTCCCCCAGCCCCCAGGGGTGCACAGGGCACCCCCTAGGGTGGCCAGGCAAAAGTTAGCTCTTTTGAGTCAGTGAGGGCACCTTAAGTCATGGCTTCATCCCCACTCCTGCCTCCTCCCAGGTACAAGGCCCAGTCCAGAGCTCACAGGGGGACCATGGAGTCCACTCAATTTACCCTGAAAGGTACCATCCTACAGGCTTCTCCCTGTTTTTCCAGTTACCCCACCTTTCAGGATCCCCTTTTTGCTTTCCTGGTGCAGAAAAAACACTGACTACTCCTGTTTCACTGTCTGGCAATTCTAGATATATTTAAATTCTCCCATTCTGATTATAAGTCATATACATCGTCGCCCTACTTTTGGAAACTACAAAAATAAAGAAATAAGAAAACAACCAGTCATAATTTTTTTAGAAAGGTCAACAAAGGCTGTTGGTAGAGCACAGTGCTGGGGCCGCTGAAGTGGGCTGCGAGGCCTGTTGGCCCCTGGGCTGGAGGCCCCTGCCCTGGCAGCTCCTTTGAATGGCAAGACCAGGACCCCCAAGGCACCTAGCTTGTCCCAACTCAGCACAGGACCAGGGGCACCTACAGCCAAACCAGAGTGGGGGCCCAGCCCCAAGGCACCCCACCCCCTGTGGGGGGGAGGGGCAGGGGCCGGACCAAGGCCCTCCGGGAACTCGTTCTCACCCCATCCAGTTCCACAGGCTGCACATTCCATTCTGAGTGAAACAGGGGCGGGGACTGGGGGAGGTAAGGCAGAGGGAGGAGAGCAGTTTGGTCTCCTCTGGGGCGGATCCCCTGGGGAGCTCAGGCCTGGCAGGGATTACCAACCAAAACCACTAGGGGGGAAGGGAACCCCAATGTTCCTGCCCAGTCTGTGACCCCTTTCAGTTCTCTCAAGCTGAAACACTGAAACCCTACCTTGGACCCCAGGCCAGAAGACGAGGGGACAATGTGGGGGGTAACACTAAATCCCTGCCCCCCTCCAGCCAGGCCCAAATCCCTTGGGCTGCTTATGGGGCTTCTGGCCAAGGCCATTTAAATGCTAAGGCCACTGCAGGGGGGAGGGGAGCTGAATAGTGTTGTGAAGGGAACCGAATTCAGATCTGCGGGCCTGCATGAGACTCCCAGTGGGGCAACAGGAACAAGCAGTGATGCTCTTAGGGACAGAGTGGTGGCTGGCCCTCTTGTTCCTCTCCTCTACCACCCCATACACAGCCTCAGAAAACATGCCTGCTGGGCACATTCAATACCTGGTCACAAATCTCAGGCCCACTGCTCTCCTAGCTTGTCCCCATGTGAACACCATGGGGGCCTCACGGCACATCCTGGAAGGCAGCGGAGACCCCGGCCACATCCTCCAACATCACAGAGCCTCTTAGAGGTCTGACTGCTGTCACTGTTCCATTTCTGGGTCCACCCAGATCCTCCCTGGTAACTCCTGAGAGGGGGCCAGGGAGTCGCGGGACCTGTGGGACAGGTCACCGAGCAGCAAGTGGACCATGCAGGGCAGACAAAATGTTTTCTTAGAGACGCCTCCAGGGTCTTAGCCCCATGAGGCTTAGCACACGGGGCTAAACTAAACATCCCCCTAACCCTATTCCATTCTCAGGAAGCGATTACCACATCACTGCTGCTGCAAATACTTGGATTGCTAAGAGTCACCCAGTCAGAGAAGGAGCAGAAGTTGAAGGCCGCCCGTGACCAATCTGCTCATGGAGTCTTCCCAGTAAGCTGGAAGGAACACTGAGGAAGGAACGGTTAAAATGGAGGTCACCCAAGTAACGACCCCATCCTGGGTCTGCCTTCCAGCTTGGCAGCAGAGAGGTAGGGAGATGACATATGTGAAAGCCCCCTCACCCCACCATGTCCTAGGTCCCCTGCCTGGTGACAAGCACTGTGACAGCCCTCCTGGCTAACACATTCGGGTTCCAGGAAAGGGACTGGGGAAGGGTGAGGAGCACAGCGAGTTCGGGCAGGAGCAAGTCCTCTTAAGCAAACACTGAGTGCAGAAACGATTCCCATTCAAAGCACGACTTACCGTGGGGCCTGGCTGGGCCTTCCCGGCACAGAGCCCTTTTCAAATACTCAGCTTCACCCCTGAATATGGCTGGGGGAGGGGGCATGCAGGCTCAGCTGCATTTGAATTTCACTTCTTCCAGAGGCATCAGCTTCCTGGCGACCAACTCCAGTAGCTGCCCAATCGCAAAGGACCCCCAGAGAAGAGAAAACCTTTGTCAACCCTGGAGGACAGGAATATCTAGATCCTCTGGGGAAGCAGAGAGAGAGCAAGTTAACACTTGCCCAGCAATAGCAACCCCAGACCCTTACCATGCCCCAGCCCTGCTTCAGATATGATCAGGTGGGAGCCCCCTGAAGTTCTGAAAGGCCGGGATTAGTGCCATTATTGCCCTGTTTCACAGATGGTAAAATAGAGGCTCTGATATGTTATGTGACAACTGTCTCCCATTGCTTTAAAATCCTTCTCACTGTAGACCATCGTAGTTATCCTGAACCTAGTAATCATCAGGAAGGTCAGGATGGGGCTCTCTGCACTAGAAGGAAAGATGGGGAGAAGAACGTAGCTGGACACGGCAGCATTTCCAAAGCCAGGGCAGTGTTAACAATGGTCCCTCATCGCCACTGACCCCAGCAGTCCTTACCACAAAACTGAGCTGGGGGTAATGACTTCTCTTAGGCAAGAGCAGAGCATCACAACAGCCAATGATGGCCGGCTCTCCCTCCAGAACGATCTCCAACTGGCCCACCCTAGTCCAAGGCTTCATCTCAACTCTGAATCCACCTCCTAACTGGCCTCTCATTCAAACTCTTCTCAACTTAGCTGCCAAAGCAATCTCTCTTTCTAGATGTTTTCTACTTACAAAGCTATTGTAGAAACTGGCAAAATCAACAAAAGATAGAAAGAAAGAAAAATCACCCTCATGATTCACCTGTAGCATTGACCTCTGCAAACATTTCAAGGTAGCTTCCTAGTCCTCTATGTCTGCATGAACGCTGGACACATGTTTACAGATAATTATCAGCACAAGACCGGCACTATACAGTAAGGCTGTAGATCATCTTTTCCACTATTTATTATGCATTTTCCAGATTATATGCTATTCTCCTAAATGATGCTTTTTGGGTTTTGGTTTTGGCACGGGTAACACTTGCTCATTGTACTATACTCAGAACGGACAAAGGGGCTGGGGTGAAAGCAGCCTTTCCTCCATCCCACCCTTCAGCCACCATTTCCTTTCTCTGGGGGCGACTCTGACTACTGTTGTGCACCAGTCTTTTAAAATCATAAATCAGGGCCTCCCTGGTAATGCAAGGGGTTAAGTCTCAGCACTATCAAGCTATCTGATAGTGATAGCTGAGTTTGATCCCCTGAGTTTGATCCCAGCCCAGGGAGCTGACCTACATGGCACAGCAGACCTCTCCGGTCTTGCCTGCAGCTCCCCTCAGCAGTGTATTTCAGTCGATCTGCCTGTTGTGCTCCCTACTCTGTCTCTGGTGAATCCTCTCACCCCCTGCACCTTTAGCCTACACCCCAATTCTTGTTTGCATAAATAAAAATAAATCTTTTTTAAAAATCATAAATCAGATCATGTCACTCCAAGGACTTCACATGGCCCTGGCCATGAAGTCCATATTCCTAACTGGTTTAACCAGGTTCTTGAGACCAGACCATGGTCCTTTGACTTCTCCAGTAACTCGGCCCTTTTTCCGGTCCCAGGGAACTTTTTTATCTGCTGTTCTTGCTGCCTGGAATCCCCTTCCTTTAGGTTTTTGCGAATATGGTTCCTTCTCACCCTCAGGGCCAACTGAGCTGCCCTCCCAGCGGGCTCTCGTGGGCTCTCAATCCCACTGGACAAGCCACACAGGTAATCCCCGCCACATCACCCTGCAGTATTCCTGTTCCATCACATAGCAGCTGATAATATTGTCTTGGTTACTTATTTCCAAGTTATTTATTGTCTGTGTCTTCACACTAGAAAAGGAGGCTCCCTGAAGGCAGACACCTGTCTCTTTCAGCCCTGTAGCCCCACTCAGGGGCATGGCACATAATAGAAATTCGATAAATTTCTGTTAAAAGAAGGAGTGCAGGGGGGCGGGGGCGGGAGGGGAGGGATTGGGGTCAGAATGGGGGGGCTGCAATTGTATGGGGAATATAACAATAAAATTTATTATTAAAAAAAAAAAAAGAAATCCCAACATGAAGAAAGGAGATCCAGTGTAAAAATAAAATGAACCCTCCAAATGGAATTATAAATGGGTACTCTCAGATGACTATATCTGGGCCCAGTGTTTTAAAATTATGCCAGAGCTGTCATGCTATCCATATCCTTGTGAAGAGAAGCTTCCACTCTTCTGAAATGATAACAAAGCTTTGTAAATCGAACATATGAAACAGATGCATGTAAGTGTAAAGAGTCAAGTTTTTGATCAGAATAAAAACCTATTACCCAAAAAAATAAATAAATAAAAAAAATAAAAGAAGGAGTGCAGATTACTGACTGCATCATTCAAAACTATCCACTTGTAAAAGCTCTCCAAGCACCAAGAACCACCAGTCATCCTCCTGCATGCCTAGGATGGGGTTAGAGGGTCAGGGGGAAGAGAGACGGGGGCCCACTGTCCACAGCAGTGGAGCTGGGCAGAGCCTGCTCTTCCTCTGTCACCAGCTCACCTCCAACTTGGGCTGTGCATTTGCAGAGTCAACTGCAAGTGGCAAGTTGGAGGTGAAACTCTCACCCCTCCCTTACCCAGGCAGCAGGAATATTCTGGTTCCCAAGCAAGCTCCAGACAGAGGCTGCCCAGGGAGCTCAGCTCCCCCAGGAACATCCCAGCCTATTCCACCTGCCTCTTCCCAGGGGCCCCAGACACCTGGGCTCCTCTCTCCGGAAATCCATCCAGCCCCAGAGAGGCAAAAGCACATCCAATCCTGAGCCAACAGCCCTGGTCAGGATCCTCCCGGGACATGGTGTGAAGAAGCTTCCTTCCTAGGGCCTGATGCGCCGAGACTGATTTTTAAGAATGAGGGAAAGGAGGGACCAGAGTGCCTTTCACAAAAATTGGAAGGAAGGGAAAAAAAAAGGAAAAGATAAAAGAGTTAACAAGATGGAAGTAGACAAGGGAGGATCTGAGGAGCCAAGATCTGGAAGGTGGGGAGAAATGGGAGGGTTCTTCTGTCCCAGATGTGAACAATTATTATAATTGATTAAATGAGCATAATCGCCAAGTGCTCTTCTGGGTGCTGTGCAGGTCAGTTAAGTCATAGTGGCAACAACAGCTGGCATTTTTCCAGCACTTACTATCGATAAATGTGCCAGGCCCTGCTCTCAGAGCTGTTTTTATTAAGACCTTTTATCCCCCAGCAATCCAGGGGGTAGGTAGCCTTCATACTAAACCCATTTTACAGACAATGAGGGTGAAATTACTCAAGGTCACGATGCCAGTGGCATTATCCAGACCTAAGGCCGGAGTCCCTGGCTCTTAACCACTCAAAGATACTTAGGGTTGGGCTACCCCTACTCTAGCTCTGCCCGTTTTGCATAGGAAAAAAATCTAGAAAAATAATAATAAGGGCCTGGAGCAAGCTCACGCTGCCCATATCAAGATCAAAATATATCGAATCCCAGCATCTCTCGGGCTACTTCCTAAGGGAGCGCAGTGGGACCCAGGGTCGCTGAAACCCCGCCCTGTGCAGCCGCGTCTTCCCGGGGCCGCCTTTCGTCAGACCCCTTCGCCAGCGCCAGCGCCGAGGCACCCTGCCCGGAAATTCCCACAGAGTCAAAGCAAACTTCCCAGGAAAACTCCTCGGCTTCCTCCTAGCCCCTGTCACCGAGGCGGCTGCCAAGAGCGCCGCTGGAGACTTTGCAGCTGCCGTCGGCCCTCCAGGGCGGGAGCCGCCGCTCGTGCGCTCGGGGTCCTCCCGGAAAGGTCCAGGGCTGAAGTTCAAAATTCACTTCCCGCCCAGGCGCGGCCCTCCGCCCCACCCGGGACTCTGGCAACCCCCACGACCCGGGTGCTCTCCAGCTCCGGTGGAGCAATGGAGCGCCCGCAGCCGGGAAGACAGGCGGGCACCGGGGGACTCCCGCGGGCGATCCCTGCGCGTCTGGGGACTCGAAGCAGCCCGCGGACGCGCGCGCGCGCGCACGGACACACACAGACACACACAGACACACACACGTCTGGGATTCAAGCAGCCGGCGCGCGCGCACACACATACACGCGTGCGCGCGCGTGTGTGTATGTGCGTGTGCGTGTGGGGGGTGTGTGTGTGTGTGTATGTGTGTGTTTACGTACGGAACGCGCGGGTGGGAAAACAATGGCGAGCTGCTGGGAACAGAGCAACTAGCCGCCCTCCCCAGCTCCTCACCTCTCTACCCCCGGCACGATTTGCCGGTGCAGGGAATCGGAAAGAAAAGATTCACCTCCGACATGCACCGGCGGGAGGTGGGGGGCGGTTAGAAGGCCGGGTGGGAGGTGGGGGCTGTGAAACGGGAGCAGCCCCAGCAGAAAACAAACAGGATGCGGCTGGCCCGCTGGGGAACAAACCTGGAGGCTGGGAAGGGTTGCGGGCTGGCACCCCGCACAACCAGGGCGAGGGGGAATCGGTCTGGGCTCCGGCACCGTACCCCACGCGGGACGCGCCGAGGTCGCCCGGGCTCCGCCGGCAACCCTTGAACTCCGCGCATACATAGGGTGGCGAGGAGGACCGAGCGCCCCGGGCCAGACGGCGGACGCGGGGCGGGGGGTCCTCAAGCCCGGCTCCCGTGCTGCGCGCACAGACACACACAGACACCCACGGCCTTGCCCGCTGCCACCCCTCCGCGCGGACTCAGGTCTGCCCGCGAGGAGCTGCTACTGGCCGGCGTTTTGGGGGGGGCAGAAGGGGGTTCGTCCCTCCTCGAAAAACTTTGCGAAGGGCAGAAACTCGCCGAAACAAGAGCCGGCGTGTGCCCAGAAACGCGGGGGCGGGAGTGTCAAACTTCGGAGGGCTGGGAAGAGGGGCGCGAAGGGGGCGCACTTACTACTCAGCCAGGCGCCGAGCTCGGGGCTCCGGTCCGCGCTCCTGCTCCTCCTCCGCCGGGTCCTGGCGGCTGGCAGCCCGGGCTTCCCGCTCACATGCCCGGGGGACGCCGCGGCCCGGCGCGCGGGGCTGGGCGGCTGGGCTGGGAGGGGGCACGCCCCCCGCCGTCCGCCGGGGAGTCGCTCCGGACTTGTGGCCACCCTGGGTCCGCGCCCCGCGACGGGCCGGCGTCCGGGGCGGAGAGCTGGGTTCCGGCCGGGCGGCGCCCTCGGCCGAGCCAGGCCGCTCTCTGCACTCTGCCCTCTGCCCTCGGCTCGCGGCCGGCTCCCTGCCTTCCGCGGTCCCGCTCCGGACTCGCCCGGACGCGGCGCGGGCCCGCCCGCCGGCCCCGGGCTCCGGCTCCGCGCCTGGCTCGGGGGGAATCGGCCTCGGAGGCTGAACCGGCGCGCCCCGGGCTCAGACCTGAGCCCGCCGCCCCCGGGCCGGGGGTCCGGGGACCGCGCTCAGACAGTTCAGCTCCAAGCCGGGACTGCGGGCAGGGCGCTCGCTGCTCTCGGCTGCGAGGCGACTCCACAGCCACAGAGGAGAAAGGGAGGGAGACAGCGCGAGCCGGGGGAGGAGGAGGAGGGAGGAAGGGTGGGGAGATGGAGAAGGAGGGAGGGACAGAGAGTTCCCTCCTCCTCCCTGCAGCCAGGTCCATCCAGGCTTCGACAGCTGGAAACCTCTGTCGGAAAGGGGAAAGCTGGGGTGCCCGGGTGGCGCAGGGAGGGGGAGGGGTGTACGGGCGGGGCGAACCGGCGAGATGGGTTCTGCCCACTCCCACTGCCCAGGTATGAGGGTCACTAAGGAGAATCTTCTCCCTTTCAAACAAAACCCAAGAAGTTGAAACTCCAACTCCCAGCCTCCTAATCCCTACAGACAGGTAGCCTTGATTTAGGGTTTGTAAAAAGCCCATTTCAGACTCTCCCTTAGAAACTTGATCCCACTCGCAGCTAGGAACGTCCTAATGTCTCCGATCACTCCCTCGTCCTGTCGTCCTGCAATCTCTCAAACAGTCTCAAACACCACCCCCCTTCTATAGAAGATAGTGAATTCCTTTAATTCAATGTGTTCAGTAAATGCCTACAATATATCTGGCCCCTATGGGTTCTGATGGCACCAAAGCGAGTGAGGCCCCAGCCTGCTCTCTCCGGATTCCCATTTTGGGAAGGAGACGGAGGAGTGAACTTGCACTTAGAGGGAGTGAAAGAATGCTCAAGTCGGGGAGCCCCCTGGGACAAGGGGACCTCCAAAAGCTGGAGGCTGGGGCCATGGGAATCAGCCTTAGGGGCAGGGGAAGGGGCTTGGAAGGAGGACCCCTGGGAGGAGAGCTGGTTAAAGAAGTGGGCATCTACCACTGCAAATAATGATGTGGCCAGCAAGGTGGTGCGCCATATGGGTTAGCTCCATGGTGGGGGATCGAACTCATGTTGTAGCAGTTGACGATAGCGAGGCTCACCTCCTCCCTTGGCTAACTCCTTTGATTCATCTTTTAGATGTCAGCCCAGATGGCAACTCTTCCAAATAGTACTGTAACCATTCGTGTCTGTCTCCCCACACTGGACTACAGCTCTCTGAGGCCAGGGACGTGTCTCCCCGGCTCACTGTGAGATCCTTTGTGCCTAGCTAGGGTGGGCAGAGAGCAGACCCCTGAAGAATACTTGTTCAGCCATTACTTGATTGAAGGGAATGGGGAGTCCCTGACAGACTCTTTAGCAGGGTCTCTGATAGGATGGATGTACCTGGAGGCAGGGAGGTGGGTTACCAGATAATGGCAATAAGCAGGGTAAAATGACGCAGCCCACTAAGGCAGGCCTGTGAGGATGGACAGATGGAAACATGACGAGGTAAGGTGGTAGGAGAAAGCAATAGGAATCTTCAAGGGTCAGCCTTTGGAAGACTAAAGCTATTTTAGAAACCATGAAAGGGGTTACCCAGGTGCCATCAAGCCTTTCCTCTTCCCAGCCAACATGGCTGGATTTTCCATTGATCTGGTTGCTTTTGTCTGTCCTCTGGTCAGTTTCAATGGGCAACCTGTTATGGGTCCCTCCCTGTGGCTGTCCTTACTTACAACAGATGGAGAGAAGAGGGAAAAACAGGTGGAAGATGCGCCACCTCTCCAATGACCTTGTCCACTCTATTTCTCTTCGTCAGTCGAGATATTTCTGTGTGCCTACTTCTTAGGCACAATACTATTTATTCCAATTCTGTGAGGGTAGTATCATCATCTCCATTTTCAAGGTAAGAAATACCAGCCTAAGGTCAAAGCCAGTAAGTGATAGTTATCTGACTGAAGTTATCTGACTGAAGATTCTAGATCATTTTATACTACCACACCATTTCCCAGGAACACCCATTAAATTTACACCATCTAACCTAGCAGACCACACCCTCCTTGAAAGACTCACTTTACAACTTCACTTGCCTGAATTTCTCCTGAACTCACTGTAGTCCTTTCGCAGCAATCTTATTTATATTCCTTCCTCCACCCTTGTCTTCCATGACTCTCCTGGGCTCCCTTTCCCTCTGTCTTTTCTCTGTAGGTGAACTTTTATCCATTTCCATAGCTTTAAATACCAACTATGTGCTGATGAGCTCCCAATGTTTTATTTAAATCTCCAAGACTGTTTACTGCACTTCAGACTCATGTGTCAATCATACACTCAACATTTCTACCCAAAGATCTCACAGAAATCCGAAACTTAACATGTTCAAAATTGAACCTTTAACCATCTGTCCCTTGGCCTGTTTATACCTTTTTCTAAAGTTTTTTTTTTTTTTTAATTTATGCGTACAAGAACTGGGGTACAGGCCAGAGGTGCAGGGGGTGAGAAGATTCACCAGAGACAGAATGGGGAGCAGAACAGCAGTATAATACACTGCTGAGGGGAGAAGCAGGTGAGACAGGAGAGGTCTGCTGTGCCATATGGGTAGCTCCCTGGCAGGGCATAGAACTCAGGCTGTAGTGTCTTGATAGTGCTGAGACTTTAACCCTTGCACCACTAGGGAGGTCCTTTTTATTTTTTTATTTTTTTTTAAAGATTTATTGATTGATTGATTGACTGATTGATACATACATACATACAAGCACTGGGTACAGTCAGAAGCGCGGGAGGGTGAGAGAATTCACCAGAGCCAGAGCAGGGAGCAGAGCAGGCAGAAGGACCGAAGTACACTGCTGAGGGGAGCAGCGGGCGGCAGGAGAGGTCTGCGTGCCATGTGGGATCCTCCTCCCATGGCCGGGGAGCCTCCGGGGATCGAACTGGCACGGCAGAAGCTACGGGCAGCTTCGCAACCCAGCGCTCAACCGCTGCGCCACAGGGGAGGCCCCGGGAGGTCCTTTTTATACCTTATACCATCTTTCCTATGTCAGTAAATGGTACTGCCCAACGGCTAGTGCCAAAAACTTAGAAGTCATCCTTGATTCCTCTTTTTCCATCTAATGAAATTAGTGAGCCCAGGCCTCCCTGGTGGCACAAGTGTTTAAGCACAGCACCATGAAGCTATCCACAGCCTCTGCAGCACGAGATCCCCGGCCAGCCAGGGAGCAACCACATGGCACAGCAGACCTCTCCAGTCTCTCCTGCTGCTCCCCTCAGCAATGTATTTCAGCTGATCTGTCTGTTCTGTCCCCCACTCTGTCCCTGGTGAATCCTCTCTCTCTCTCTCTCTCACACACACACACACACACACACAAACACACACACACACGGCCCCCTCCCCCCATACCTCTGGCCTATACCCCAGTTCTTGTATGCATAAATAAATAAATTTAAAAAAGATATTAGTGGGTGGGCCTTCCTGGTGGTGCAGGGGTTGAGCGCTGGGTTGTGAAGCTGCCCTCAGCCTCTGTGGCACCAGTTCGATCCCCGGCTGCTCCCTGGCCACCAGAGGAGGGTCCCACATGGCGCGCAGACCTCTCCTGCCACCCGCTGCTCCCCTCAGCAGTGTACTTCGGTCCTTCTGCCTGCTCTGCTTCCTGTTCTGGCTCTGGTGAATTCTCTCACCCTCCTGCGCTTCTGACTGTACCCAGTGCTTGTATAAACAAAACAAACAAACAAACAAACAAATAAAGCATGCCTCTATTAAAAAAAAAAAAAAAGATATTAGTGGGTCTCCCTGGTGGCGCAGGTTGTTAAGTGCAAGGCTGTGAAGCTGTCCGCAGCCTCTGCAGTGCCGGTTCAATCCCCCTGGCCTCGGAGCAACCCACATGGTGAGCAGACCTCTCCTGTCTGGCCTGCTGCTCCCCTCAGCAGTGTATTTCTTCAGTCTGCCTGTTCTGTTCCCCGCTCTGTCTCCGGTGAATCCTCTCACCTCCTGCGCATCTGGCCTGTACCCGGGTTCTTGTATAAATAAATCTTAAAAAAAAAAAAAAAAGAAATTAGTGAACCCTGTTGATCTATCTCCAATAACAGATCTCAGTCTTTCTACCTGTCTGTCTTCACTGTCCCCACCCCAGCCCAGGTCATCATCTTCTCAGCCAGACTACAGCAGCCCCTGTCTCTAAGAACAAAGACCACCTGCAACAACATAACTGAAGCTGCTTACATTGAGATGACTTTGAAATTTCTTTGCCCAAGAAGATAAGAATGTAAACTGGTAAATAACTTGATTATTTGCTTCTGGAATTTTATGAAAATCATTTTATCTGAACAATTGCCTGCTCAATCAGTGCCTGTCTTGGGACAATAGTTTGCTTAGAGCCTCCCTTGTGACCTAGGTTTTAAGTCTCAGTGCTCTCATGGCACGGACCTGAGTTCCATCCCGGACCAGGGAGCTGACCCACATGGCACAGCAGACCTCTTCTGTCAACCTACCTGTTTTGCTCCCCACTCTGTCTCTGGTGAATCCTCTCATGCGCTGTACCTCTGGCCTACACCCCGGTTCTTCTACACAGGGGTTAAAAAAAAAAGAAAAATAGTTTGCTTAACCTGGCAACCATCAGCTTTATCAAATAGTTATTTTTCAAAACTCTCCCTTCACTTCATCCTTCAATCCTAAACTGTCTTCTCATAAATTTTGCCCACTCCCAACCATATCTCCATATTGAAAGATCCCCTTCAATCAGATGTCAAACCCTGTAAAATATCCGTTATCTAGAAAGCACTTCTGCTAGTTCTGCTCTTCCCCGAGCTAGCTCCCTTTCGTACCCTGGTTACAACACACACACGTTCCTTCCCTCATCTTTTCCCTCCCCATCTAAAATACCCTCTACCCATTATTCTTCTCAGTGCCTTTAGCTTCCATCATGGCATTTATCATAGTCGGTGCTGTTTTCTTGTGCTTTTTCTTCATCCCCTTTAGACTGTGAGGGAAGAACTTTGTTCTATTTTCCATTTAATTTCCAGAGGCCATAGTAGATGCTTAAAAAATGCTTACTGAAGGAACAACTGATCAGCCTCAGTGGGTGGATTTCCAGCCTGCTTCCCCTGGCCACCAAGCCCACTCCTGAGACACTGTAGGGATGGGGGTGCGGAAAGGTGCTGGGATTCTCCACACTGCCTTTAACTCCCAAGATCAGAGACAAAGTACAAAATGCAAATACGCTTGGGGTGGAGCAATAAAAGGATTAAATTCACAGAAAGGTGTGAATTGCTTTCCTCAGAATGGAGGAAGAAGCAGGAAAGTGAGCTGGAGTCTGGCAAAGGACAGACCCCGCCCCCACCCCTCTTGCTGGTTTGCCTGGAGGCCTGCTGCCCCTACACCACCACACCTGACAAAGGTCATTTTCTCCATGAAGCCCACAGCAGGATGCTTGTCGGCCCAGCCAGGTGGAACTTGTTTGGGTACCAACTCTTCATCCTACTGACTTGAGGGGTGCTTCTCTAGACAGAGAGACAGGAATTTGAGTGGGCTGTGCTCAGCTTAGATGGAAGACTCTTCAGAGGCAGGCTGACTTTCAGACTGACTGGGGTCGGGGGGCACTCTCCCCAGCTCTACCCAAGTTTCTCCAGAGTCACTCTTGGGTATCGTATCACAGAATGTTGGGTTTTTTTTAAAGATTTATTTTTATTTATTTATGCATAGAAGAACTGGGGTATAGGCTAGAGGTATGGGTGGTGAGAGGATTCACCAGAGACAGAGTTGGGAGCAGAACAAGCAGATTGACCGAAATATACTGCTGAGAGGAGCAGCGGGTGAGTCAGGAGAGGTCTGCTGCAACATGTGGGTCACCCCCCCTTGGCCAGGGATTGAACTTGTGCTGCAGTGGCTGGCAATAGCTTCATAGTAGGGAGACTTTAACCCCTGCACCACCTAGGAGGCCCGTGGTTCACAGAATGTTTCATCTGCCTCTCAGAATCTGAAAGGGTAAGATGGGGGAAGAACCAGCCATCCTGACTCCTCCAGTTTTTTTTTTTTTTTTGTGCACAGGAAGGAGAGGGCTCTCGCCCAGGGCTGGCACTTTGCACACATGGTTGCCTTGAACCTACCAGCAGCTCTGTGAAGATGGGGACTGTTCTGTTTTACAGATAAGGATAACAACACAGAGAAGGGAAGGGACCCTTCCAAGACCGCATAGTAAAGGGTAAGTGTTGACGTTTGAAATCAGGGCCCTCAAATCCTTCCTGCTTGGCTTCTTATGGGCTTTTGGCCCTTAGAGGCTGAATCAGATAAACTAGCACTGGAGTAGTAGCCAACAGCTTCAATTCCAGCCATAGAGCCCATAGAGTAGAAACAGTTCTCCACTTCTTCTGATGGCCTGCCTTTTCTCTCCCAAGGGGATGATCTCCCCAGGGCAAAGGACTCAACCCATAGCCCCATTACACTTGTACACACTCATCTAGGGTTCCCACTCAGTGCATGTTCTCAGCTAATGCTGGTAACACACACACATGCACACGCACACACACACACTTTCAAAACCTTTGCTTCCTTCTCCAAATGTTTAGCCACCATGGGCTGCTGAGCATGGGAGACAGGACTCAGCTAGTGCGTTCTCTCTCTGTAAATGTAATGCTCCTCATGCAAACACTGCAAGGAAAAACATCAGGCCGCAAGCCTTACTGACCACCTTGGAACAGGCACTTGGCAAAGGCAGGGCCACCTGCCTCTGATGGGGTCCCCCATACACACATAAAATGGTTGCTGTTTGCATTTTTCTTTAAAAAAAAAAAAGATTCATTTATTTATGCATACAAGAACTGGGTGGGGTACAGGCCAGAGATGCAGGGGTGAGAGGATTCACCAGAGACAGAGTGGGGAGCAGAACAGGAAGACTGACTGAAATACACTGCTGAGGGGAGCAGCGGGTGAGCCAGGAGAGGTCTGCTGTCCCATGTGCATATCTCCCCGGCTGGGAATCAAACTTGTGCTGCAGTGGCTGCAGAAAGCTTCATAGGTTGCATCTTGACCTCTTGCACCACCAGGGAAACCTGCATTTTTTCTTTCCATTCTATCCCAGAGAAATGGCCATTGGGGCCCCACCTGAGAAGGTAGCTGATGCAGGTGGGGAGGAGGGGAAGAGGTGAGGAGAGGGTCCCTTTCCTAGAAGCCTGGGCCATTTAGAAAATCTTGGTGTTGTCTCCTCAGTCCTCTTCACCTCCACCCCCACCATCTGGCTTATAATGCCCCACCCCCACCACCTAACTTTTTTTTTAACCTCTTTCCTGTCTTGAGGAGACCTAGATCCTCATCCTGGGAGGGACTGGCAACAATTAACAAAGACACCATGGAGTAAAGACAATTAACAATCCAGAAAAGAGGGGAAAGAGAGGCTTTGTTCTGGTCTCCATGGCAACAGGGGAGGGGGTAGAGGAAGGAAGGGGAGGGGGAGGAGAAGGGGCCATCCAGAGGGGCTGATACTTTCACTTTCCTTTCATCCCTCCCTTCCCCTACCCCCTTGGGTTGCTTCCAGGGAGACCAAGAGGATCTTGAAGCCAATAAGCCCGGGACAGGCCAAGTCTGCGGGCTACAGAGGGAGGTGGGTGACAGGAGTTCATGCCCAAGCTGAGAACTCATTGGGGAATCGAGGCTGGGAGAGAACTTGGGGCCTGAATCAAAGGCTTTCCCCTTCCCCCTCCTTGTCCCAAGGGCTTATCTGGTGCTGCAGCAGAACTGAGCCCAAGTCTCTGCTCTGGACAGCTCGTGGTCAAAGGATTTGGGTGACTTGTGCTTCCTTCCTCATCAGAACACAGTGCGAAATGGAGCCAGCAGGCAGGACAGCCCAGCACAACTGGGGGCCCATCGCAAAAGGGCCTGCAGCCGTCCTTGTTTCAAGAGGACCAAGAATAAAGATGGTGAGAGCAGAGCTTGAAAGTCAGTCCCAGGCCCTCCCTGCTGGCTCAGGGGGTTAAGTTCCAGCACTGTGAAGCTATGCATAGGCACTGCAGCATGAGTTTGAGCCCCAGCCAGGGAGCTACCCACATGGCACAGCAGACCTCTCCTGTCTCACCTGCTGCTCCCCTCAGCAGTGGATGTCAGTGAATCCGCCTGTTCTGCTCCCCACTCTGTCTCTGGTGAATCCTCTCAACCCTCCACACCTCTGGCCTATACCCTAGTTCTTGTATGCATAAATAAATAAATCTTAAAAAATAAATAAAAGACTTTATTTTTAAAAATCAAAAAAAAAAAAAGTCAGCCCCAGTCTGGAGCACAAGCGCTGTGCACAGGACGAAGCCAGCCCTGGGAGGAGGCAACTTCTGTGTGTGTGTGAGAGAGAGAGAGAGAGAGAGAGAGAGAGAGAGAGAGAAAACACTTCAGCAAATCTGTCCTTTTTGTATTTCTACTTCCTCAACTATTTATTAACAAGGAGATTGAACTCGGCGACCTTTGGCTTGCTTCTTCTATGGTTATGTGCTTCAGAATGAGAAGGATTTTTCCAGCTTCTCTCCACTGCACACAGTTCTGGGTTCTACCTTTGGAATAAGAGCGAAACCAAGTGCAGAAAGCTCGCTCTCCAGGGTGGAGTTCTGGTGCCCAGCTCTCCAGGCTTCTCTGTTTGGAAAAGGCAGAAGACGTGAAATCTAAGTCCCGAGTATGCATGAGAGCCTTCTGTCAATTTGTGGGGAATTGGAAGGCACCTTCAATCTAATGAAGCATTGCCAGCCAAAGGGAAATTCCTGGCATGAGAGGCCAAGCAGGGGTCTCCTTAAGGGCCGGTGGGCAGGACAATGCCTACTCCTCAGAACCCTGACATCATGAGGAGGTGGGTTAGCTTTATCCTCCTAGTGCTCAGTCTTACTGTTCCACAGATCTAAGGAAATGAAGGATATTAACTAGAAACTAAAATCAAGGAGGAAAAAAGTCAGTTTTGTCAGAAGCCCCAAATCAAACCAGAGGTCAAAGGTCCTGATCTCTACCTTCATCTCCCAGCCTGGAGGGAATGCTCCCCGAGACTTCCCCCTGGGGTGCTACAATGGGCTGTCCCCCACCCTTAATCCACATTCTGATGACTTAACCCTTAGTACCTCCAAATGGGACTATATTTGGAGACAGGGCCTTCTTCACAGAGGGAATTAAGCTTCAACGACATCACTGGAGTAGGTCCTGATCCAATATGACTGGTGTCTTGGTAAGAAGAGATTAGGACACAGGGGCCTCCCTGGTAGCACTGTGATGCTATCACCAGCCACTGCGGCATGAGTTCTATCCCCGGGCAGGCAGCTACCCACATGGCACAGCAGACCTCTCCTGTTTCGTCCGCTGCTCCCCTCAGCAGTGTATTTCAGTAGATCCACCTGTTCTGCTCCCCCCTCTGTCTCTGGTGAGTCCTCTCAACGCCCCCTCACCTCTGACCTGTATCCCAGTTCTTGTATGCATAAATAAATAAATCTTAAAAAAAAAAAAAAAGAAGAAGAGATTAGGCCACAGATATGAACACAGGGAAGACAGAATGAGGAGACACAAGGAAACCCCATCTCCAAGCCAAGCAGAGAGCCTGGGCTGGCTCTTCCCTCCCCGCCCTTAGAGGGACCCAACTGCTCCAACACCTTCTTCATGGGCTTCTAGCCCCAGAACCACAAGGAAATAAATTCTTGTGTTTCAGTCACCCATCTGTGACATGCTAGGGCAGCCAATGAAGATGGCGCTTAGCAGCTGGGAGGTCTGCACCATCTTGAGACTTCCTGCACTCAAAGAATGTGTCCCCACAAGGGGGTAAGCATTGGACTTAAATTACAGCTTTATTTTAACTTGAAACAAAACCACCCTATCTCTTCTGCCACTGCCCAGGCTTTTAAATTTTTTATTTCCTTGGTATCTGTTGAACACATTTTATTGTTTTAATCCCTTTTGTCTTTTATTTTTCTGGTTTTAATGATTTTACTTATCAGTCATTTTTTAATGTTTTGTCTTCTAGTTATTTTATACTATTTTCTTTTATCTCATCTTATCTTCTAGATTTATTGTTATTGTATTATCTTTTTCTTCTTCATCTTTTATTTCCAACCTTTGCCTTATTGTGTCTTTGTTCTATCTTTTAATTTCTTTCTAGTTTATTTTTAGCTCATATTATCACTTTACTGCCTGCTGCCTTTCTTTTTTTTAAAACTGTTTTTACCATGTTTTTATTTCTTCTTAGTCTACTTTATCTTTTTATTGACTGTTGTATTATCTTCCATTTTTTACTGTTTTTGTTTCCCTCAGTTTATTAAATGCAGAGGCAGGAAACAGCCCACGGGAAAGCCTTGCCGCTAACCCAGGCCCCCAGCCGAGGGTCAAGACCTTTCACCTCCTCCAGTTGGTCCTCCCAGCAAGTCCTGATAGATGCCCCATTTGCTCCAAAGCTGGCCCCTCTTATCTATAAGAATTAAACTGGGCAATATAGGAGGTCTTGGGATAAAATTCTCTCTGGAAGATGCCAGATTCACTTCTAGTGATAACGCATTGATAACAGCTGGAAGGGCCCAGCTTGCTCTTCATGTGCCATCATATTGCTCTGTGGGTGTCACATCATCTGAAACACACCATCACTGGACATGAGACTAAAGCTAGAACGAAAAAACACTATGAGTCAGGATGGGTATGATGGCAAGGAAGTTCACACCCCCTCAGGTTTAATTTTAACAAGAACCAGGTGGTCTTGATCTTGGCCACAAAAGTCCCCAGGAAGAGTCACAATGGATGGGTTTTTAGAATTCTTACATTTAGCTGCCTCTCCTTCATTCACTTATTTGATCAATATGTATTGAGAACCTACTTTGTTGCATGAACTGTGTTGGCAATGAGGACAAAGTAAAAAGCTGAAAGCGCCTGGGTTCTGGCTGTCATAAAGTTTATTGCCTAATAAAAGGATGTTTACCTGGCTGTGACCAATCTGATTTGCTTTCCATCCAGGCAAGATTATAGGACATCACCATCAGAGACTGCTAGTGGTCCCCCCAGTATCTGTTTTCCATTCTGGGGAATACCAGTTTTGTTTTTTTTTAAGATTTATTTATTTATACATACAAGGACTGGGGTACAGGCCAGAGGTATGGGGGGGTGAGAGGGTTCACTAGAGACTGAGTGGGGAGCAGAACAGGCAAATCCACTGAAATACACTGCTGAGGGGAGTAGCGGGGAGACTGGAGAGGTCTGCTGCACCATGTGGGTTGCTCCCTGGCTGGCCAGGGATTGAACTTGTGCTGCAGAGGCTTCACAGTGCTGTGCTTAACCCCTTGTGCCACCAGGGAGGCCCAAATACCAGTTTTAGCTGAGAAAAGGACTGCCAAGCAAAAGATAGCTTTTCCCAGCTTACCTTGCAGCTAACCATGGCCATGTGCCTTTGTTGTGCCCTATGGGACCGAAGTAGGTACATGTAGCTTCTTGGTCCTGCATACAAGTCCTTAACAAGAGAGGGTATATGTCTTCCCCTTCCCTTATGCAGGTTAGAATGTGGGTATGGTAGTAAGAGCTGTTGTATCAGACTATGAGATGAAACAAAGACAGTGAGAAATGAGTCCTGGTGTTTGACAGTGGGGAGCCCCATAAAAACCTGCACTGCTTATTCTTAGACAGTTGTAAGAGAGACCACAAAGTGTGATCTTATATAAGTCACTGTGACACTGACCTTTGTTTAAAGATTTATTTTTTAGGGCCTCCCCGGTGGCGCAGTGGTTGAGCGCTGGATTGCGAAGCTGCCCGCAGCCTCTGCAGCGCCGGTTCGATCCCCGGCTGCTCCCCGGCCACCGGCGGAGGGTCCCACATGGCGCAGACCTCTCCTGCCGCCCGCTGCTCCCCTCAGCAGTGTACTTCGCTTCTGCCTGCTCTGCTCCTCGCTCTGGCTCTGGTGAATTCTCTCACCCTCCCGCGCTTCTGACTGTACCCAGTGCATGTATAAACAAGCAAACAAATAAATAAAACATGCCTCTATCAAAAATTAAAAAAAAAATAAAAAAAATAAAGATTTATTTTTTAAATTTATGCATGCAAGAGCGGGGGTGTAGGCCAGAAGTTTGGGGAGTGTGTGTGTGAGAGGATTCACCAGACATAGAGTGGGGAGCAGAACAGGCAGAGTGACTGAAATACACTGCTGAGGGGAACAGTGGGCGAGACAGGAGAGGTCTGCTGTGCCATATGGGTCACCTCCCTGGCCGGGGATGGAACTCATGCTTCATTGGCTGCTGATAGCTTCATAGTGCTGATACTTAACTCCTTGCGCCACCAGGGAGTCCCAACACTGGCCTTTGTTATGGCAGCAAAGTCTTAGGACATAGTTCTCACCCAAAACTTTCCCTTATTTTGAGGCAAAGCTGGAATTATATCCTTCTGAGTCCTTTACGGAAGAACCAGCTATATGCCTGCTGATGCCTTCAGGAGGGAGCACGTGAGGGTGAGTGACTGGCTGCATTTCATGGCCGGGGCTCTAAGTCTATGCAAGCCTGCTCACTGTGCTCTCTTGAGTTCCAGAAAAGTAGGCTAGGTCTTAGCACTTGTCCCCACTTCAAATATCTTTTTCGTGACAAACTGTTTAGCTGAAGAAGCTCTTCTGTTCAAAGTCATCTTTCATTGGTGGAATCAACATCAGTGACCATATTGACCCTGCCTCTGCCAACACTGAGGACTCTCCAATTTTTCTATTATTGGCTTAAAACTCCAGTTGGCCCATAAAATGTTTATTGCCATGCTCCCCCACCACATCTTCAGTAACTTCTTCAGCTGTTGGAGCCCTGCCCCTCTGCAGCACAGGCTGGTGGGAAAGTCTGCAGATTCTTCTACCTCTGAACAGTCTCAAAAACCAATCTGGGATTCAGCCTTGCTCCCACTCAACCAGGTGACAGTCGCCCCTTATATTAGTCTGCCTGGGCTGCTGTGATAAAATGCCATAGACTGAATGGTTACAGAAATTCATTTCTCAGGGGCTTCCCTGGTGGCACAGGGATTAAGTCTCAGTACCATCAAGCTATCGCCAGCCACTGCGGCATGAGTTCTAGCCCCATCCAGGGAGCTGTCCCACATGGCACAGCAGACCTCTTCTGTCTTACCCGCTTTCTCCCCTCAGCAGTGTATTTCAGTAGATCCTCCTGTTCTGCTCCCTATTCTGTCTCTGGTGAATCCTCTCAACCCCCAAACCTCTGGCTTATACCCCAGTTCTTCTATGCATAAATAAATAAAAATAAGTCTTTAAAAAAAAAAAGAAATTCGTTTCTCACAGTTCTGGAGGAGAAAGCCAAGATCAGGGTGCTAGCGGCGATGGGCTCCTGATGAGAATTCTCTTCCTGGCTGTTGACATCCAGCTTCTCCTTGAATCCTCACATGGTGAGGGGGGATCTCTCATATCTCTTCTTCTGTAAGAGCACTAATCCCCCTTGGGGCTCCACCCTCATGACCTTATCTAAGCCTAATTACCTACCAAAGGTCTCCCCTCCAAATGCCAGCACATCAGAATTTCGGGCTTCAACAAATGGATTTGATGGATACACATTCTGACCATAAAACCCCTCAGCCTCACTCCTCTCCATCTTATTCATTGCTGCATCCTCAGTCTCTAGAATAAATAAATTGAGTCATAATACTGCATAATTCTAAACGATGGAAGGATAACGGTTCTATCCTTCCAGAAGATCCCCTGCGGTGGCCTCCAAATATCTAAGGTATTTCTCTATGCATGATGATGTAGAAGGTTCTTGGTAAAAAACTCCTATTACTTTTTATTTTAGGATATAATGGTATAATATCTATAAAAAGAAGACTTGATTCTACAAAATGTTTCATTGCTAAGAGTTAGGCATTTTTCTTTATACTATAATATGGAAAATGAGGAAAAGGCGAATTGGACATTTTAATCTCAGTGACTCAAATCTTCACAGTCTAAAAATTGTAGTCAATTAGTAAAGTCATACAGGATGACCCCCAGCGAGACCCACCTCTCAGTGTGTGTGCCATTTCCTTGATGTAACCCCTCTCATTGTGTGCTGAACTTAGTGACTCACTTCTAATTGGACAAAATAAGACAGAGAGACAATATTTGATTTGAAGACCAGGTCATAAAAGGCAGAGTGGCCTCTGGATCATTCATCATGGGGGAAGCCACCTGCCATGTCAAGCAGTGTGGTGGAGAGGCCATGGCGAGAACTGAGGCCTCTTGCCCACGGCCAAGTGACTGAGTTGGAAGCAGATCCTCCAGCCCAGTCAGGTCTTCAGAGGCTGCAGCTCAGCCTACATTCTCATAAGAGATCCTGAGCCAGGAACATTCAGCTAAGCCAACCTTGGGTTCCTAACCCTCAGAAACTGGGTGAAATGATGACAAATGGTTGCTGTTTTAAGTTGCTAAGTTTTGGGGTAATTTGTTATGCAGTGAAAGGTAAAGAGATAATAGAGCAGGATGTCGATATCAATAAGATAACAGCTTCTGAATTTATTTACTGGCTAGGAAGGGATAATCACCTACAAAAAAAGATTAGGGAATATAAAAGGATATGTAAGCTCTGGAAATCATGATTGAGTCATCAGCATAATCTGTCTTTTCCCAAAACTGTTATAGAGCAGCCCCGATATTGAACAGGTTCCTGGCTGTGGGTCCTCACCCGCACGCTTAAAAGGGACTTAAGGGCCTCCCTGGTGGCGCAGCGGTTGAGCGCTGGGCTGCGAAGCTGCGTGCAGCTTCTGTGACGCCGGTTCGATCCCAGGCTGCTCCCCGGCCACCGGAGGAGGGTCCCACATGGTGCGCAGACCTCTCCTGCCACCCGCTGCTCCCCTCAGCAGTGTACTTCGGTCCTTCTGCCTGCTCTGATCCCCGCTCTGGATCTGGTGAATTCTCTCACCCTCCCACGCTTCTGACTGTACCCAGTACATGTATAAACAAAACAAAACAAACAAATAAATAAAAACATGCCTCTAAAAAAATAAAAAAATAAAAAATAAAATAAAAGGGACTTAAGAATATTCCACTACAGGCACACACAAAAGGTTAATAAAAGGTTTATTTACAAGGGAAAAGGAAATAAGGAAAATGTACAACTCAGGGAGAAAATAGGGAAATAAAGTCTTTAATGCATCCTACCCGATCCGACGACCTGGAAACCCAAAGTCACTCTCAGAGCAGGCCAGACGCTGCGAGCTGGCGGAGAGCCAAAATGGGGATCCCCCAAAGCCCATGTGTCTGCCTTTTATATCAACCTGGCTGCTTAACCCCACCCTCAGGTCCCAGCCGCCTTCCGTTTGGTGGTGATGGGATTTGGAGTTCCCAGTGTCTTTGGCTTTGGCCTGGGGTGGGGGTGGAGTCCACAAAGCCTGTATGGAATTAGCTTTAGGACATCCTTTTCCCCCTAACAAAACCTCCTAACATGATGCTGGACACAAAATTTGCCAATTGGTTAATTGATGGCTACTTAGTAAAACTTGCATTGTTTTCTATTGCCTTATTTAATTAATAGATTCACAAAGCTCTTTCTGGAGTGAACAGGAACTATTTTGCCTGGTGAATCTATTTTATAGTGTTCTCTGAAATCTTCCCTGGCCACCCCCGCTTCTGCCCTCACCTGCATGCCAGCCGTGACAGTGCCATTCTCTCCTCCTGCACCACCCTTATGCCACTTGACACTAAACCATAATTGTCTGATTACTTGCTGCCACCTTCAAGAGGCTGGAGATTTTTGAAGGCAGAGGCTGTGATTGATTCAACTTTATTATTTTTTTTAAGATTTATTTATTTATGCATATAAGAGCTGAGGTGCAGGCCAGAGATGTGGGGGGTGAGAGGATTCACCAGAGACAGAGTGGAGAACAGAATAGGCAGACTGACTGAAATACACTGCTGAAGAGAGCAGCGGGTGAGTCAGGAGAGGTCTGCTGCACCTGTGGGTCACCACCCTGGCGGGCGATCGAACTTGTACTGCAGAGGCTGCAGATTGCTCCATAGTACAGTGCTTAACTCCTTGCGCCACCCAGGAGGCCCCTCAACTTTGTTTTTAGAACAGAACAGTCTCTGGCCCAAAGTGTAGGCTGAACAAATATGTCTTATGTGAATGAATGAGACAATATTAATGGAGTAACGAATAAATAAAAGAATTGCCTTGAAAATAAACTAAGTAACCTGAGAAAAATTCCTCCCCCCTCAGATTTATGTTCATCTATAAAATAAAGGGGTTAGACAAGATTATGGCTAAGATCCCTGTCCATTCAAACCTGTGAATTAGATTGAAGATGGGAGTGGGTACCTATATCCTTCAAAAAAGTAACGTTAGGAGGAAAATAATGAAGATGAAATGGAAATCAGTGAAATGGGAAACAGAACAACAATGAAGCAAAGGCCAGTTCTTTGAAAAGATCAATAAAATTGATAACCCCCTAGCAAGACTGATCAACAACAAACAAGGTAAGACACAAATGCCCAATATCAGGATTGAAAGGGAGGGAGCATCACTTCAGGTCCTACAGACATTAAAAAGAAAAGAAAGAAGTGCTATTAATGACTCTATAGAATATATTTGGCAACCTATATGAACTGGACAAAAACCTGGAAACACACATTAGGAAAACTGGCCCAAGAAGAAAAAGAAAATTTGAATAGTCCTCAATCTAGTAAAATCTTGAATTTGTAATTTGTTTTAAAACTGGCAACATTCTATCAATTGTATAAAGATGAGATAATACTGATCATACATTAATTGTTTCAGAAAACACAGGAGAAACATTTGCCAACTCATTTACGAGTCCAGCATTACCCTGATGATGCCACAACCAAAGATATTACAAGGAAAGAAAATTATGGACTAACATCCCTCATGAACATAGACAACAAAACTTTTGCAAACAGTACTTAGCAATATGCAAAAAGTCACCAAGTGGGATAGTCCAAGAATGTGGGTATACAGATAGTAGAAGAAGAAAGGAAACTGTCCTTATTCACAGCTAAAATGATACATATATGGAAAACTATAAGCAATTTGTGCCCTTCTACCCCCAGGCTAGGACTAGAAACTAGTTAAAAAAAAAAAAAAAAAAAGACTAGAACGAGTAAGTCAGTTGAACAAGTTTGCAGAATACAAAGCCAATATACAAAAATCAGTTGTATTTTGTATAATTATAACAAATTATTGGAAAATGAAATGAGAAGGTGACATTTCAAACTACTATTTTTTTTTTTTTAAAGATTTATTTATTTATCCATACACGCACTGGGCACAGTCAGAAGCACGGGAGAGTGAGAGAATCCACCAGAGCCAGAGCGGGGAGCAGAGCAGGCAGAAGGACCGAAGCAACTGCTGAGGGGAGCAGCGGGCGGCAGGAGAGGCCCGCGCGCCCATGTGGGACCCTCCTCCGGTGGCCGGGGAGCAACCGGGGATCGAACCGGTGCTGCAGAGGCTGCGGGCAGCCCGGCAACCCAGCGCTCAACCGCTGCGCCACCAGGAAGGCCCAAACTCTACTATTTTTTAAAAAGATTTATTTATTTATGAATATAAGAAATGGGGTACAGCCCAGAGGTGTGGAGGGTAAGAGGATTCACCAGAGACAGAGTGGGGAACAGAACAGGCAGACTGACAAACACACTGCTGAGGGAAGCAGCGGGCGAGTCAAGAGAGGACTGCTGTGCCATGTGGGTAGCACCTACCTTGGCTAGGGATTGAATTTGTGCCACAGTGGCTGCGGATAGCTTCATAGGTTGTGTCCTAACCCCTTGCACTACCAGGGAGGCCCCAAACACTACAATTTTTAGGAAAACTCCCTATTAATCACATTACATAGATCACTTGCTTCTAATGGCTTACAACATTTAATTACCTATCTACAGGGCCTCCCCGGTGGCGCAGCGGTTGAGCGCTGGGTTGCGAAGCTGCGCGCGGCCTCTGCGGTGCCGGTTCGATCCCCAGCAGCTCCCCGGCCACCGGAGGAGGGTCCCACATGGCGCGCAGACCTCTCCTGCCGCCCGCTGCTCCCCTCAGCAGTGTACTTCGGTCCTTCTGCCTGCTCTGCTCCCCGCTCTGGCTCTGGTGAATTCTCTCACCCTCCCGCACTTCTGACTGTACCCAGTGCATGTATAAACAAAAAACAAACAAACAAACCAGTAAAACAAGTAAATAAAGCATGCCTCTATTAAAAAAAAAAAAAAAAAAAAAAAAAAAAAAAAAAAAAAAAAAAAAAAAAATAATTACCTATCTACACAATGTAGCATTTTGTTACTGTATTGCATCTCTCAAATGGATTCATGCTGTATCCTTAAAATTTCTTTGAAGGCCTACCAAAAAGAAAAAGTGCCGTTTACAATATATTAACAAACATGAAAGAGTCAAAAAAAAAAAAAACATAATGAAAGATGTATAAGACATTCACATGGGCCTCCCTGGTGGGGAGTCTCAAGCCTAGGGGTTAGTGTCAGTGCTATCACCACTATGGCATGAGTTCCTGAGTTCAGTCCCTGGAGAGAGAACTGACCCACATGGAGCAGCAGACCTCTCTTGTCTTGCCCGCTGCTCCCTCAGCAGTGTATTTCAGTTAATCTGCCTGCTCTGCTCCCCACTCTGTCTCTGTCTCTGTCTCTCACCCCCCCACCTCTGGCCCTACACCCCAGCCAGTTCTTACAAATAAAAACAAAAAAAGATATTCACATGGACAACTACAAAGCACTGCTGAGAGAAATTAAAGACAATCTAAATGAATGGAGATCTATCCCATGTTCATGGATGGAAAGATTCAATGTTGTTAAAATGTTAATTCTCCCCAAGTTGATGTATAGGTTCAATGCAATCCCAATGCTGTGTACCCTCCAAATTCACATGCTGAAACCCTAATCCCCGCATAACAATATTTGGAGAAAGGGCCTTTGGGATGTGCTTAGGTCATGAGGGTCACAAAAGGGATGAGTGCATTTTTAAGAGACCCCAGAGAGACTCCTTGCCCCTTCTGCCATGTGAGGTTACAGGGTAAAGATGGCCATCTGAGAACCAGAAAGTTTTATCAGACACTGAGTCTGATAAAACCAGGTTTTATCAGACACTGAGTCTGCTGGTGCCTTGAGCTGGGATTTCCCAGATGCCAGAACTGTGAGAAATAAATTTCTGTTGCTTAAGCCACCCAGTCTGTGCAATATTGTTATAGCAGTCCAAAGGGACTAAGATAATCACAGTAAATTTTGCAGAAATCATCACATTTATTCTAAAATTTATGTGGAAACAGAAAAGACCTAGAATATCCAAAGCTGTCTTGGAAAAGATAGCAAAATAGAATTTATATTACCTGACTTCATGACCTACTATAAAGCTAATCAAGTCAATGTAGTGTTGGAGTAAGGATTGATTTTTGAGAAGGGTGACACAGTAATTGAAGAGGAAATCTTTTCAACAAATG